>NC_083361.1:19906666-20222083 GCF_030254825.1 Meriones unguiculatus
TTCTTTTTTTTTAATACCCGCAAGACCAGTTTTTGTTCTTCCTGGATCAGGTTATCTACTCCTATAAGGAAGAAGATATGGTATGCCGTAAGATATTTAGAATGAAAATGTAGTAGCTGGTACAAAAGTTTTCAAATGGCATTCTAAGACACTGAGTAAATACACAGCTACCTGCAACACAGTCTTTAGCGAACCATAGTGATTTAGTGTATGTAACCAAACATAGCCGATATATAATATGAGGCCTCCTATTACTAGAGTACTTATTTGTATATAGAATTTTTGCTAACCATTTATTCACTGTTGGTATACATTATGTATCAGACACTAATCTAAGCCCCAAGAATACACTAGTGTATACTACAAATAAAAATGTATCTTCAGTGGGATGTTTCAACCTGTAAAGTAATCATAAACTTTGAACAATGGAATTGTCATGTAAATTGACATTAGATAATATTTAAAAATTTTATCTAGGGTTATGGGCAGCTTAAGAGATGGCTCAGCAGTTACCACCACTTGTTGCTCTTACAGAGGACCTAGGTTTGATTCTTAGCACCCACATGATGGTTCACAACCACCCATAATGAGCTCAAGGGAATCCAATGCCCTGACTTCCATAAGTACCAGGAAGGCATGTGATGCACAGACACACATGAAGGCAATTACAGCCTTTATATACAATATAAAATCATTTAATAAAATATATATGGAATATGATAAAAATACAATATGTAAAAATTTAAAGGATCATATTTTATAAAGTGGGGTATTGTTTTGAATCTAATACATAAGGGACAGAGCATGGTAACCAGTACAGAAAAGATCAGTAACTGAACTGAGTGGACTCAAATCCTGAAAAAATTTATGTTAATTAACCTTAATTATTTCTACTTATGTTTCTATACTCTAATTTTAGAATCCTACTATCATGTCTTACATCTACAGCCTCTAACTAAAATTCCTGCTATAATTATCAAATAACTGCTCTATTTCTCTTATATAATCTTATTTTACGTGTCTGAATATTTTGCTCGCATGTATGTATGTGTACCACATGCCTGCCTAGTTCCTGTGGAGGCTACAAGAGGGCAATAAATTCCTTGGAACTGGAATTACAGGAGATTATGCCACGTGAATGATGAGAATTGAACCTAGGTCCTCTGTAAGAGCTATGTGTTCTTAACCACTTATCCATTTCTCAAGCCTTCACTCATTCGATTCATTTGTTTTGCATTACATTCTTATTGCCAATCACAACATTTCAGATTTATCTCATTATTATGATGGGAGTATGATACTGATTGGCAACAAAGAAATTCAAATAAGGGATATCTCATTCTTCTTAATGAATGAATGAATGAGTCAGTCATTTCAATCAACCAAATAACTGTCTGGATTCAGGACTACATTCCAGAGACAAAGACTGTTAGTAAGTTCAAAATGATACAGCAACTTTGTTTCAGAATGCAAAGACCCATGCTAGAGGATGCATGAAAATCTCAGAAAACTAAAAAAAAAAAAATTAATTATAAATGATTGAGATCAAAATAGAGGAAGGTTATTAAGTTTTGGGCATATGACCAACATATGATAAAGATAATGTGAGAAGGATATTATTAGAGTATTGGAATCCTAAGAATGATCAAATGGAGAGAGACCATATATTTGTTTCAGGAATACTGAAGAGCCACAGCAGTGCAAGGTCCCCCTGACCATGATGGCAATGCGGTCACCCAGGATGTCAGCTTCATCCATGTAGTGGGTGGTGAGTAAAATGGTCCGATCACGTTTATAATGCTGAAGGATATCCCAGGTGGTTCTTCTTGACGCTGGGTCCATGCCAGATGATGGTTCATCAAGCATCACTACCTAAAAGACAGAAGAACAATTCTGTGATCACTGATAATTAATACTAGGCTACTCACGGGCTTATTTACTGTTTGAAGGGAGAACACTGGAGTTAAGCCACAGAATGATAAAGTAGATGTGAACCTAAGAAAACAGTAACAATCCCAAACATTATTTTATACTAGCTGTGATAAAAATGCAAATGACTCCCTTCTGTCTACACTGGCATGCTTCCTTTCAGATTCATATCAATGTGCAGGTTTTTGAGAGCTGAGTTTTCCAGGCAGCTGGCAGAAATTGATTGAGTCCCAGCTTCACCTCCCATTCTGCAATCACACTTTCCCTTTTCTTTGTCTTTTGAATACCTTGGAGCCCCCTATAAGTGCTATAATGATGGAGAGTTTGCGCCTCACTCCTCCACTCACGGAACCTGATACTGTATGGTAATTTTCTTCCAGTTTAAACATAGACAGCATACGTTTAATGTCCACACAGTTTATGTTGTGAGGTACTCCTTTTACCTGGAAAGAGAAGCCAGAATTTATATCACACATCCAATTTTATTGTGAGAAAGAACCAAGGATCATTAGACATTGTTCAGATACAGAAGTGTATTATAGATACAGCCCTAGAAACACTTTACATCGGTTTTATTTACACCAATTAAAAATGTCTTCTTTCATGTGACTCTTTCATCACATCGAAGAGACAGTTCCTAAAACAAAACATTCGGAGACTAGTGATATAACTTGGTAGCAGAGCATGTGCAAGATGCTGGACTGAATCACCAGAATGGTGTTTTCTTTTACATTTAAAATTTATAAATACATCTGTAGCCCATTAACAAACAGATGATGAAAAAAGCCCACATCTGTGATTAGCTTCAGATGTTGTGGAAATATACACACTTTTTTTATACACACTTCTTTATAGCCCACTGGCCATGTTAACCACAGAGAACTGTGAAAAGTAACATCAGCAGCTGGACTGAGGAACCTCAGAATCTAGACTGAGACAATGGTGCATTTACTACTTTCCTGTGTTCCCTTTACCATGAACTCTGTAATTCACAGCTTGCAAGTGAGCTCCCTAATCCAGACTGACAGCAAAGAGGACTTTCCTGTTTGGTCTGGAATAGAAAAGAAAATAATAGAAAAGAAAACCATACAGCAAGGGGACCAAATGTTTTTCTCTTTCTTTTGTATACCAGCCATGGAATTCTTCTGGTGGGGACAGTGGCAGGAATAAAAGAAGTCTGCAAGAGCTGAACTCTTGATGGAGGGGAACTTTTCCATGTCTCTATAGCACTATGGACTCCAGAGGGAAGGCTCACATCCTTCTTTTTGTCTGTCTGTTGGTGGATGTAGCACCACCATAGAAGGTGATAATTTCTGGCTGAACAAGTGAGAAAAGAATCTGGGAAAGCAGGAAGTACACAGAGAGAAAAGCAGCAGGAAATGATGCTGTGTAGGATGTTTACAAAGTATTATATCTATTCCGTCATTTGTGTATGTAAATCGAATCCTAACAGATGACTAGTAAACATTCAAAACTGTGATCAGAGACACACATGGGATGTACTCACTTATAAATGGACATTAGCCATAAAGAACAGGATAACCAGACTACAATCTACAGACCAAAAGATCCAAGTAGCAAGGAGGGATTGCCTCTCATTCAGAAGGGGAAATAAAATAGGCATCTGAAGTAGATGGAGGGAGGGAGTTGGGTATGAGAGAGATAAGGAGGCGATCAGGAGTGGGGGGGTTGACTGAGAGAGAGAATAGAAATCATTGTGGGGGCATCTCTGGGATAGAGGAGGCTTCTGTGAGTCGATGGGAGGACCCTGGCTGAGACTTCTACAAGAGGGAGTTGCGTGGTATGGAGCCTGAAGAGGCTACCTCCTGTAGCCAGGAGAGACTTCCAATGGAGGGTGGGGGGCACCAACACACCTACAAAACCTCCAACCCATAATCTGTCATGCCTCCAAGTAGTGCAGGGATAAAGATGGAGCAGAGATTGAGAATGGCCTATCAATGACTGGCCCAACTTGAAAACCACTCCATGGGAGAGAGCTAACCCTTGACACTACTAATGATGCTCTGCTGTGCTTGCAGACAGGAGCCTCGCATAACTGTCTTCTGAGAGACTTCATCCAGCGGCTGATGGGAAGAGATGCGGAGACCTACAGCCAAACAATAGGCAGAACTCAGGGTGTCTTGTGGAAGAGTGGGAGGAAGGATTGAGGGAGCCAGAGTAAACTAACCTGGGCTCATGGGGCTCACAGAGATTGAACCAACCACAGAGCATACATGAGCTGGACCTAGGCCCCCTACACATGCATAGCAGATATGCAGTTTGTTCTTCATGTGGGCCCCCTAACAATTAGAAAGGAAGCTGTCTTTGACTCTGGTGCCTGCCTATGGTTCCCTTTCACATAGCTGGACTGCTTCGTCTGGCCTTGGTGGGAGAGGATATGCCTAATATTGCTGCAACTTGATGTACCAGGGTGGGCTGGTACCCATGGGGGACCTTCTGTTTTATGAGGATAAGGAGATGTTGCAATGGAGGAGATGATGAAATGGGAGGATAGAAGGGAGGGACTGTGATCAGGCCATAAAGCGAATTTAAAAAAATCCTGTGATTAGACCACTTCCCAGTGTGCAGATGGTATATTCATGGGAAAGACTGAAACAATAATAAAACAGCTCTAAATACTGACATAATTGTAGCCTTAAACAAGCAAAAAGCAAACAAACAAAACTCTTGCTTAGCCATGAAGCTTGGCAGTCCCAGACCTTTGGTAAACTACACTGTCAGGAGACCTGGGGTCAAGTATTGCAGAACACCATGCTGACACCTGGCCAGAAGCCCTCTAGAGTGCAGGGAGAAACTTTGGCTTAGAGTTGGGTATGTTTAACTTGACTTCTGCATGGTTCAATCTGTATCTGTATCAACATCAGGCGACATGATAGGTATAATTTTAATGTTTTTTTTTTTCACAATCATTAAAATGTTAAAGTTGATAGGTCTGTACATCAAAGAAGAAAAAAATTTACTTAGAAAAATTTACTAAGTACTTTTAAAAGACATACTTCTGACTCACCATACTGTAGAAAAAAAGGTGTTCCGATAGTGTCAGTTCATCAAACAACATGTCGTGCTGAGGGCAGAAGCCCAAGTTCTTTCTAATTTCAATCATGTTTTCTGAAATACTATACCCATTAATATAGGCATTTCCTCTGGTAGCAGGAAAACTACCTACAATTATGTAGAAGACATGGAATAAGCTAAGTGTTCATGTGAAATAAGTAATATCATTGCAAGCTCATAGTAGACTTGTTGAGTATTAAGAGAATTGCTACGGCTGCTTACAGAATAGTAAAGAAAAACTAGAAATTGTCCTTAGGGGGGCAGAATTAGTCCTTTTAAGTTTTGTTTCTTTTTTATTTATATGCTAACTTTTTATAATGGGTGTTGAGTTTATGATGAAAACATTCATATTACTTGCTGTCATCTGATATAACACTGTAATCAGATAGTTACTATATTTGTAAAATACTATAAGTTTGACAGCATTGAGGGGAAAAGTTTCCCCAATACAAGTGTTACAGATTTGAAGGGAACGATTTCTCTGACAGAAGTATTATAGCTCTAAAGGGAAAGATATCCTAGTAATTGGGAATCAAGGAATAAAGCCACACTGCACAATAAACCTTACACAAGATACTTATTGGGAAAGACCCAAGAGGGTGGGTGCCTGTGCTTGTGTAGGAAGCAGTAAGGAACTCAGCAGAAGACAGGCTTTATATAGGGTGTCTTTGAGGGCAGAACTTTCCAGAGTGGCCTGATCTTGAAGTAAACTCAGGGATTTTCTGGCCTGATCTTTTTTTTAAAATTCCCCTCTGGATGCTGCAGCTTGGCCACCTAATCTCAAGGAGCTTGGGCCTGGCCCTTAGAGTTGTCTGGGGGCAGGCCTGGCCACTCCTGCCCTAAGGGGCTTACATTCCCCCTCCCTTTTATAAAATATCAGGGGTTACAAAATGGGCAACATTATCATTAGACTACTTCCTGCTAAATGGGGGTGTCAAAGTCTTTGGGGCAAGCTATCTTCACTGTTGGGTATAAGCATGAATTGTAGGCCTCTGGCTCCATAGCTAGGGGCTGGTAGTCCTGTAATAACTGATTAAAAGTCTGGTTAGGAATCTTCTAGATATGTTGTTGAAGAAATGTAGACAAGAAGTTTATAAGGCAGGGTGTGACTGGTGGGATTAAGAAAAGGAGAAATGGGGGTCAAGAAGGGTAGTATCCAGTTCCATATTGGACTGACAATGATCCTCTGGCCAGAGGCAATGAGCATTTTATGTTTTTGGAGATCCACTGGGAATTGTTGGATCTTATCTTTTACCATACCCAATAGGATAACACAGAAGCAACATTCCTCCCTAAGGAAAAGACAAAGGCCACTTTTCTTTGCTGTTAATATAATCCTTGACAATTTTGTAGCACTATGGCAGCTAGTGAGTCTATATGAGGGTCAGTATGAGCCACCTGTTGGAGATCCAGAATGAACTTAGATGAAAACTGATGCTAAGTAGCTAGGGAAGTAGTTAGCTAGATTATTTGTGAACTGACAGATGCTGCCACTACTGAAAATTGAGCATGCCCAATTATAGACATTTAACTGTACTGAGGCCAAGCTATTTGTAGTAGCAGAGTGAAGCTTTAATGAAATCTGAGTTGATGTAGGAAGAAAGGAAGGGTCTTAAAATGAATTCTGTAAGAGAGAGTTTCTATAAGCTCCAAGTGGGAGAAGAGAAACAAGAGAGAAACCTCCAAGGGCAGAGAAGAGTTGTGAGACTTCTAGGACAGAGCTGACAGACACAAGGGACAAGGTTGCAAAGGCTTGGAAGACATTGAGGAAGCTGTGGTACTAACCAGAGCTCCTATAAGAGGGTTCCAATGGAGAACAAGGAACAAGCATTTTAGTAACCAAAGAATTGCCCACATGCCGGGGTCCCTGAGGGCTTGGTAGGCTCCAGGAGCCAGAGGCAGGAAGCACTTCATCAACTATGCAAGGAGAGATAGATTGTTAGAGCAGGCAGAGGGAAGAAGTGGCTGAAGAGGCAAACTCCAGAATTTGGAACCAAATATGATGGGTGGCAGAAGTGACCCAAGACCCTGAGGGCACATCCCTTCTTTATTGTGACACAGAGAAAGAAGGAGTGTAGGACCTGAGTCTGAGGATGGCCTGCTGAAGCTTGTGAAAAGGTTTAGCAATAGACACGAGGAGGAGCTCACATGAGGGACCAAGAACTGCTTCATATAAGGGGTGGGGAGGAACAGAGAAAGAGGGGCTATAAGAGTGCAAGAATCAGCTATCCATGGGAAGGATAAAGTTTCCTTCTTAGTGGTTAAGTATTGAGTGAATGAATAAAGTGTTTTCTATCCAGGCTAATGGTCTTGTGAGTTGGAGTAATAGCTAGTTCCCAAGAAGTAACCCAAGGAGTGGGCAGCTGGACCATAGAGGGCGAGACCCTATACTACCAGTCAGTCAGTCAGTTTAATAAGGTAGAGGTCTCAGCTTGTTGACTTCGCAGGGGTGGACTACAAAGGCGAAGATAATCTAAAAAATATTGTATAAATTTGGATTTAGGAAGCGACAGAGAGTAAGTCAGATGCCAAAGCATGGCCAAATAGATACGGGCTTTCCTAGAACTCCTAGGGTAGAATGGTCCAAGTGAGTCGGGTAGGAAGGTAAGTGTCTAGGTTAGTGCAAGTAAAGATATTTGTGACTGAGGATCAAGAGGAATAGAAAAGGAAGAATCCTTCAGGTCTAGGACAGAGAAATGAGAGGTCTCTGAGGGGATGGTGGAGAAAAAAGTATGGGGGTTGAGTACTATGGGGTAGAGGGGAACCACGATTGAGTTGGTAAGTGGGAGACCCTGAACAAGGCAGTAGGTTCCTTTTTAATTATTTTTAACCATGAGTATGAGAGGGAGAAGTTGTGGGGGCACTGAAGGCCTTTTTTTTTTAAGATGTCAGAAATAAGAGGCTTAAGCCCCCTAAGGCTTTAGAGAGAGAATGGGTATTGAGCCTGGGTGATGTAATTGCTAATGTTTTATAATTGGATGATAAGAAGGGAACAATGTTTGGCTGTAAAGGGGTTTTGGATGTCCTATACTCGGGGATCTACTTGGGAAACCAGTAAAGAAAAAGCTGTATCAGATTATGTGGTTTGGAGGAGAAGAGATAGAGGCTCCTACTCTGGCTAGGAGGCCCCTTCCCAGCAAGGGAGTAAGGTATGTTGGCACCAGTAGAAAGGAGTGGGTAAGGGGAATACCCCTGAAATCACAGCTACATGGTAGAGTTTGCTAAGGCTGGTAAGGCTTTCCCTCTATTCTGTCAGTTAAGGAACAAGGAAATGTGTGTACCCCAAACTCTATCATGACCAAAAAAGTGGCCCTGGTATCCAGAAGGACTGTGTTTGACTATCTGAGGCTCTTTGTTGAAGATGGCAGTGGTTAGGTCAAGAGAGCCAGACATAGGAGGTCAGCTAGAGGATAACCTGGGCTTGATGTCCTCATGCCACAAAGGAGACGAGGACACTCAACAATTCAATGTCCCTCCTGATGGCACCACAAACATGATTGAATGCTTTGCAAGGGCTTGGACAAACCCTGGCCCAATGAACCTCCTGACTGCATTTGAAGCAGGAATCTGGAGGCTCCTGGGCTTTGGGAGCCTAGCCAGATGCTATGGTTGCTGAAAGGCCTTAACATCAGGTATTTTTGTTTTGGTGCGTTCTCATCACTCCCACTCTTGGATCTTTTTCATAATTTACAACTTTTAGGGCAGCCTTATGAAGACCAGCCATGAGGCAAGTTATAAATTAGTCTCTTGCTAAAATGCTCCTATTTTATGTAGTTTTGTAGTTCTATTCGAGATCCTAGTTGGGAACTGCCTCAGCCCTGACTGGTTGGGGTCAGGGGTGGCACTAGTTTGGTGGATTCTGTCTCCATGTACCTTAGTCTGGTCCCAGACTCACCTGTGCTCCTTAGGGAGAGTGTTGGTGAGCGTCATATAAACATCATGGAAGGTAAAGTTGTAAGATTGGGTAGTATACTGGAATTCCTTAATAAAGGTAGAAGAATCAGCAATGAAAAGGAGATGTGTATCTTGAACAATTCTTCCACCCCCTGAAACCTCCAGCAAAGAGAGAACTGTGTCTGGTTTAGGTTGGGTACAGGGAGGTAAAGGAGGTTTCAGGGTGGAGTGGAACCAGTTGCAGGGGAATTAGGAGTTGCATGTGGGCTGGAAATGGGTACCAGGCAGAGCTGATTTGGGTGACCTGTCGCCGAGGAGGGAGAAAGAAAGACTGAATTGGCCAGAGAGGGAGAGAAGGTACTATGGGTTGAGGCTGATAAGAGGAAGGCAAATTAGCATGATCTAGAATAGTGAATGAATCATCTGCTTTGGGGTTCATAGCTAGGAAGATTTTTTTTCCCCTTGGTTGGCTTATACCATGTGGTCACATTTAACCAAAATTAGGAATAGTGCTACCTTAAGATCCAGCTATATCACTCCTAGGCATATATCTGAAATATGCTCAAGTATACAACAAGGACATTTGCTCAACCATTTTCATAGCAGCTCTATTTATAATAGCCAGAAGCTGGAAACAATCTAGATGTCCCTCAATGGAGGAATGGATACAGAGACTGTGGTACATCTACACAATGGAATACTGCTCAGCTATTAAAAACAAGGAAATCATAAAATTTGCAGGCCAATGGTGGGAACTAGGAAAGATCATCCTGAGTGAAGTATCCCAGAAACAGAAAGACACACATGGTATATACTTATTCATAAGTGGGTATTAGACATACAATATAGGATAAACATACTAAAATCTGTACACCTAAAGAAGCTAAGGAAAAAGGAGGACCTTGGGTAAGTTGATCAATCCTCATTCAGGAAGACAAACAGGATAGACATCAGAAAAGGGAGAAAACAGGGAACAGGACAGGAGCCTGCCACAGAAAGCCTCTGAAAGACTCTACTGATGAAGGTATCGAAGCAAATGGTGAGACTCATAGCCAAACTCTGGGCAGAATGCATGGAATTTTATGAAAGAAGGGGGAGACAGAAAAACCTGGAGGGGACAGGAGCTCCAAAAGGAGACCAACAAAGCAAAAAAAACTGGGCCCCGGAGCTCCTGCAGAGGCTGATACCCCAACCAAGGACCAAGCATGTAGATAACTTAGAACCCCTGCACGGATATAGCCCATAGAAGCTCAGTGTCCAAGTGATTTCCTAGTAAGGGGAACAGGGGCTGTCTCTGATATGAACTCAGTGGCTGGCTCTTTGATTACCTCCCCCTGAGAGGGCTGCAGCCTTACCAGGTCACAGAGGAAGACAATGCAGGCAGTCCTAATGAGACCTGGTAGGCTAGGGTCAGATAGAAGGGGAGGATCCCTATCAGTGGATTGGGGTAGGGGCATAGGGGGAGAAGAGGGAGGGTGAGATTGGAAAGGAATGAGGGAGGGGGCTACACCTGGGATACAAAGTGAATATATTGTAACAAATAATAATTAAAATTTTAAAAACTGAACTAAGGGGCAAGGTGTCATCTGTGAGAAAGGGTAGGTAGGGAATGGTATCCTCAAAATCACATGATCCTAGAGGAGCTATGAGATTATGGACATCTCTGAAGGGACAGCAGATAAAGAGGGAAGGAAGGTGTACAATAGCCTGGTTGGGCCTAAGGAAATTTCAGAATTGTATCTCCAAGGTTGTGTGTGGTGTGCAGAGGTCAGAGGAAGAGGGCTAGATGTAGTGTTAAAGATGGTGGCATGGGAAGAGATGACAGAGGGAGTGTGGGTTTGGGAGGGGATGAGGGAGGGGGCTACAGCTGGGATACAAAGTGAGTAAACTATAATTAATAAAAATTAATTAATTAAAAAATAGAAAAAAATAAAGATGGTGGCTGGGGATACCTCTATCTCCAGGAGTACTAGAGGTGCTGGACACTCAATGGTCACTTCCTTGGAATCAGGGAAACTTTACATTGACTAAAGTGGGGAACTTAGCACCTTTCCACTGGTGGATGGGGTGCTGAGCAATTGGTAGGCCAGACTATGGACTGGATAGGGCCCTAGTACAGTTTAGACCCCCAACGAGGAGAATGGGCACCAGAAGAGCCTATGTGAGTCATGGAATGAATGTAAGTATTATAGCTCTGAAGGGAAAGGTCTCCTGGCAGTTGAGAACTAAGGAAGACCACAAAGTCACGCCTCACAGCAAACCCTACCCAAGAGATTTACTGAGGGGTGGGAGAACCCAGGAGGGTGGCTGCTTCTGCTCAGGCAATAAGCAGCAAAGAACTGAGCAGGAGGCAGGCTTTACATAGGGTTTCTTTGGGCCAGGGATGGAGATTTCCAGGGTGGCCTGCTCTTGAGGCAAACTCAGAAATTGGAGGGATTTTGTAGTCTGATTGTGGGATTTTATTTTTTCTGTAGGGTAGAACTTGGCCACTTGCGTCTTGAGGGGCTGGATAGTCTGGAGGCAGAGCCTGGCCACTTATACCTGGAGGGGCTTACACTAGGTACTGGGTAGATGCTATGAAAAACAAATACTGGTAGCAATTATCATATATCCTCAAAAAATTAAAAATTTTAAACATAAAATTTATGTTCTGCTGGATGTAATTAATCCAGATTTACAGTAAAATACTGGATAAAATATGTGAATAACCAACTATAAATGTGCTACAACCCCCTGACTCATTAATCTTTTTAAAAATAAATACTTGCAAAACATTTTTTAAAAGTTAATTTAAAATACACTCTCAGGGCTGCAGAAATGGCTCAGCAGTTAGGGTTATAAGCACTTGAGTTCACATGGGGAGGCTCACACTTGCACACACACGGCATTTATTTAAATGACACACACACACCTATACATAAACAAAAACAAATCCTTAGAACGCATGCCAACGTAGCCACCTATACTCAAAGATACCTATAACAAAGCCATTTAATTTCACAGAAGACAAATGTTCCAACATAAAGAAAATAACTAATTTAGCCACATTGTAATAGGAATGGTTACTACTTATACTGCATGGACCTTAGCAAGACTATTTATAAACTCTGAAAAAAAAAATAGCTATTGAAAACAGAAAGTATAAAGAGAACATAGAAATAAATTTTCACATGAAAGTATCTTCTAAATAAACAGAAATATTATGTACTTTTGGACCAACAAAATATTTTTTTATTAACAGTTTAAGTAACAAGTTTAGAACTGATACAAATAACAAAGAATAGAGACTTTTAGAATTTTCCTCTTGTTATATTCTTTCCCATATCATTATACAAATTCTTGCAGTTAGTTAAGAATAAAAACCTTAAACTCCCACTGCTCAGGCGCAGGCTACACCATTCAGAAGAGCAAAGACACCTTGCTACACCAAAGGCCAACCTAGTCAGGAGAAGTCCTGTCCCAACCTGATAAGAGACTTTCTACTGAATCAAAAGTCAAGCCAGCTGCCAGAAATTCATACCACAAAGAGAAGACTAAATAAGGAACAGAAACCAAGCAAAAAACATCCATCTAACGAAGACAAACTCAGAAGTGACCTATAATCTCCCCAAACTCACATGCCTAAATGCTAGTGTAGAAACATAACCAACAATAGCCAGGACAATATAGCACCACCAGAGCCCAGATATCCTATGACAACAAGACCAGAATACTTCAATGCAGCTGAAGCACAGAAAAATGACCTCAAAACCAACTTTATGAAGATGATAAAGGTCCTTTAAAAAAAAAAGGAAAACATCTTTTAAAGAAATTAAGGAAAAGACAAAACAAAAAATTGGAGGAAATAAAAAAATCCCTTAAAGACAGTCATAAAAATGTCTCAGCGGTTAATAGCACTGGCTTTTCTTCCAGAGGACCCAGCTTAAATTCTCAGCACCCACATAGCTGTTCGCAGCTGTCTGTAACTCCTGTTCCGGGGAATCCAACTCCCTCACATGTGCAGGCAAAACTCCAATGTATATAAAATAAAAATAAATAAATTATAAAGAAACAAATTTTTAAAAACAGGGTAAAGATCTAAACAGAGCATTCTCAACGAAGGAATCTCAAATGTCCAAGAGACACTTAAAAGAAATGTTCAACATTCTTAGCCATCAGAGAAATACAAATCAAAAAGATTTTGAGATTCTATCTTACACCTTTCAGCATGACTAATATCAAAAGTGTAAGTAAAAGCTCATGCTGGCAAGGATGCGGAGTAAGGGGAACACTCCTCCACTGCTGGTGGCAGTACGAACTTGGAAGTCAATGTGGTGGTTTCTCAGAACATTTGCAATCAGTCTACCTCTCCTGGCTGTATACCCAAAGGATGCTCCACCATACCATAAGAACACTTGCTTAACTATGTTTACAGCAGCTTTATTCATAATAGCTAGAAACTTGAAACAGTCTAGGTGTCCTTCAACCAAAGAACGGATAAAGAAACTGTGGTACACTTACACAATGGAGTATTTCTCAGCTGTTAAAAACAATGACAACATGAATTTAAAGGCAAATGGATGGAACTAGAAAAAATCATCCTGAGTCAGGGAACCCAGACCCAGAAAGACAAATATAATATGTACTCACCTGTAAGGGGATATCAACTATAAAATAGAAACAATCACGCTGTAGTTCACAGACCCAGAGAGGCCAAGTAACAAGGAAGGCTAAGGCAGGGGTGGGGGTGCGCTGGCAAAGAACTCCCTGGGAAGGGAAAAACAGATTTTGCAGGTGGACTTGGGGTAGGTGGGGTTGCGAACAGAAAGAATCGGGGGGAGTGGAGGAGGGAGGGAAAATATTGGGAGAAACACCTGAAATTTCAGGGGGCAAGTAGAAACCTAGTCAACAGAAACTCTGTCAAATCTACCAGAGTAACTCTATTAGGGAGTCCTGGTAGTAGGAGATACAGGGCCTGAACCAGCCATCTTCTGTAACCAGGCAAGGCTTCAAGTGGAGGAATTGAGACACCAACCCAGCCACAAAACTTTGGACCTACAGTTTTTCCTGCCTGCAGAGTGTGCTAGGAATGGAACCTAGTAGAACCGTCATCAATGAGACCAGAGAGACTCCATTCAGCAGTTGGTAGGAGAAGATGCAGAACCCCACAGCCAGATATTCAGCGGAGTTCAGAGAGTCTTGAGGAGGAGGAAGAGGAAGGGGTGGAGAAAGCAGAAGGGTCAGGGATGGACCATTAGAACATCCTATATAATTAACTGATAGAGACTCAAGGGAACTTGAGAGATCAGGAAACCTATAGGAGCATGACCTAGATCCTCTCTACTTCCCCCCATTCTTGTTAGGGCATTGTTTTGTACAGAATTAAAAAGAAACCAAGATAAACAGTTAATCTAAACTTTGTTCCTGAATATCTACACCCCCTTCCCTTTATGTTGGCATCACAAAATACATTTTTTATACATATGTTCCCAATAACAGACTAACACTTAATTTTTATGCATTTGTCTTTCTAATAATCTAGCAAACCAAAACTATAATAATACTTGCTATTTATATATGCAGTCACTTTACCTGGATATCATTTCCATAGAAGATTTAATTTACTTTCTACTTCACTTTCATTATTATACGAAGGATTCCAGCATTTTTCTGTAATGCTAAATATTATAGTAATGAATTCTTTCAGCCTCTATTTCCTGCCTATGTCTAAATTTCTCTATTACTTTTGAAGGACAATTTTGCTAGGTATAAAATTTTGGTTACAATCTATACCCTCTTCTACCTTGAAAACTTCCTTGTGCTACCCGCTATAGTCCATTGTTTGTAATGAAAAATCAGTATCTGTCAATCATGATTCTCCAAACTGTTTCTATGAAGTTGGCAACTTTTGATGTCTCTCAAAAGTAGAATCATTCTAGATTTTTTTCTTTTTGTAATTGGTTTACTTAGTAATACCAGATTACATCCATGTTATAGCATGAGACAGAATTTCCCTCTGGTTTAAGCCTGATTATTTTAACATGTGAATGTGCTCACATTCATATCTTGTGAGTCCTCTGTTGACAGAAGTCTGGATTATTTCTGTAGCTTGGTTGTTGTGGATATAAACATGTTTTTGTTTTAATCCCAGGTGTAGGATGTGGGTCAGATTTACATAGTCCACAGCAGCAAACTATTTGCCTCATGTGGACTCTGAGAGGAGCTCTTTGTCAGCTGCAGATAGTTTAAATCTAAAGACTCTGGAGAAAGAATAAATGCCAGAGCTCAGAGAGTGTTGAGGGGCTCTGAGAAAGTACAAGGCTACTGCTCTACCCCTCCCCTCGGTGGCTCCCAGTTGCTGTTGATGCAGTGAGACAAGAAGTTGGAGATCTCCTGAAAGGAGGATTGGACTGGCTCCAAGGAACCCGACCACCCTAACCAGCAGGAAGGATCTAAGAGAACTGTGTCCCCTCTCTCACCAACCCTCTCTCTCTCCTACCTGGTGTTGGGGTGTTGGAAGGGATTGGGGTGGAGTAGGGAGAAAGAGATATTTTAAAAAGTACACCAACACTTGGTCAAATACTGCAACAAAGTTGAGTGTGAAAGTATCAAGATTCTGTTCTCAATATTCCTGGACATGGATTTAGAAAAACATCATATTGTAATTTTTTATTGATGTTTATTTGATAAAGAATCACATGTACTTTAGTAAATATGCTTATATTAAAATTTAGTATGCTAAACATACCATATCCATACTTCCAATATTTGCTTTTGGGGAGTTACATATAACATGAAACTGAACCTTTTAACACAGTTTAGCGTGCTTTGTGAAGTATTGTTAATTTTAGGTAAGATACTGTACAGAAAATCATTGTTTAACACAAAGTGGAAGAGAAATTAGTTCTTTCTGGAATACAGAAAGACTTGGGAATAAGACTTGTTCTATTTTCCTGACTCTAGTAGAGGAAAAAGCACTGGTTCTGTGCATTTTCCCAAGCTGCAGAAAAGGGTCAGCTATAGGATGTCTGTCTGCCTCCTCTCTTTGCTCTTGGCTGTCCTAGTTTCTTGGCTTTATCATTCCTTTAGCACTTAGCGTAAGTGAGATAGAAATCAGTCCTTCAGCTGGAACTCTAAGAGGTTTGGAATATGACTTCATTTGCCTTGGTTCTGTGCTCTTTCTCACTATGTCAGAAGATAAAGGCTACAGGAAAACACCTTCCCTCTATGTTTTGTTCCCTACTGCTCACGTTCCCAAGTTCTAGTGTTCTTTCAGCATCTGGGCAGACATAAAATAGAAACCTGTCCTTAGAAAGCAAACTCCAGTTCTTGAGACTGTGCAGAAGGTACATTCTTTCCTCTCTCCTCCCTGAGAGGATATAAACCATCCTCTACACTATGAGCTAAATTGTCTTGAGGGAAGGAAGGGCTTACAGGAACATACACATTTGCAAGTCCCCTGGATTAGTACAACCCTTTTCATCCTTTTGTTTATCCAGAGTGACATTTCTTTACCGAGTTCTCAATTTCTTGTAAGAGTATTTTGGCCCAAATAGCATATTCTGCTGTGAATTGCTTTTCAGTCTTAGGAAGACACTTTTGCCCTAGACGGAATGAATACACACCTGTGAGAACAGACAAGATTGTGGTCTTTCCTGCCCCATTGTGTCCAAGAAGAACAGTGACCTGCCCCTCATACACATTCAATGATAAGTTGTGTATTGCAGGTTTGTTTTTAAATTCCTGTGGGATAAAAGATAATCTGTTATCTGCCAGTTAAAAAGACAAACATTATCATCTGCACTTGTATCATCGAACTCATGCTATGGATGATGCTGTTGTTAGGTGCAAAGGAAACTCCAGTTCCCCAAACTCCAAAAGGCAGTCCACATATCCAGAAATAAGCTCAGCCTGGACTATAGGAAGGTCTCTGGCAATGAGATAAAAGCCAGCATTCCTCAGGAACTTATGAAGCTGATTCCCCTCTACCAAAAAGTCATTTCCCTTATCATTGACAAAAGGGACAAATGGCTATCTGTGGTACTTGTTAGCATACCAAAGAGCAGGCTAGCCTCCAGCCTCCCTCAGTATCACAGGTACGTGTTATATATTTCAAAGTCCATGCTAGAATCCTGACTCTTCTCATCTCCTCTGCTACCCTAAACTCCCTCCAGTTCACAGGCTTGAGCTCCCCCGGCTACTCATTCTCCTTATAACCCTGCTATTTCTCTCACACTCTGCTCTGTTCCTGATTCTCTCATGGACAGGTACAGTCTGCTGGCCACATTCAGCCTACTTTCTCTGTTCTGGAGCCTCTGGCTCCTCTCTCTCTCTCTCCCACTTCTCCCCCTCCATAATTTCCTCAAAATTGGCATGTCTAAAAACTTGAAATGTATCTATATTATTAACCTATAATTATTATCTATATTATTAACCTATACTTATTATAACCTATATTATTATCCTTTGAAAGTCAATGACTGCACCTTCAATTCATCTCAATATGCAAACAAAGGACAAACTTGAATATAATTCTACACCTTAACATTAGTCACACATAATCCCCGCTTTACTAAAACCTCTCAAAACACAGTAAGACAAAATATAAACGCACATAAAAATAATTCAGATATGATCAACATTATGAGCAATACAATGGGCATAAAATGGTACATGTGATAGTGTTTAAATATCTTAAGATAGATCAGGCTGCCCTGACCCCCAACTTCTTCCCCTTGAAAAGTTTTTTTTTTTTTGTTGTTGTTGTTTTTTTTTTGTTGTTGTTTTTAAATAGGATCCACCTTTCCTGTTGAGAAAGACTCCTGGCAGCTAAAAAACAGCCTGGTTCCCCTGGAGGAAGTCCTTGTGTCATGTTTTATAAGATCAAAGGTTATAAGCCTGTATCAGGTGTGATATGACTGCAGCTTTAACAATCCCTGTCTTTTTGTGTGGCATCTTCCCAGGCAGGAGCCTGTTCCTAGTCAGCTGGCTAGAGGACTTACTATACTCTTAATTAGCTTAATAAAGTGTGTTGACTTGTAATTTTCTCTCATGTTTTATTTCAGTGTTACATACTGAAGTTATACAGGATGTGTCAGAGAGCAGAGGATAGTTTTTCCAGAGACCAAAGGCAAAATCAGTCCATGATGTTCCCAAATCCAACACAGATAATTTAAATATTATCTATGTATTTACACAGTAAGTGCTCGGGCATTGGATGGACTATAAACAGGGGCCATGTTTCAATCATGGGGAATAATTAACTATAGATTAAGGACAACAGATATGAGAGAATCAATTTAGTTTCTGTTGCCAAGAAATTAAATTGCTTCCAAAGCAAAATAATCATATTTAACAGAAATCAAAACATCCATATCCTCCTTTCTGTGAATATAAATTTTCTGGAGTTAATAAAGCCAGGAAGAGATTCAATGGAAAACTGGCTTTAATAAAAATCATCAAATTGTATACAAATAGTGACAAATATCTTGTAAGGTACCAGAAAGACAAAAGAACATCTTAGGAGGCAAAGTAAGAACTAAAACTAAAATTTTCACTGGAAACAATAATTGTGAAATGGTATAACACCAGTAATCCCAGTATTTAGGCAGAAAGATCTTAAGTTCAAAGCTGATCTAGCTACATAAAAACAGCCTATCTGAAAAAATGTAAAGAAAACAAAAAACAGAGGGCCAAAGCAACAGCTCAGCGGTTAAACTCCTCTCTGCTGAGGGAGGAGAACAGGAGCCTCATCTTGAGCTCACGTCAATGCCCGGTTGGCATGGTAACCTGCCTCTAATTCCAGCTCTAGTCTGACTGAGGGACATGCTTCAATGAACACTGTAACCAGACACATGTACACATGTACATACCCATGTCCAAACACATTTAAAAGAAGAGAAAAACAGAATTAAGAAAAAACACCCTAATTATATAAAAATGTAGAAAAGGTATGTATAAGTTATCATTTATTTTTAAACTTGTAACAAAATATTAACAAAAAACAAGTTCCTTAATCTAATAATACAAGTCTATGGTAAACCTCACAACTAATGACACAATGCTAAGATTATCTCCTTTCTGAGATTAAGAACAAACACTTCCATGTTCAGTGAAACATAACTCACAATGCCCAAGACATTTAAAAACCTGCCTATGAACAGACAAAAGGATAAAGATATGAGACATAGCCTGAAATATTATTAGGCCACAAAATTAGAAAAACCTGCCATTTGTAACGCACGTATGGACCCCAGAGAACATTATGATGGAAAAAAGCCAGACCCAGAAGCAAAAACTATGCTTTCATCTCCATTTAAAAATAAAAACAAAAAACAAAAAAACAAAAACAAAAACCAAACCCCACTCCATTAGGAGAGAATAGAACACTGGTTATCATGTACTGAGGGAGATAGAAATGCACTGGTTAAAGGGCACCGACTTTCAGCAGATTTGGTAATGGATGCTGAACACCTGACTGTGGCAATCCCTTCCACAGTCACATACACACCAGCCGCACTGTATACCTGAAAGACATGACATTATTATGTGCTAATTATAGCTTATTATCACAACAATGGCACAGCAGCATCTTTAATCTAAAAGTTTATATCTGATGAATACATTCTGCTGGGCGGTTGGTGTTGCACACCTTCAATTCCAGCACTCTGAAGATGGAGGCATTCTGTGGGTTCAAGGCCAGCCTGGTCTACAGAAGGAGTTCCTGGACAGTCAGGGTCAGAAAAACCATTTGAGAGAAAGAGACACAGAGAGAGAGAGAGAGAAAAAGGGAGGAAGGAAGGAAGGAAGGAAGGAAGGAAGGAAGGGAGGGAGGGAGGGAGGGAGGGAGGAAGGGAAGAAGGAAGGAAGGAAGGGAGGAAGGAAGGAAGGGAGGAAGGAAGGAAGGAAGGAAGGAAGGGAGGAAGGAAGGAAGGGAGGAAGGGAGGGAGGGAGGAAGGAATAAGGGAGGAAGGGAGGGAGGGAGGAAGGGAGGGAGGGAGGAAGGGAGGGAGGGAGGAAGGGAGGGAGGGAGGGAGGGAGGAAGGGAGGGAGGAAGGGAGGAAGAGAGGAAGGAAGGGAGGAAGGGAGGAAGGGAGGAAGGAAGGGAGGAAGGGAGGAAGGGAGGGAGGAAGGGAGGGAGGGAGGGAGGGAGGGAGGGAGGGAAAATATTTTTAGATGAAGACGAAGTAAAGGCCTTTTAGACTTAAGAAAAGGCGGCTGCCACCCCTCACCCTGTCTGAATGAAGCACCGCATCAAGCTCACTTATTGACATACATTTTACATAATCACAATCACTTGCTGCCTATTAGAGAAGAGTGCAATTAACTCATAAAGGTTGAGCGAATAACACAGCATTTGTAAAAATGTATCAACTCCACCCAGCACTGGCTCTCAGAGGACACCTGGACTGATAACAATGCAAACACAGCGGTTGAAGCATCTCTTTCTTCTGGACTGGGCGGCTATAAATAACCTCCATGGACAGCGATGGTTCTGGCCCCTGTAAGAACGCCTGAAACAGTACCTTGTGCAAATGTCTGATCTGGATGCCTGCCACCAGGTTGGTAGGTTCAGTCTCAAAACAGACGTGTGTTATGGGGAAGCACTTCGCCTCTCCAAAAGTCTTTCTAAGATTTGGTTTGCCAAACCAGTATGAGCGCTACAAACAAACAAACAAACAAACAAAAAAGCAAAACATTACCAAAATGGACATTAAGAACTTTGTTTTAATTTGCTGTTTCTAAATATTTAAATCATGCCAAACAAATAAGTCTGTGATATCCAGGTTTTGTTGTTAATCTTTTATTGAGTACTTGGATTAGGATAAAGGGCTTGTACTATGTACTTTTTATTAGTGAATAGATAGAAAATGTTAGTAACAATAACAAAAACTTTTTTTGAAAGAGTGAAAAAACAAATTTGAGTGAATGGGTAGGCATATGGGGAAGGTTTGGGAAGAGTTGGGAAAGGAGGAAAACATGATCAAAACATACAGAATAAAAAATTTTAAGTAAAAAAAAAAAAAAGAGAACTGAACTCTGACTAGATCTATCATAAAGTGACTCAGTGATCAGTAACATCCTACCAAGACTAGACTATGTGGCTCCTTTAGGAGATTTTGTCAAACATTTAAACAAAAACTAAGTTTTTATTTAACTCTTCCAAAAAACATAAAGAAATACCTCCTAATTCATTGTGAGATGAGTATCAATTTGATATCCAAACCAGACAAAGACAAGGGAGAAAACTATAGATCTTATAATATGGATGCAAAACTCTTCAATATGATGCCAGCAGGCTGAATCCACTGGTATATTAAAATGATTATATGCTATTACAAAGTGAAATGTATTGCAGAGATTGTTCCAGATACTATATCAATCAATGGAGTATCACATTAATACAGGATCACTTCAATTCATTCATGTTAAAATACTTAGAAGTCTAGAAATATGAAAGTTTTTATGAAAAAAAACAAAACTCCAGACTTGTAGGTAACAATGCTCAGTGATTAAAGATCGAAAACTCTGTCTCTTAAATCATGAGCAAGCCTGCAATGTCAGCCTGAATGAAGGGACACAATGGAGGTAGGTTGGAGGCGCTGCCATGACTGGAGGAAAGCTGGGAGAGCTTGCTTGCCAGAAGAACACAAAGAGGCAGCAACAAGAAGATAGGCTTTCTGTAGCTACCTGCAAGCAGAGGGACTCAAGATCACGCAGAAGAATCAGAAAAAGGCAAATGAAAAGCCCAGGTAGCTTTGCCCAGCCCTCTTGCCCTACACCTTTGTGCCTGTAGCTAGTCCCATGATGTCTGAGTTTCTTCCTATAGTGCTTCATTTTCGTTTTTCTTTTCTATTTTTTTTTTCTTTTGGGGTGGGGAGGCTGCATGGGTGGAAGGCAGATATGGAGGTCCAAGGAGATGAGTAGGATTAAGGAGCATGATGTAAAATTAACAAAGAATCAATAAAGAGTTAAAAAAGAATATAAGGAAGAGTCAAAGGACAATCTGCAGAATGGGAGAGAATACCTGCAGATCATACATGAAAGAAAGGATTAGTGCATCAGCTCCACGCAAAGCCAACAACAGTTACCAATGAGCATGAGGCCTGAGTATATGTCTCTATAAACAAGATATGTAAAGGCCAAAAAATGTAAGTATCATACCTTTATTAGTTATTAGGAAATTAAATTAAATGTCACATAAAACCTCTGAGGGTAACTAGTAGAAAAGAAACATATGAGTGAAAGAATGGAGCCTCAGTACTTTACTGGGAGAGACGACAAAAGAAAAAAAAGTATGATTTGATGGACTCTAAATCCTTAAACACAGAAGTACCATAACAACTAATAGTTCCACCCCTAGCAATATACTCAAAAGAATTAAAAATAGTGCTATTCAAAACAGTAAGAGACATAATAATATATCCTCTAGTGAGATATGCAGTATTATGCAGCCATACAACAGGATGAGTCAACATCGATTCACACTACACCACGGATAAACCTGAAAAACCACTTAAAGAAGCACACACACACACACAGTAGAAATGACTTCTTATATTGCAGTTTTAGGTTCTTGGGGATGGAAACCTATGAGTATACATTACTAAGTATTAGTGACTTCATTTTAAAATTGCTAATTTATGTCATATGTATTTCACTAGAAAAGTAAAGATTTCTAAGAATGAGGCAACAGTTTGGCTCAGTTTACTCTACATGAAGGACAAAGCTGTAATAAATTTTCAGGTGTAACATTTTACAGCCAAATTATCTACAGTTTTAATCTCTAGTATTTAAGCAAAAACTGTAACAGAGCAGTTTTCAAGGTAGGACAGAAATGAATATTTGGAAAATGAGCATGGAGCCATGGCTCATTAAACTTGCCCATAGTGTCTTCACTATAATCACCCGTCATTATAAGAAAATTTGAAGGATAAGAAGCAGGCATTTTTCTACTCTATGAAAATGAATGGTCAGCCACCTGAAAGCGACCCAGTGGTGAACTTTAGATACAGGAATTATTTAGTTCTCTTTTTGCTAGAACTTCTTAAGCTTCACACATTAATCTGCTGTGAGTTCCATTGTTTCCCCACTCTCTAATCTAAGGGACTATGTTATCTGGCTACAAGAGGTCATAATGCTTACAGTTTTACAAGTTTCAGTGTTTTATCCATAGATGTTATACAACTATATACAGAGGAGATTTTATGGCATATCCAGAAGTGGACAGTGTCTCAGTACTGGAGGCATATAGATTAGGATGATATACTTTTGGCTTTTTAAATTTGTTAACATCTATAAAATAGGTTTTCAAGAACTATGACCACTGGAGTAACAGCAGCATTAAAATTCACAGTAAAGGAAGGTGGAAAGATCACAAAGCGTTGAAGGAGGGGAAATTATAATGAGAATATATTGTATGAAAAAAATCTATTTTCAGTAAAAGAGAAATATAAAGAAAAAAACTTACCATAAGAAAAAAGTACCATGGTTGAGGCACACCACACTGTCCAGGAAACACGGTTTCTACATACCAGGTAACAAGGCTGTATAAGAAAGCATCAAACAAAAGCATTCCAAACATATAGCCAAAGATGAGGTTATCCTCAAGATTGGCTGGTGTCCAAAGGTTATGCCACTTAGCACCAATCTCTGAAATAAAAAGGAGACATTGGACATGGTGGAATCTCTGACTTGGTACTCCACACTGTGAACTGCCTATGTGCTATAACCCTTAGCAATTATATTACTACAGAAAATGTGGTTACATTTTTCCCACTTAAAAAAAAAAACTTTAAAAACAATTAGGAATGATGAAAGTGAAAGGATTAACTGAAACAAACAGAACAGCACAAGAGCAAGGAAAGAGTAGGCTTAATAGAATCTATCTTGTTACTTTCCCTTCAAGCTAATCTCTCACAAACAAGCACAAGAATGCCCAATGTGTGAAATACAGCAACTGACTAACAACCGGAAGAAGAAAATAAGGAGTTTTGCTTAGTGACAGCACTAACAGAAGGACAGAAGAACTTCAGAAAGGAAGAAAGAAACTTTTTCCCTTTCCTGTCTCCATAACAGGAAGGAATTACGGTTTGCAGACAACCCTGCTTCAAGAGGCAAGACTTAAAAAGGGCAACAGCTCAGGAAGCTCATCCTTTCTTCAACTGTGCCTCCCACCCCAGGAACATCCATGAACACTTTTCCCCCCTTTTTAAATTATTTATTTATGTATTTATTTATTTATTACAATTTATTCATTTTGTATCCCAGCTGTAGCCCTCTCCTTTCTCTTCTCTCAGTCCTACCCTTCCTCCCTCTTCTCCCCCATACCCTTCCCCTAGTCCACTGATAGGGGAGGACCTCCTCCCCTTTCCTCTGACCCTAGCCTATCAGGTCTCATCAGGACTAGCTGTATTGTCTTCCTCTGTGGCCTGGTAAGGCTGCAGCCACCAGGGGCAGCTTATCAAAGAGCCAGCCACTTAGTTCATGTCAGAGACAGCTCCTGCTCCCCTTACTAAGGGACCCGCTTGCAGAATGAGCTGCCATTGGCTACATCTGAGCAGGGGTTCTAGGTTTTCTCCATGCTTAGTCCTTGGTTGGAGTATCAGTCTCAGAAAAGACCCCTGTGCCCAGATTTTTTGGTTCTGTTGCTCTTCTTGTGGAGCTCCTGTCCCCTCCAGGTCTTTCTATCTCCCCCTTCCTTCATAAGATTCCCTGCACTCTGTCCAAAGTTTGGCTATGAGTCTCAGCATCTGCTTTAATATCCAGCTGGGTACAGTCTTTCAGAGGCCCTCTGTGGTAGGCTCCTGCCCTGTTCCCTGTTTTCTCTCTCTTCTGATGTCCATCCCGTTTGCTTTTCTGAGTGAGGATTGGGTAGCTTCCCTAGGGCTCTCCTTCTTAAACTCATTTATAAATGGAGATTAGAAATAATAAAATCTGTATGTCTAAACACTGTATCTTTTAAAAGAAGTGGTAATAATTTGAGAAAAATATTCTGTGGAGTAAAAAATGGTTATCAAAATTTAATCCATTTTGAGAACTAATAAAAAGTAAGTTAAAAAATCATAGAAAAACTAGGAAATTAAATATACAGCACAGGAAACTTCCTGTAAGCTGAAGTCCTCCTGTCCCAAACAAAACAGAGTTCCTAAAAGATAAAATTTATAATAGAGAAGAGACAATAACTAGTGTAAAAATTTTACGCCTGATAAAAATAAGTTATTAGGAAACTAAAAGGCTGTGTTTTTCCACAGGAAACCAATAGACCAATAGACCCAGATGAAATAATGTGGATAGTTAATGCATCCTGGAAAATAAGAATTATGAAAGTATCTACAAGTAAATAACATATGCATTCCCTTCATTGGCTATGAATTGAAAGGTTTTCATTCACAGTTGAGAAAATTAAATATTCTTAATTCTTCACATTAATTGAAGAATAGAACAAAAATTTCACTAAGTCCTGACAATAGTTTTCATAAAACTTGGTGGAACTGATCCTGAAATTCAGATGTAACCTGAATGACTAAATAACAGCAAGGTAGGACAATACTAACACATTAAAAATTGGTTTGTGGTAGCACACGCCTGAAATCCCAGCACTCAGGGAGGCAGAGGCAAGCGGATCTCTGTGAGTTCCAGGCCATCTTGGTCTACAAAGCAAGTTCAGCATAGACAAGGCTACACAGAGAAATTGTGTAGCAAAAAAAAAAAAAAAAAAAAAAAAAAAAGAAAAGAAAAAAGAAATTGTATGTGGCTGGTGTGTGGCTCTTGCCTTTAATCCCAACGCTGGAGGCAGAGGCAGGCAGATCTTTGTGAATTGGAGACCAGTCTGGTTTACATAGTAAGTTCTAGGCCAGCCAGGGATAAACAATTAAATCCTGTCCCAGAAAAACAAAAATCAAGCCACCAAAAACAGCAAATTAAAAAACCCAAGACCCCCAGAACTAGTATCATATCATAAAATTCTTGTGAGTAATTGGTATTAAATGACTCTAAAATTTTAGTATAATTGGAATCATCTGTTTGATAGCTATTGTTAACATAAGTAAAATTTAAGCTATGTAAGCGCTTTATATAGGACTTTTATAGCTTAGCTATCTTAAAAATAATCTTGCTATGTTGTCTAGGATGGTCTCAAACTCTTGGGCTCAAGTTTCATCTCAGTCTCCTAAGTGGTGATTTAAATACAAAATCGTTCAACTTTACCAATGAAGTGAAGACTCAGGAGCAGATGCTGGGGTGAAAACCTACTAGCTCGGAGAAAGCACCCAGCTGACCTTCCTACACAGCTCACGTCCCAAAAGAAAAAATCCCTTCTCATTAATCTCATGTCCCAGAAGAAAAAAGCCTTTTCTCATTCTTCATGCTATCTTAAATACCCTTCAACTCAATGCCCTCTTTTCTCAATGCCCAGGTGTCTCTCTAGCCGTACCCCTGACTTCCTCTCACTTTCTATGCTTTTTTCCCATGTTCACTTCCTGTCACTTTGGTTGCTTGCTCCACCTCTTGACCTACGGTTAACTTTATTTGATCCAGCAAGACAGCTCTTGGATTAAAGGTGTGTACTAGGGCTGAGCCACACCACAAGTATTTGTTTACTGTAAACAGAAAGCTCTAGAATCAAAGACTGAGCCACATCACAATTAGAAACAGGTTTTTCATAATTCACAATTTTAGGGTTCACAAGGGGATCAAATATACTGCAACACCTAACTAACTGGGATAGAGGCATTGTCTCCTTGGGTAGTATAGGTTGTTAGTACTTTTGCAAGCAGGAATTTATTTTTTAGATTACTACGAACATATGACCACTTACACATAAACTGCTATGGATAATAGCAGGAACCATAAGCCATCTAAACATGGATAAAGAAGTGGTTGATTCAACTTATAATGAAATACTAAATAATGTTACAAGAAGAACAGAAACATACCTATGCATGGGGAAAAGTCCAAGACTTTTTTCTTAGAGAATAAAAGTAATAGAAGTTCTAAAATGATTTTATTTGACAGTATAAGTTCACAGAAAAAAAAATGGGAAAATTTGAGGTCTTGATTTTTCTTTTAAATTTTTTTTGTTCATTCTTCACTAATTTCACAAACAAATATATGCACTTAAGACATATCCACTCTTCACTCTGACCTCCTCCCCATCCCTTTCTTAACTTCATGTTTGTTTTTCTTTTATACCGTTGGGTCCCATTAGTGCTGTCAACACACACCTGTGGGTAGGCACCACTGACTGGAACATGAGCAACTTACCATAGGCTACAGTGCTGAAGAAAACTGACTCCTCACCAAACCCCTGCCCATAGCTCCCAACAGCTTCCCAGCTAGGTGTGGGAGCTTTATATTCCTCATATTTTACATAATCACTTATATAATAAGCAAATTTGGGAAAGATACAACATTTTCTTACCTTTTCTTCTCCTGTGTACCCAGTTTGCTAAGAATTGAATCAGCAAACACAAATACCCACCTTGTATTTCCAACTTGATTAAAATATTAATCCCCAAGGCCAATGCAACATTTGCGCTCAGACAGGAAGTCACCTTGGTAGTAAGATTCAATTTTCCATAGTGTTCAGAGATGAAGTGATAGGGAAAGAAACTGGCAAAAAATAGGAGGTTTCCAGCAGAAGCAGCCAAATGAGCTTCAAATAAGAAATTACAATTAACTTCTTACACTATAACAGAGAACTAACAAGGTTGAATATACTTTGATTATGTTTCCAAAAATTTACTATGTTTCCAGTCTTATTTATGAAACAAGACAGAATAACTGAACATGTAGATAATTACTAAATAGTGGACGTTGTTAAGGCCACAAGCATGGAATTTTGTTACGTTGTACGTGCTCTTTTCTGAATGGAAATGGATGGGGAGCTGATCCGGGAAAGAGAGAAGGTGGGGAAACTGGGAGGAGTGGAAGGAAGGACAACTGTGGTCAGGATGTACTATAGGAGAGAAGAGTTTTAAAAGAAAAAAAAAATTCTCATGAAAATATTGCTAGGATATCAAATCAGTGCTAGTGAAGAAAACAAACAAACAAACAAACCAATAAAACTGCAGGATGCCACTTCCTAACATTACCATCATTCAGACAAGGCAGCAGCCTACAGAATGGAAAACAATTTTCACCAGCTAGGTATTCAATCAAGAGCTAATATCTAAAATATATAAAGAACTCAAAAACCAGGCATCAAGAAAACAAATAACACAATGGAAAAAAAAAAAAAAGGTATAGGTATAAACAGAATTCTCAAAAGAGGAACATTAAATGGCTGAGAAACACTTAAAGTACTGTTCCAAATACTTAGCTATCAGGGAAACACAAATCAAAATTATTTTGAGATTACAGCTGAAACTCGTCAAAATGGCCAAGATCAATAAAACAAGTAACAGCTCATGCTAGTGAGGATGTAGAGTAAGGGGAACAACCATCCATTGCTGGTGCGAATGCAAACTGGTACAGCCAATATGGAAATCAGTGTCGCTGTTCCTCAGGAGGCTGGGATTCATTATCTATTCTTTTCCTCATTGTATTTTGTCTTTATTTTTAAATTTGCAAATTCTACTACCCATCTCAATTTCACTTCTCAGATTCCCTTTATGCCCATTTTAGTGGTTCCCCTTCACTTTTGTGTTTTTCAAGTTTGTAATTTATATTTTATTTTTTCTCATACCTTTTTGTTCTTTGCTGAAATTTCTCTTTCTATAGTTGTTTCCAGAGAACACACAATTGCTTGATACAATATTGAAAATGGCTGCTTAATTCTTTTTAGTAATCACATCTCCTTCACCTTAGTGTTGGTGTCCAGCAAATGTAAGTTTTCACTCTTGTTTTGATTTTCCCAGTTCTTGGAATTGTTAACTTTAGAATCTATCCTAAATATGTTGGGTACAGTGCTACCCTTCAAGCTATGTCTTAGAATGTTGGTATTTGAATGATTAACACAATGTAATTTTTTACAGAGTGAGCTGAAGCTTGCCACTGAAGATACTAGTTTGATTCCTCTGGTTTTACTACCTCTGTTTCTTTTACCTTTTTGTGAGTCATTTAAGCATATTTTTATATGCTTATATGAAACTACATATTTTTATATGCTTAAATATATTTTTATATAGAATGTCTAATTGGACCATTTTGGTGTAATTTGATGACATCTATTATTCTTATGTGAGTTTTCATAAAGAAACAATTACTAGAGTCTTCCCATATAGTGAGTACTTGCTTTCAGTAGCAATTTAAATTAACTTCTCCAGGAAGCATTTTTTAGTTCTAAATTCACATCTTTATATATTTTTTATATGTACACTGAGGCACATTCATTTTTTTAAAGGCTTATTTATTTATTTATTATTTATATATCATTCTACCTGCATGTGTGCTTGTGCACCAGAATTGGACACCAGATATCACTGGAGATGGTTGTGAGCCACCATGTGGTTGCTGGGAATTGAACTTAGGACCTTTGGAAGAACCACCAGTGCTCTTGACATCTGAGCCATCTCTCCAGCCCCGGCACATTCATTTTTAATTTTCTCTCTACCTGCTGCCAGGTTGTGTCATGTATAATTCACTTTGTGTGTTAGAATGCAAGGCAGGGCTTCTAGGTAGCTAGAAAGGACTACAAACACAGACTCACTTTTATTGAAGAGCGTGCTAACCATAAAGGCAAAGCATATGGACGCAATGGCATAACATGTAAGAAAGACAAAGATGAAACTACAGTCACTGTAGCGCAAGATTGGCTCCTGTATAATCTACAATAAAACAAATCAGGACATCAGATAAGGTACACCATAACTAGCATCACATAAACACAAGAAAAGAGACTAAAGTATGGTCCCTAGTGAAACAGATCACCACTCTCAGCTGTTAAATGTACAAGGAATCTCTTGTGTATAATATAGATGCAACACCTGTCAATTAAAAACACCTATGGCCTATGGCTGAGGCAGGAACTAAGTGGGATGTCTGGCAGACAGAAGGGATCTGGGAGAGAGCCGGTGCTCAGGAGTTGCCACCAAATGTGAAGAGGATGGACACATGGAGCCTGAGCCCAGGTAACAAGCCATGTGGCAGAATGAAAGTTAGTAAAAATGGGTTATTTAAAGTTATGAGCTAGTCAGAGAAGAGCTTAGATATATGGCCTAGGTATTTGTAAAATAATAATTGAGTATCAAGAATAATAACTTCCGGAGAGTTATGGGAGCAGGAGGAAAAACAGCGTGGCCAGCTGCTACAGGTGAGAATCAAAGACAGGAAGTTGAAAATTTCCTGCGAGATAATTTCCTCAGCAGCATATGAGTTTTCTAGTATGGTCTTACAGCAGTATTCTACTGTAAACCTGAGTAAGTCCACAGCATAATATCTCTCCTTTTATTGGACTGTGCACTCTACTCAGCCCATTGAAACTTATCTGTCTGTTGGAGTAGTCATTTGCCATGTGTACTTACACAATATGTGAAATACAGTGGGGATGAATGTGGAACTCAATTTCATATTTAAAAGACATGTTAATAGATTATATATTTCCTATAAAAACTTAATGCCAGAATTGGGATGTACAGTAACACAAAGCACACTAGATTCTGAAAACAAAAAGAAGACATCTTAAAAGTCGTTACATGGGAAAATAGTATTTTGTAAAGAGCTGAGTTAAACACATCACATAAAGAATTTCACCTGTTTCTCCCATTTTTTTTAAAGTTTAGTAGCTGGTGAAATTTTAAAATTATATAGGTGATTAATCATATGTCTACTGGACGGCATGAAACTGGATACTTGCCTTGACAAACAGTAATGCACATATCAAAAAGATAATGATGACATATAAGGGGAAGAATGTGAAGAAATAGCCAACCCAGATGATCCAATTTTTAAGCCCCATTATGAGCTGGTACTCCTGTAGGACAGTCAACATAAACCAAGTATTATATATGTCTGGAAATTCATGGTGCTTTCATGCACCATTTTTGAAATTTTAACTACAAAGGCAATAAAAATGGTAAATATTATCTCCACTTTAAGAATAAAAAATATTAATGTTTAGAAGTTTATCAAAATTATGCAGTAAGGTCAGCACTTCCCTTAAAATACCTTTTCATCATCATCATTATTATTTATTACAATTTATTCACTTTGTATCCTGGCTGTAGCCCCCTCCCTCATCTCCTCGGGGCTCCACCCTCCCTCCCCCTCTATGTCCCTCCCATAGTCCACTGTGGGAGGTCCTCCTCCCCTATTATCTGACCCTAACCTAGGAGGTCTCATCAGGACTGTCTGGATCCTCTTTTGTGGCCTAGTAAGGCCACCTTGCCAGGGGCAACCAAGTTCATGCCAGTGATTCCCCTGAGTTCAGAGATCCTTTTCAATAATACATCTGGGATTTAAAGAATGAAAAACATTTCAATTTAGTGTTTCAAAATTTATCTTATGGGCTGCCCCACACATCTTTAGTGATATTTATTCCTCTTACCCCCTTATCCCTTTGTGAACATATATAGTTTGTGTGTGTGTAGTTTGAATAAAGTTATGCTACTTTGAGTGATAACGCTCTCAAGGGCTGCTGACCATCAAACAAAGTTCCCAAGTAAAAGCAGACATGGAAAACCTCCTTCCAGTGTGGGATTTGAAGACTGACCTCAGATCATCAGGTTTGTGCATCTAATGAACCATCTTACTGGCCTTCAAATTAAACTGTCAAGCACTAAGATACACAGCCCCTATTAAATGCTTTACTTCCAGTATATTAAAACAAAGACATCTGTGTATCTTTTTCCCCTACTGATAATTGCTTTCAAGATTTTTTTCTTTGCTTTTGGTTTTTAGCAATTTGAGTATCATGAGCCTGTGTATGTGTATACATCTGTGTGCACACATGTTTATGTGATGTTTATCTGTGTTCTCTGAGCTTCTTGCATCTGAGTTTTAATACATATTGATTAAGGATAATCCTCGCAGTATTTTTAATTCCTTTCCTTTATTTTCTCAATTTTAGGAATTCAATTTCTTATGTTATAACACTTGATGTTGTTCTATGCTTTGTGGATGCTTTCTTCTGGAATTTTACATTTTCTCTCTATATTTCTCTTTGTGTAATATCAACTATTTTGTAATATCTACTATCAATATTTTATTTGTTTAGCAATTTTTATTGTTGTTAAAAACTTGAAAATTGTGAAAATAAATGAATACTGTTGTTAATGGACCACTACTCTTGGGACTTATGTTAATTTAGCCCTGAACAAGGTTGAAGTTGAAATTCACTGATGCTCTAGATATAAAAGAATTCAAGTTCATCTTGTAATATTTTTGTCCTCCTCTGAGACTTTGGATTTCCATCTATGTTGCTTTCCTGTTTGTCTCTGAAGGTTTTCCAGTTTAGAAGTTGGTATTGCCAGGACTCACTCTTCTGTATTTAGCTCTCTTGCTACTCTGCTGGAATCTAACAATTTCCAGCAATGCTGAATACATACTAATTTCCAAAGGATGTTCACAGGCTGGTGTGTGTGTGTGTGTGTGTGTGTATACATATGTATATACATACATGAAATATATATTTTATAATAGAAACTATCAGAAAGTGATACTACCTTTAATCTTTTTTCCTTTTCAAACACAATGGCTCGCATGATGGAAAGCACAATGGAAGAGAACATGAGGATGAACATCAGAGGAATGAAAGGACTGGCAATCCAAAGTAATTTGTCCTGAGGATGACTTGGGTATGGGAATCTCTGCACAAGAACATCGATTTCATCAAACATCTTTTTCCCAGCATCGTTTTCATGATATAACATGATACTCTTATCCAAGGCATGCTGTACTGCCAGGAATCCTTCCTTGATATATCCTGTGTAAGAAAACTCATGCTCAGGTAAAACACACTGAGAAGCAACTCAGACATGAATAAGAAAATGCAAGTCATCTTTAGATTGCAACCACAGAATCTACCATAGATTGGATAAAAGGACATTTCTTCAGCTGAATATGATTTTATCTTCCCCAAATATTAATAGTAATCTTGCTAAATTCTACTTTAAAATTTTTACTTAGTAAGAAAATGACAATATAATTAAATATTGAGAAGATGATGACTTAAAAATATAAAGGAATAAAGTCCCAGAACCATTGACCACAAAAAGGCAAAAAATAACAAATAACACAAAGTAAAGACTTCTGTTTAACAAAGTAGAGTGTAGATAACATCAAAACTGGGTACTAGGGTGCTACAAATGCAGGTAAGGTACTTCTAACGAGCATGAAGACCAGAATTCAGATGCTCAGGACCCAAGAAAAAGACAGGTAGGTGTGGCAGCTTTCCTGTAATCCCAGCATGCAGGAGGTAGACATAGGTATCCCTGATAGCTAGTCTAATGGAAATGGCAAACTACAAGTTCATCAAGATATCCTATCTCAATACCTAAGAAGAAGAACAATCAAGGAAGACTCCAAAATTCAACCTCAGACCTCCACAAGGACACATATGTGCACCCTTAGACATCTGAGTGTGGATATATACATGCACTCACTACACTCATACATATGCAAAAACAAGAAGTAAGAAGTTGCAAACAACTATCCATGACTGCAGAGGCTATAGCCCCTAGAAGAGAACCCACTACTACCATTTTTCTAAACCAACATATTTCCAATGATATTCTAAATATTCATCCTTATAACTTGCCCCTCATCAAAGAGGGTTATTTTGCAGTAGATGGAGACTGTTACAAAGATCCACAACTGATCAAGTGCAGAGAGTACTCCTAAGGCTTTGGAAACACAAAGGGAGAAGGAATGAATGATAGCAAACGCCAGAGGACCAGGATACCTGGTCTGATGTAGCATCTTCTTGACATGAGAGGGAGGCTTGCACCCATGAAATTTCAACAATATAGTTGCCTAAACAAGTCCTGCATAATGACTCAAACAGTTGACATGACAATGTGGATGGGGGAAATGTCATTGGAACCCATTCCTAGATAAGAGTACTACAGATGTGCCAAGAGGTTCTCAGGGCTGGGGATTCAATTTGTTTTTCCAGGTATGATCCCTGACAGGTTATCCAGTCCCAAGTTGTTATTCTGAAACACAAATTCATTTGAGTAACACTGAATGGACTCAGTATCGTATACATGTATTTCTACTTGTGTGTGTATAACAATAATAAGCAAGGAAGACAAGGTCAGGAATTTGAGAGGGAGTGATGCAGGACACAGTAGGAGTTGGAGGTGGGGGGAATGATATAAATGCCGTACTTGCATAAAATTCTCAAAAAACTTAAATAAGAATGACTATTAGTTTTTAACATTTTACATAAAGTTAGTAGTCATACATGGATACAAACAGGCGGGCAGCATGAACAATATGAAGTGTATACCTTTGTAAACAATACTGGAATGCAACTCCAACAAACAGGTAACTGCAACGAATCCACAAACTGAATATTGTAGACATTTAAAAATATTAATTTTTCCAGTTAAGGAACATGGAAGACACCCCCATTTTTCTTATTCTTTTTCAAAAGTATTTTGTAATTTTTATTATAAATGTCTTTCACATCTTGATCAAATTTACTCCTACGTATTTTTTTCTAACTACTGTGAATGGATTTATTTTCAGGATAGATTTGTTTCTCAGCAAATTCATTACTGATTCATAAAATGCAAATTTCTATTCATTTTTCATCTTGCAAAAAGTCAGTTCTAATAGTCTTGGAAAATTGTATTATCTGCAGTCTGGGTTAGTTGGGCTTCTGCTCTTGGTATTTTCATTTATTTGGTCAATTGACTTTCCTAAGTGGTACTGGAAAAGAACAGTAAAACTGGGTACTTTTGCCTTATTCCTGATCTTAAAAGAAATGCTTTTAGATTTTCTGTACTTAGTATAATGTTAGATATGGGCTTCACACACACAGACACACACACACACACACACACACACACACACACCTTCTTTTTTATTGTTCAGGGCTTGATTGTAAAGGGATGTTGTACGTTATCAAATGCCTTCTCTACATATATTGAGAAAAGTTTTACTTTCTTTATATGTATGTGGTGTACTATGCTTAAAAAGGGTCGTGCATATAAATCACCCTTGCATCTCTGGATTAATCAAACTTGATTGCAATAAGCAGTCTCTGGTAGGATGCTGGATTTAATTTGCTAGTACCTTTATTGCATGTGTGATGTGTGCATGTACAACTGTGAGTGGCTATGTGTGCCCATGTGCATATATGCAGAAGGCAGCAGAACATGCCGAGGATCCTCCTCTAGTGCTCCTTAGTTTCTGAGACAGTTTCTCTCAAAGAATCTCAACATTGCCATTTCCACTAAGCTCAGTGGCCAGTGAGATACCAGGAGCCATCTATCTCTACTCATTGCTAAAGATATAGATATACAAGGCATCCCCTATTTTTTTCACATGGGTGCTGTGGGATTTGAACTCAGGTCTCATGCTTTCATAGCAATCTGTCTTACCCACTGAGTCAGCTCTCCAGTTTGGTTGCTAGTATTTTACTAAGAACATTTGCACCTGTTTCCATCCGGAATATCTGCCTATAGTTTGTGTGTGGGTTGATGAGTGTGTGTGTATCTGTCCTTAAATGTTTTGGTAACAGCGTAATGCTGACCTTGAATCATAAGTTTGGAAGGGGTCCCTCCATTTTAATTCTTTAGAATACTTTCTAAAAGAATTGATATTAATCTTTTCTTCTTCCACTAAGGTGGGAACTTGCGCTTTAATAAGATCACAGGTAATTTGTACAAAATGTTAAGAAACAGTAAAAATCACCCAGAATAATCCGTGTAATATGGAAAGTTAAAACACTATTCCTACAATAAGGATGCTTGAAAAGCCACATGTAATCATATTATTAAGCATTGGGAGTGATATTTTGGTGCACGATGTGAATGCTGCCTCTGCATACTCAATTGCTCTTTGCTGTACTGGCAGAGAGCAGAGTACTGGCTGGATTTTGGTATTGTTATTCTTATGGCTTACCACCAGCATCATATTTTGTGAATGTATACACCTTTTTCACAGGTGATTAGTTTTAATAAAGATCTGACAGCCAAAATAGAGGCAGGAAAGGGAAGGCAGGACTTCTGTGCTGGGAGAAGGTCTCTGAGAGAGGGTCTCTGAGAGAAGAATGCAGAAGCAGGAAGAGTCATCGGTGTTACACAGGAGAAGACAGACTTCCTGGGACTGAGAGAGAGTAAAGATGTGGACACATGGTGGGATGTAGGTCAGGATTTGTGGGGTTAATGTATGAGATAGCTGGGAATCTGCCAAATCAAAGGCCCAAGCTTATATAAATATTAATATGTGTTTGTGTTTTTAACCACTGGCAGGTCCCAGAGAAAATCCCATTAGAATTAAGTATTTACTAAAAAAAATAAAATTAAAAAATTAAAAAAATCCTCAAGACCAAGTCATACTTTGAATAAGCAGACATATATATGTATAAATATGTGTATGTTTTATGTCATATATACACGATTTTTAATGATTTTTTTTTCCTTATTGGGCTGACAGTGCTCAATCCAAGAGGCGAAGACCACCTAAGAAAACCCCAATACCAGACACTAGAACTCTCTTTTGAGTTGTTGGCTAGGCTTGTTCACGAGACTGTTGTGCTTGGTTGCCCTCAGAGGTAGATGGTAGTAAGTCCTGTGGCTGAAGACACTGTGAACTTCAGAAACAGTGTTCAGCGACTCCGGACCTGGCATTGGCCTGTATGCCTCCTCCTGGAGGACTAGATTTCATGATATCAGAAAGCACCACACAAGTTTTCAAAGGAGGGAGGCACAGCAGTAAAAACAGAGTGACACTGGCATAAAAACAGGTACACTGACCAATGCGACAGACTTGAGGACAAAGATATGTCATGCATTTTGGTAACAGTCACCCTCCCACATCCAGAACCACCCTCACGTCCCTACCCCCAAACTTTGTGTTTTCTCTTAGTGGCTAAAAACCCATTAAGTTCAAGTGGGGTCATGTGTAATTGATACCCACTGGGTAGGAAAAAGTTTTCTCTAACGGAGTGTCACCGGGCATATCCACCACAGTCTAGAGAAGGCCAGTGCCCAGGAACAGCTGGCCAACGCCCGACAAACTCACTGCTTGTTTATTTTTAAGGGAAACTTTTGTTCTGTTTTTGGCATTTTCTTATTTGTTTTGTGAATTTTTGTTTTGGGAGTGGAAAGTTGGGTGAGTAGGGAGGTTTAGAAGATCTGATAGGAGCTAGGGATGGAGAAATGTGATCAAAATATATCCTATGGAAAAAATTAAATTAATAGGACAAAACAAAACAAAACAAAAAAAAATCACATCAAATGCTGGTGAGAATGGTGGGAAAGGGAATCCCACACTCTGTTGGTGAGAATGCAAACTGGTGCAGCTACTGTGGAAATCAGTGTGGTGGTTCCACAAAACACTAGACATTTATCACTCTGGGGCATATATTCAAAAGGACTAATTTCTACTGAAGAGAGACATGTTTCTTCGTGGTTACAGCTGCTCCGTGCACAACAGCTACAACTTGGAGATAGTCCAGTTGTTTCTGTTTGCTCGTTTTTTTCAACTTGACACAAAGTAGCATCCATCTGAGAAAAGGGAACTCAAACTGAGAAAATGTGCCCATCAGACTGACCTACAGGCTAGCCTGTGGGATCTTTTTTTTGAAAGAATAAACTGTTTATTAATTGTAATTATAAATTTGGTTCTTTGTGCTAATCTAGTACTTTACTGTGTACTTCCTTTTTAAATTAATTATTATTATTATTTTATAATTTACCATTTACTCGCTTTGCATTTCTGCTGTGTGGGGGCATTTTCTTGATTGATCATTGATGTAAAATGGCCAGGGCACTGTGAGCAGTGCCATCCCTGGCCAGTTGGTTCTGAAAGCAAAGGGAAGTTTAGGAGGCGCAGGCCAGTAAGCATGATTCTTCCATGGCTTCTGATTCAGTTCTTGCTTCCAGGTTCCTTCTGAGTTCCTACCCTGACTTCTCTCCATGAGACTGTAAAGAGACAGGATATGCTCTTTCCTCCACAAGTTGCTTGTGGATGTGGTGTTTGTAGAAAGCAATAAGAACCAAACTATGAAGAAACTGGTACCAGTTTTGTGGAATATTGCTTCGACAGACCAACCTGTTTTGGGAAGGACTGTGAAGGTATTTTAAACTTTGAGCTGGAAAAGTCATTGAGTACTCCGACCTCAGTTGGTATTTTGTGTGAGTTTGAAGTTAAGAATGTTGAGTGCAATACAGACAACAGAGGTTGGACATGTGAAGTTTCAGAGAGGGAAAACCCGAGACTTTACTAGGGCTGTTTGTGTCATACTTTACACTAAGAATGTGTGTCACAGGCCACACCTGCTGGAAGATCAGGAAGCCTGCCCTCAGAACTTCTCTGTTCTCTCTGTACCCCTAGACCAGCAGTTCCCAACCTGTGGGTCACAACCCACATATCAGATTGGGGGTCACATATCAGATATCCTGCACACCGTATCTTCAGATTATAATTCATAACAGTGGCAAAATTACAGTTATGAAGTAGCAACAAAACAGTTTTATGGTTTGGGGTCACCACAGCACGAGGTATTAAAGGGCGGCAACGTCAGGAAGGCTGAGAAACACTGCCCTATACGCCAGCCACCACTCTCCTTATTGCCACACAGATCACCAGCTGTGGCCTCCCTTCCTCACTGCCCACAATTCCTGTGGATCTCACAGACTACCCTTCCTGGCCTCTTTACCCCCACCTGTCACTGCATCCTAGCCTCTGAGAAGCCTAGGAAAGCAGGCAACACACAGCCATCACTCTCTGAAAATCCAGAGAGGAAAAAGAAACCAAGGAGTAAAACATCTACCCAACAAAGACAAACCCAGAAATCATTCTCTAGACTTATAATCACTTCAAATCCAGACGCCTAGATGTCAGCCTAAGAACACAATCAAAACCACCCAGGACAATATAAATTTACCAGAGTCCAGCTATCCTGGCACAGCCAGCCCTTACTATTCCAACACAGCTGAAGCATGAGAAAAGGACCTGGATGCTTGGCTTTAGACATCCCTAGGTCCCTACCTACTACAGGGCGTAGCCAGCACACCCAGCCCTCTACCCTGAATTCCTTGGCTCAGGGGTGGTGCTTCCCCTGTCCAAGAAGCTCCTTACTATATAATCTAGACATTTTGGTCCCCCTTTCTCTCTATCCTCTGGTCTCCTCTCTCCTTCTGTATCTCCCTTCCTCTTCTCTTTCTCCTCCTTCTCTTACCTCCCTATCTTCTCCTCCCTCTTTCCTCCCTATCTCCCTGCTTTCCTCCCTCCCTCTCCCTGTATGGTGGTGAGGGCTGCTTGGAATAATCCTGCATTTATATATTATAACTTCATCTTGCAATTAGCTCATTCCACCATTTCATTAAAGAGGAAATGAATAAATCCCTTTAAAAATCCAGAAAAACACAATTGGAGAAAAGGAACAAATCCCTTTTAAAAAGCCAAGAAAACAAACAAACAAACAAACAAACTGAACAGTTGAAGAAAACAAACAAAACCATTCAAGACCTGAAAACAAAAATAGAAACAATAAAGAAAACAAAAACTAAGAGAATTTGGAAAAGAAAAATTTAGGAATTTGAACAGAACTACTTCAGGAGATGGAAGAAAGAATCTTGAGCATTGAAGATATGACAAAAGAAATGGATACATTAATCAAAGAAAAAGTTAAATTTAAAAAATTTCTAACACAAAACATCCAGGAAATCTGGACACTATGAGAACACCAAACCTAAGAATAATAGGAATAGAGAAAGGAGAATAATCTCAGCTCAAAAGTCCAGACAATATTTTCAACAAAATCATACAAGAAAAATTTCCTCACCTAAACAAGATACCTATCAAGGTATAAGAAGCATACAGAACAGCAGATAGATTGGACCAGAAAAGAAAGTCCCCTTGACACATGATAATAAAAAACAATAAACATGCGGAACAAAAAAGAATATTAAAACATGTAAGGGAAAAGACTACATTATAATTACACCTCACTTGTCAGTGGAGGCTCTAAAAGACAGAAGGACCTGGAAAGATGTGCTGCACACTCGACAGATACCACAGATGCCAGGCCACACTATTATACCCAGCAAAACTTTCAATCACCACAGATGGAGAAAAACAAGATAATCCATGATAAAGTCAAATTTAAACAATATCTATTTACAAACCCAGCCCAACAGAAGGAAAACTCCCACTCAAGGAAGTTAGCTGCACACATGAAGACTCAGGGAGTAATCTCACACCAGCGAAGCTAAAAGAAGGGAAAAGTGTGCATGTGCACATAGACACACACCGTCTCCTCCCTCGCTCTCTCACACTCTGTCTCTCTCTCTCTCTCTCTTACACACACACACACCACCACTACCACCACCACCAAAATAACAGGAATTATTACTGATCACTGATGTAGGGAACCTTGAAGTAGGCTCAAGACACACCATCACCAACTTTTCAGCACAAAGGAAATTTATATGCCCCAGAGGGATAGAGAAAAGGGATAAGGGACGAAGACAGGAGATAGAGAAAAAGGGATATGGAGAAAGGAACAGAAGAGAGGGGAGAAAAGGAGCAAGGGAGAGGGGGGAGGGGATTTGTCTTAACAAGGACAAATGACGGTCTCTGGATAGAGACAAGATAGATGTAGCCCAGAGGCAAAGAGCAATTTATAAAGGCAAAAAAAAAAAAAAAAAAAAAGAGAGAGAGAAACCCCATGTTAGGATGAGGTGATTAATTTTAATTGAACATATTAATTAGATCAACCAAAAAGGGCTTTTGATTGCTGGACTTCAATACTATAATAGCTGGACCTTGGTAGTCAGTCTCAGGAAGAGAAAGTAGCCAAATAAGGGAACAGATCTTGGGGGCTAGCTTCAGGAATATAATCTAATGGTTTTTGGCAAGGCAGAGGGAATGAGGGAGAAGGGCAAGGCCTGGCAGAGCCACATTTGCCATGTTTGGGCTGGCTAGAGTCCCTTCAGTTGATATCTCTCAATAGCTATGGTCTTAATTCCCCAATAAAAAGACATAGACTAACAAAATGGATGCAAAAACAGAATCCATCCTTCTCTGCATCCAAGCAACACTACGGAGAGACATTACCTCAGAGTAAAAATTTGGAAAATGATATTCCAAGAAAATGGACCTAAAAAGCATGCCCATGTTACCATTTTTAATATCTAACAAATTATACTTTAAAACAAAAACTAATAACAAGAGATGGCAAAAGAAAATATGTATTCATCAAAAAAAAAATCCACCAAGATGATATTTCAATTCTTAACATCTATGGCCCAAAGACAAGGGTATATCCACTTTTGTTTGTAAAAGAAACATTACTATGGCTTAAATCACATATTGACCCTGACAAACTAATAATGGGACACCCCAATACCCCACTCTCATTAATGTGCAGGTCATCCAGACAAAATCTAACCAAAGAAATACTGGACCTAACAGATATTTACAGAACATTTCACCAAAATACAAAAGAATATACCTTCTTTTCATCACCTCAATATACTATCTCCAAAATTGACCTTGTACTAGGACACAAAGCAAGTCTTCAATTTTATAACTGTTGGAATCCTATCAGAGCACTATGGATTAAAGCCGGATATCAACAACAAAATAAACAACAGAAAGCTTACAAACTCATGGAAACTGAACTCTCCAATGAGTGAGAAATAGTTCAAGACATAAAGAAATCAAATGATTTCCAGAAATGAATGCAAATGAATATATAGCATACTCAAATTTATAGGGCACAATAAAAGCAGTGCTAAGAGGAAAGTTCATAGCACTAAGTGCCTACATGAAAAAAACATCAGCAGCTTGGATGGGAGGATCAAATGGGTAGGGGAGGAAAGAGGGGGATGAGGGAGGGAGGGAATACAGAGAGAGAGAGAGAGAGAGAGAGAGAGAGATAAAGTGATAAAGTTAAGGGCCCTTTGAGGGGTAATATGGGAAGCTAACACAGTAGAAGCTTCCTAAAATAAACAGACATGAACGAAATCTAAATGAAACTGCCAAATAATGAGGACACACAGTCCCAACTGGACATATCTTTTCACCAAATTAGACTTCCAGTACTGGGACTGAGTTATTATCTATTTGAGTTGTTGGCCAAAAGGGACCCATGAGAACCCCAAACTCAGGCTTGCGCCAAGATGATAGGTTGCTCTCCACAAACTGACGGCAAGGCCCCATGTCTAAAGACAATACCTACACAACTCATGGACTATGGAAAAGTTGATCTGGTGACTATATAGATCTTTCACCCCTACACTTTACAGTCTTTGGTATGGGAAGGTACTGTGCATGCTACCAAAAGATAAATATAAATACCCAGCCATCAATAAACCCTTTGACCTGTAATGGTGAATAACTTGCAAAATATGCTAGGGCAATGGTCACACAAAGCTTGTGGAAGTAACAACAAACATCTGATTTTACTTAAGGCCCACTCTAGAAGATGGAATCTATACCGAACACTGCTTGGATGGCCAAGAACCAGAGTCTAGATAGTCCAGAGACCTAGTGTAAAAACAAATACTACTGTTTTAAAACAAAAAGCAAAGTAAAGTGATAAAATGACTCCTTATTGTACTTCTTATACTCACAGATAAGTTCTCTGCTTAGCCATCATCATAGAAGCTTCCTTCTGAGGCAGACAGGAACAAATACAGAGATGCACAGGGATACATTATGCAGAGTGAAAGACCTTAACTACACAGCTCTAAGTGGATTTCTCAATCAAATCCCTCCCCTCAGGGCTCAAAGAACTCCATGGAAACAACTCAAATAGATAATAACTCAGTCCCAGTACTGGAAGTCTAATTTGGTGAAAAGATATGTCCAGTTGGGACTGTGTGTCCTCATTATTTGGCAGTTTCATTTAGATTTCGTTCATGTCTGTATATTTTAGGAAGCTTCTACTGTGTTAGCTTTCCATATTACCCCTCAAAGGGCCCTTAACTTTATCACTTTATCTCTCTCTCTCTCTCTCTCTCTCTCTCTCTCTCTCTCTCTCTCTCTCTCTCTGTGTGTGTATTCCCTCCCTCATCCCCCTCTTTCCTCCCCTACCCATTTGATCCTCCCATCCAAGGAGCCCTCATCCTTCCAGAAAGAGTGGAAAAAGTGTTAAGAGTCAGAGGGGATGAAGAACACATTAAGAAAATAACGCCCTCTAAATCAACATGATCAAGGTGCATATGAAATCAGAGACTGAGGCAACACGCATAGGACCTGCAATGGTCTGCACCAGGTCCTCTGTGTATATATTATGGTTTCTTGTTAAGTACTTTTATGAGACTCCTGAATATATTAAAGAGTGAGTCTCTGATTCTTGTGCCTTCTCTTAAGACCCTTTTCCTTCTGTTGGCTTGCCTATTCCAACCTTGATGTGATGGGGTTTGTTTTATCTTATATTTTGTTATATTTTGTTGTTATCTCCTAGAAGCCTGTTCTTTTCTAATGAGAGACAGAAAGGGAGTGGAGGTGAGGATGAACGGGGACAAATAGAGGAAGGGTAAACTGTAATCAGTATATATTATTTGAGAAAAGAATCTATTTTCAATAAAAGGGAAATACAGCTATTTTGATTCTATATATGTATTCAAAAGAAACAAATCAGTATAGACAAAGATAGACATGCTTGCTTGGGTTTATTATGATTTATGATTAGTCTTCATAGTAGCTAGTAGCTAAGATATGGACTCCACCTAGGTACTCATCAGTAGATAAGAGATGGAGAGAACAGAAGGCATATTATTTAAGTGATAAAGTTAACACCATCCTGTCACAAGTTTCTGTCTGCCTAGTCACTCCTTAGGCTCCCCCCCACCCAACAGCCTTTCTATCCTAGCAATGCCTCAGAGACTATGCATGACCTTGACCACAGTCCAAACATATTATGCCCTGTCTGGAAGGTACTGCTGGGCCTTGCACAGAAATCACGTTACTATGCTGCTCTAAATCTCTCACTAAAGTACCTGCCCCCCTTGAGGACTGACATAATTATGGTTTTGCCCATAAAGATGCTGTGCCAAGTTTGGGTATCAACAGACTTTTCAGGAGCAGGAGCTCCTTGGTCTCATCATCAATAAAAAAGAATTAAAAACTTTTAATTATCTTAATCAGCATGGTTGTCAACAACTGTCTCACACTATTTCAAAATCATGTCCTTTGCAGCAACATGGATGTAACAGGAGAATATTAAGTTAAACAATACGGACACAGACAAATAAGGACTGCTCCCAGGTTAATTAAATAAAATTAATTTAAATATTGAACTATGATTAAGCAAGGTGGAAGAGAAGCATGATTTAATGCACACTGTAGGTATGTATTAAAATATCACACTGAACCCCAGTCATAACCAGATATATAGTGAATACTTTTGAGTAAAAGTAAAATTTAAAAACATATTTATACTGATACAAGAACTGACGGTGGGTACACTATAAAAATAAATTTATGCAGAGTAAAGACTGAAAAGTAGTATTGCTACAATATGAATTTTAATTAGCATGAAGAATAAACATTTCTCATTTGTTAAATGAATACAAAGATACGAACATCAATTACCTATTTACACAAGCATGTACTAGCTTGTGACCATTTTGATAAAATAAGCATGTTGAAAGATCTGCTTACCGGGACTTCCTCCATCAAAAAAATTTGGGTTCCTGGGTTGTAGAGAAGGACGAAGAGGAAAAAGAAGTCTTGTTTTCCAGCCTATCTTGTCCGGCCACCAGATGGTCCTTTGTACTCCAACAAAACGCAAGTGATATTTTACCTGAAAGTATTAATAAAAAGTCATATATGTTGAATTCTAAAAAGAAACTTAAAAGCAAATGTTAGCAATAAAGTTACGTCCCAGCTAAATATATATGTATATTGTGTGTGTGTGTGTGTGTGTGTGTGTGTGTGTGTGTGTAGCTTTAGAGGTTAGGCATGGTGGCACACACCTTTAATCCCAGCACTTTGGAAGCAGAAGCAGATGGATCTCTGTGTTTCAGGCTATCCTGGTCTATAAAGGGAATCCAGGACAGCCAGGGCTATCTCAAAACAAACAAACAAAACACCCACAAAACAAAATACCCAACCAACCAATAAAACAAACATACAAACAAATAAAAAAATGTGACTTTAAGGATGAAACAAATCTGATGAATTCTGAATGCCAAGAATTCACAATGAGCAAGGTAGCGAATTTATGCTCCCTAGATATATTTGAATTCTACTCAAAATACAGAAAACACACAAAAGAAGATATGCATGAGAAGATTCTCAAGAACATGCAATAAAATACATGTAAATTTATACTACAGAAAAATAAGCTACCTTTTTTTTTTAAACTATATTGGCAAAATAAAAAGCTGAGTAATAAACATTTGCAGAGCTATAGACAAACAGGCACTTGAACCCAATCCTTGTAGGATGAATAAAAATTGGCACACCAATGGAGACTCAGGAAATATCAAAAGCTAACAGGAGCACATACATTATCATCCATTTTGTGCTGCTGTAATTTGATCCGTTTGTAAGAGCTGTGGAGGCTGAGATGGCAGTATCAAGGGACTGGCAGGTTTGCCAGTTCTGATTACAAAATGGTCCAGTAAAGGGAAGAAATCCTTTGATTCACACAGTGAGGGGTGACAGACAAAGGAGAAAAGAACCAGGGGAGCTGAGCTCTTCTCTCCTCAGGGCAGAGCCCTCATGACCTGAGGACCTCTTAAAGGCCCCTCCTAATCCTATCCCAATGGCCATTACATTAAAACAAACTATGAAACCACAGAATTCAATTACTGTTCAGCTCAGAAACACTTTAAGAAACAGATTTGAATAATCGTGAATTATAAATAAATTTTGAATTGCAAGTTTGTTATAATGTTGTCTGTGGTGCAAATGCATAAGAATGAACTTAGTTGCCATATATGAGACAGTCAAAACCATGCTCCATACCACAGAGTGGTACATAACTGTTCAAAGTACAGGAAAAACAGAACCCATGCCCACTAACTAAAAGAAAAGGCATCGCATAGCCAGTAATGTTAGGAAGCACTGGCTAGGCCTCAGATGAGGGAACAAAAGCAGAAAATGTGTTTGTGTGTTTGTGTGTGTTTGAGAGCAGTACTTTATTGTTTAATTTTCTAAACAGTCCCCAAATTAGGATTTTTATTATTGAGTTATAGGCCTTTTGAAATATCTTAGATATTAGTTTATTATCATAAATATTTTACAAGCGATTGCTTTAAACACTGTTTTCACTATTCATTTTCTTAAGTGTAAATTTTTAATTAAAAACTTACTCTTTGATCAAGACTTGTAAAATGGGACATATTGTCAAATAAAATGAAAAGTTTTCAATACAGTAAAACGTAAATCTGTAAGTCACCGTGAGTACAATACCCGGTGGAAAAAAACAAAACAATTTTATAAAATCCCTGTAGCAGTCATGATGTCTCTAAATTAATGGAAATTTCAAGGTAATTTTAGTCTTACATACAGTTTAAAGAAATAATTAACAAATCTGATATAAGCTTAGAATGTGTGTATGTGTACATATGTGATACACACATATATATGACAAATATAGATACGATATGTTATATATAAAACCAGAACGAAAATGTTGATGCAATTCAGCAAACATATCCAGAATTCCTTAGGTATGCATGTCTCTAGGTGTCTATAGGTATGTTTGCATGCCTTAGGTTGTACCCAAAATTTTCTTACATGTGGAGTGTCCCACATCCATCAACAGAGAAGATGCCAAACCATTCCATCATCCTCTCTTTTTATAGTTATCTGAGCCCAGGACACCAGAAGTTCATTTTTTTTTTTACTTTAAAAATGTCTGTTGTTGAAAAAAAATGCTATTTAAGTGGAAGAGCAACTGTTAATTTTGGAGGTCTGGATTTTTTTTTTCTCAGAATAATTTCCTGGAGATGGATCTAAATAGTTTAAGCGTTTTTGCTGCTATACATGCTTTTCTTTTTATTGTTGTTTAGTAGTTTCCCTGATATCAATGCACATCACTGTCTCTAATTACTAAATTTTAAGAACAAGGCACAGATGTGCAGAGGATAGACAACTTGCCTCAGGCAAAGAGCTTTTTTTTACATTATAGAAGTTACTCGACACTGGGTTCTCCTATGGGTCTTTTTCCAACACTCAGTCAGCAAGCCTGAGAGGAGAAACTGAAAAGACCTGTCAAGCAAGTGTCAGCCAATGGATGTGGTGGTGCACACCTTTAATACCAGCTGGCAGAGGCAGGTGAATTTCTGAGTTCAAGGCCAGCCTGGTCTAGAAAGGTCAAAGACAGCCAGGGTTACACACAGAAACATTGTCTTGAAAAAACAAAGCAAAACAAAATTCTCAGACCATCCCTCAGTTTAGGAGAAATCCCATTTTGATCATAGACCCTAGTGAATTGGACACAGTCCATGTATTTTAAAATAACTCACCCGGACTTGTCCCACAGAGCTAGAATGTGAGTGCATAAGAATTCAGGCATGGAAGTTGAAATGGCCAAAGTGAAATCACTCTCTACCAGTTAAGATCTATGAGCACAATTTACACTTCCCATGCCCACAGCCTAAAGTTCTGTTCAATGAAAAGCTTTTGTTTTTCTAGGTTAGAAAAATAACTACGACAGGGAAACTAGTAACACTCTCATCAGAATCACCACTCGGTCATACCAAGCCACTCACAATTGTGCACCAGGAAAGACGGAGTTTCTATGAGAGGAAAAAAAAATGAATCTTGGTTAATATGAAGAACTAAGGTCACTTTTAGACAGTGAGGGACAGCTGGGTTCTGTATGTATGAAACAAGGTATTTCCTTAGGGCATCTCATAATACTTGTTTTTCCATAGACAAGTGTGTGAGCACTTAGAACATAGGTGGCCTAACAACTAAGGGTTCAAGAGAGGTATGGTTTACCCACCTGGGAAAGCACACTAGACACTCTACATTGTTGGCTAACAGTGACTCAACTTTAGAATTAAATACTGTAAATAAAACCTTTCCTTATATTAAAATCCCTGTTGAAAACATACAGAATTCTCTGTGTTCCCTGAAAGCTGTTTGACTACTAGAAATATGCTCAGGTTATTATGAAAGAAGAGAAAGGGTTAAGATACAACTGTAAGCTGAATGGAAATTGGCAGGAGCAGCCCCCATGTTAAAGAAGTTAATGTGGCCAAAGTCCCAGAAGCAGAAATATATTACATCTGTATAAAACTTCTAGGGTAAATAGTAAAAAATTGCAGACATGGGAAGGAAGACAAATCTGGATGGCCATAAATCTTGTGCTATATACTGTACATGAATCTATGTAAGACACTATAATTTTCAATTTTGTTTTGTTTTTCAAAACATATTGTGATTATTACTGTGTGTATATGTACAAGATAAGAGAAAGAAAGAGAGTGAGTGGAGGAACACAGGTATGGACATGGCATAGCCTGCATGTGCAACTAAGAGGATAACTCTTAGGAGTCAGTTTTCTCCTTCTGCCATGGGTTCCAAGGATCAACCTCAGCTTGTCAGGCTTTCAGGCAAGCTCTTTCACCAAGGGAACCATATCAAATGCCCCCACACAGTCTTTTACTTAGAATGACATGATTTCTTCTGAGGCTGCTGGGCAGGTTCACTATGATATTTACATAGATAAAATATGTTTTTGGAAAAATAAAGAGAACTGGTATTTCAGTTAGTGTATATTATAAATGACATCATCGCCAGATACTCTGATATCCACTTAGAACAGCATCAAAACAAGGCTGTCAAGATGGCACAGGGTGTAGAAGTACTTGCTGTGCAAGTCTGAAGAACCAAGTTTGATTCCCAGGATCTACAGAGAGAACCGATTCCCCAAAGTTGTCCCCAGACCTCCACATGTATGCTGTAGCCATGCTGAGTGCCTGTACACACACACACCATACACAATAATAAACAAAAACAAACAAACAAAATTTAAAAACTTATCAAAATGGACTAAGCACTAGAGAAAAATCTATGGGGATTGGAAATTTCATTCAAAGATCTGAGAGCAGTCTGTAGGTTGTGAGAATGAAGCTTGGCATGGCACTGAATGGCACTTTGAGCCATTGTATGTTAATGCCCATGTGCCTAAATCCACATGAACAGATATATAGCTTTATGCTACAGAGAGAAAGGTGGCATAGATGAATGGGGCCATGAAAATATGAGATAGATATAATTCTTATTTCTGCCTTCTGAAATAAGCACCTGTCTTAGAAACAGTGGATGTGGCTCTATCTCTAGAAGATACAGACTGAGCACATATTTCTAGAACCACCAGGATGGGATGCCCATAAAACTTGCTAGACTCCAAATTCAAGGCACTGCTCTCTCTCCTCTTCTTTGTGTAGACACCATCAACCTCTCGGTCCTGATCCCCTAAGGCCGAACTGATACAGCTAAATCTTCAAGTTCTCTGGAGATTCATGAAACGAATTATATTCTGTGTTTCATTCAAAGAAAGGATTTCTGAGTTCAGTTGTCTGCTAATAAAAATGTCTCTGACTTAAAACACATCTTTACCACCCTGTATGGAATATAACAAGCGCTGGTTAATTAAGGTTTCATCTTAATCTACAGTTCTCTCCTGTATTTTTTGTGTTGCTGTGACCACAATACCTGACAGAGACAATTTCAAGAAGTAAAGTTTTATTTTAACTCAGTTTCAGAGGCTTAATAAAGGCATGGCAGAGCACAGTATTTCACACTGTAGCCAAAAATCAGAAGAGAGGAAATGCCAGGACTCTGCTGGCTTTCTCCTTTCCCCTTTTTATTTTCTCTACACTCCCCATAAGAAACTGACCTTCACATTTAGGGAGGTTCTTTTTCCCTTAGTGGACCATTTCTGAGAAATCTGTGTAGATTTCTTAGGTGATTCTTTATCTAGTGAAGCCTTACAATCACATTCCCTTATAATCAGTAACATGTACAAAGACATTTTGTCACTCACAAATGGATTAATAGTCTTGCTTTATTACATATTACTAACTCTCAGGAATAATACTTTCTTCATTTACAAAACTGGGTTAATAATAATTAACCATTAAAAATCTTAGAAGCTGAAGGGACTGTTAAGAGAACACTACTGAATTGGAAATGGTAATCAAATTTTCTTACCTGAAGTGGCAGAGGATCAGTTTTGCTTTTAAAGCCACAGTCAAAAACAACGGCAGCCAGCACTCTCTGAGACGAATAATCAAACAGAACGTAATTCTCAAACTCATATTCTGAAGGAAACCCTCGAACTACAGAAAGACAAAATTGTCCACTTAAATAAAATCGTCCAATAATCCTGTTTGAGAGGTGAGATACTTGACACAGAGAAAAACTATTTAAATATTGTGAATTTTATGACCTTTTCCTTAAATATTGAAAGGAATAACTAATGGATATTTAAGGTACAAAAATCTTTTAGGTGTTTTATAAAAATTCTACTATGAAAAGATTTGACGTTAGATGAACCAGAAGCACAATGCATGTTCAAAAGGATAGTGTATAGGGATACAGAGCAGTCTAGTGTTTTCCTAATGAAGCGAAATTCAGAAAGGATGTACAGCTTTTTTGGAGGTGATAGTAACTGACTGCCATGTGCTTGTACTACAAGAAGACTAAGTCCATTAATGCATACGTTAATTAGACAAATGGTGTATTTTGGGAGGTACATTATATTTCTTGATCTTACGTACAGCTGTTTCAAAGGAGAATAAAGACAGGGAGACAGCACTTCAAATTGAACCTTAGGAAGTAAATGCCTTTGATAACAGTCTGCTGGCAACAGAGGAAGTGACTGGTGCAGGCAGATCCACGCAATCGCCCAGCCTCAGTAGCAGAGAGAAAGAAGATTGGAAGGAAGCTGAAGAAAGCCTCACAGACACATGGGTCAGTGCAAAGCATCCACTGTGCATGCCATTTTAGTCCCAGAAAAAAAGAAAAGGTTGAAGATAAATTCAAGAAATCCCTCTTGAAATTACCTTAACTTAATGAAATACAGAAATTTAAAAACTCAAAAGCATCAGATCTTCACCTGGCCCTGATGCCGACAATAAAAACAGTCAAGTTTGGCAGCCTGCATAGCCTAAAACACATTCAGAAAAGTGTAACTAAGAATGAAAATGACTGGCATGTTTCTTTAAGTCTGAGAGATCACTCAAGCTATTAGACTTCAATCCCTAGGAGACGTTGTCTAAATGACAACTCTACACCATGAATGATTTTCTTCTCCATAAGAAAAAGTGGTGCCCAGTCAGGACACCCTGACCTTGGTTGAGTTCAACTCTGTGGTGCCATTAGCAGCTGAGAAAGCATGCTCACTATTAACTATTATGATGTCTTAACATAATAAATGAATAATGGTTAGAGGTTTTTCCCTCCCTAGAAAAAAAAAATTCACACTGTGATTTGAGCCATTCCAACAGTGTTCAAGGTACTCAAACACAGCTATTGGGTTCATCACTCTTAAGTCCAACCTTGGAGGTCAAAATAAAAAAATCAGAAGGGGCACAGAGAGATGGGCGTGGTGGCACACACTTGTAATCTCATAACTCAGGGAGGCAGAGACAGGTGGATGTTTGTGAGTTTGAGGCCAGCTTGGTCTACAAAGTAAGTCCAGGACAGCCAAGGCCACACAGAGAAACCCTGTCTTGAAAAAACAACATTAAAAAAGAAGGGGCACAGAGGATGCATTCTCTGTGAGACCATCAAGAGATTTTAATGAATTCTGACTTAGACATATAAAATACCTCTCTTCTGGCCTCTCATAGCTCTCCCATTCTAAGGCTTGTAATACTAATAACTCTTGCTTTCACTTCTTAAGTCTCTTTCCAGTAACCAGTCACAGACATCTTCCCTATGTCTGGAAATTAAGACATATAAATCATGGATATACTTCTGGATCTTTCAGATATGCTCACTGGAGAGATACCCCAATCGCCACACCTAAGCCCCATTCAGCCCGAATAGCCCTTATCCTGATTCCCTAAAGGTAGTGATGGTTACCTCTTCAGAGGTGGTTAATGAGGACAAGAGATAGTAAATGGACAGGCCACTCAGGGCAGGAACTACACAAAGCATGGCTAGGAATACCAGAAAGGAGTTCTAGTTTCTTATTTCCTTCTAAGCCAGCCTAAAAATTCTACCTAAGGGCAGGGACTGCAACTCCAGTTCAGATATTGGTACCAGTTTTGGGCATCATTAACTTAAAAAAATATTTTATTTGTATTTTATGCATATTGTTGTTCTGCCTGGATGTATGTCTACATAAGAGTGTTGGACCCCCTGGAGCTGGGATTATAATTTGTGAGCTGCCATGTAGGTGCTGGGAACTGAACTCAGGTCCTTTGGAAGAATAGTGAATGCTCTTAACTACTGAGTTGGTACCCAGCCCCAGTACCAACTTTGAAACTAGATTTCTAGATTTCCATGAAGATGGGTTATATATATTCCCCAATTTTAGCTATTTCCTAAATATTAGGGATATTAGGGTTTCCTCTTCAGAGGATAGAAAGACATAGAAACAAGGAAGAACTGGTTCTTTTGGGTCAAGAGAATGAAATCTCTGCCCTAGATAGAGACCTAACATTTCAAGTTCCCTAAAACATAATAGTTAATCCAATTTAGTGAGTTTATGACCTGGAAAAAGATTGCCCCTCAAAGGCAAGGGTCACACCCAGGAAGGCAGAATTACCTCAAGGCATGCTAAAAAAATAGGCAGAATAATTATCCCTTTAATGAAATCATGTACTTTTCCTTTCCTCAATTCTCACCCCACAGCGCAGTCCCCATGAGTTGCCATGAGGTTCAGCTGTCAGAAAGGCATAATTATAGTCCTCCTTCTCCCTCTCCCCTCTTCTGCCTCCCACTCTCCCCTCTCCTTTCCTCTCTACCTGTCTATCGTGCTTTCTCTCTCTCTATGCTGCTTATGCTGTTTGCACGTGCTTATCCTCTATCTAAAGCTTCCTTTCCTACCATGCAGCTGTTGTCCACCATATGGCTGACCCCATGCTGGCTTAACTCATATGCCATGTTTCCCCCTTCCATCTCTTCTTCGTTCTCCCCCTCTGGGTGAGTGATGAAAATTTATGCCTTCCTTGCCTTGTTTCTTTTCCTTCTTTAACTGTAATATTTTTTTTCCTCTTCGAATAGACTTCAGCTTTCCTTGAGTTCCAAAACTCTATTTGTGAGTTACAATATTGCTGATGTACTTTTTAATTTATATATAATTGAGAGCTCCAGGGTTGAAGATACAGCTTTATATATATATATAGCTTTTATAGATGTAGCAGTCTTTTATTTAAAAAAACTTGAATATCTAACCTTTTATAGTAGTGTTGAGATTCCTCTTTACATCCTCAATTATTTCTTTTACCACATCAATGTCAGAGGGTATGTAAATCAATTCCCACTCCCTGGCATCTTTGATGAAAGCAGGCATGGTGGCAACGGGTTGAGGAGTGAAATTATGTGGTCCAATAATAGTTATATCAGTGAGTGCACGGAAAACCAACATCATTATTACAAATAACAGTGCTGCCAAGACTTCTGTAACTGAACTAAATATCTGTCTCCTCTAAAAGAGTAAAAGAGACACGTTATTGATTAGCTTAAGGGAACACATTCAATGCAAATGAGTTTTATATTTTTATTTCTAGGTGACCACGGGATAAAATGCAGATGTATGTTCAGGCCCTGAATTTATGACCTGTCAGCCATTAAAAGTCTGCTATGTATCCTATGCATTCAAGTCTCATGAATAATCTTACAGATAACATAGACACAGGGGCATCATCATTATAAACTGTACTGGTAAACTGTCATGTGCTGCTTGTACATGTTGGGGTGGACTATAGGAATGAAGAGCCCCTTCTTCATACTTGAGCATATTTATCCCAGACGCCTTGTCCTGGGAAGGCCGGCCTCCTAATGCTGTGGCAAGGAGAAAGAAGAAGAGCAAAACAGTATTAAAAACACTTGGCCTTGAGAACAGGTAGAAAGTAAACCATTTCCACCTGAGATTGCTACTGCTTATGTTATAAATATACCTGTGCTGGGAATGAGCCAGAAGCTCATCCACGCAGAGAATGTTCTGCATTGAACTCTTTGTCAGGGGCTCCAGCATGACTGCTTACACAGTGCTTCCCCAGTCATTTCTGCTGGATTTTGTAAGGACCACATTTGATGTTTCACTGTCTATCTGCTGATTTATATTTGTTCTTTTTCTTAAAGTCCTGACCCAAGGGAGCATTGCTTTGTCTGGGATTTTCAGTCACATATTCTAGCAGGATGTCTCAATGGAAGTTCCCCCAGTCAATTTCTACTAAATTTGTAAGGACCCAATTGGATGAGGTTTTGCTATCTATCTGCTACTTTCCATTTGTTCTTTTACTTTTTCATGCTACATGCTTAATAAACCTCATTTGAAAACTGAAACTATAGCTCTTATAGATCATTTTCTGGACAGAGCAATAAAAAAATTCATAATGCTTTTGTCACAAGTTCTCCTAAATTAGTCTAAGTGATTGTTAACTCATTTAGAAAACGAGGCCACAGGGGAACCACAAAAGGACAAAGCCAAGCAAACTCCTGGGCCCTTAGCCTGTTGTACATCAAAAATGGAATGTGTGTTTGTTTTTTAACAGTTTCATCATGAAACACCAGATCATGACACAGGTCAGGATGTTTAGACTAGAAGGCCTTTGTGATCACACCAACTACAATTGCTGGGATTTCACACAGCCACTTGAAGACATGTAAATCTGAAATCTCTCAAAATTTAAGAATAAATAAGAGTACAGAATTCTTAACAGAGAAAACTTAAATAAGGCTACCCTGACTAATGTATTCTTGGCTGACTTTAAAAGCACCAAACAATTTTAGAGGCTCCCAGTTGGACACTATAGCATTAGTTATCTACCAGATTTCCTGTAGATAACATCTCTGTTATGTGGATTATAATCAAGTTGCCCAGACTATTTTGCAATAACTTGAAGGCTACTCTGGTAAAACACTGACTCTCTGGCCCCGCAGATACCTGCGGTAACTTGAAAAGTTTTGACAGCTCTGCTTTACTCTTGTCTCACTCCTCTGCTACTTTAATCTTTGGTCAGTTATTCAGTACTGAGTGTAGACACGGTGATCTCTTGAGAAATGTTGTATTCAAAACTATAATTCAAGATTAATTTAATCTAGTCTGTCTAATCTCTCTCCCCCACTTATCATGATGAGAAACATCAGACTATAAAAAGAAAAAGAGAGGGAGGACCTGAGTTCTAGGAAGTTCTCCATATATTCCCAGAAAGGTGTCCTCCCTCTTTGTTAGCTTCCCTCTCCATTACTACACATGACTGTCCCATTTTAATTTCCTTAAGAGCAAGGGCCACAGAAACCCAGAGGCAGTATCTGTAGACACTCCCATGATGCCTTCCTTTTTCTCTGCACCAGAAACCCTTAACAAAAGCCGTATCTAGTAATGTTCTGGCCTTTGTATATTACTATCTCTAAGTGCTAGGGGTCTAGGTTCTGGAATTTTTCTGAACGTTCTCAACCACCTCCTCTCTTCCCTGCTTTTTCATGTCACTCTACAGTATTGATCCATTGGCGTTTACACATATGGAAGATCAACCCACTGGTTTGAATTTCAAAAGTGCACAGACTGAAATATAACAAACAGGCTCTCATGGACACTCCCATGGATGCCTTTACCTACCTTTAATGTAAAATTTTTCCAGAGGAGAGCTGTTAATTGATTGATTGTCAATGGATTCATCCTGTTACAAAAACTGTGTGCTCAACTCTAGAGATGAAAGGTGATTTTATCCTTCCTTCCTTCCTTCCTTCCTTCCTTTCCTTCCCAATGGTAAGTTACCTAAAATGTGAGGAATACATAATGGGATTATTTCTTTGTACTACTTTTCTCTTTAATCAGACTCAAAAATTGGTATTACATACCTGAAATAAAGCAAATGGTATTATTTCTAACTTTTCTATTAATTTTCCTAAATATAATAAAGATTCTTAATATTTAATGAAGAGACTGGAAAGTAGAGGAATGTAAGATGCGATTCCATTTTTCTAGATAAAAATGATATAATATTAATCATTCAGTTGGAGTTTCTGGGGGGGGTCATGTCCCTCTACCACATAGTCTGGTAAGATGCCATTCCTCTCTCTCCAACTGCCTCCCCACACTCCCAGGTAGGAAAGGTTCCACATTCCTTACATTCCGGGAATACCTTCCTGATGCTAACCCCCATCACCTGAAGATGCCAGCCACCTAAGTGTGTGTGTGTGTGTGTGTGTGTGTGTGTGTGTGTGGCACAGATGGCCCTGCCCCAGATGGTCACATCTAGGGACCAGTCCAGCATGGGACAGACAAGTCATTTTCCTTTGCCCTTAAGACTGATGAACTCAACCAGGGGAAAGGAGGTCCCTTCCCCCTTCCCAAATAAGCCTGCCTAGACAGCTTTTCTAATCTTCCAACCTTTTTAAATACGGAATGCAGGAAGACTCTGAAGCAAAACCAGAAAGCCTCCTCAGGAAGCCAAGTGGAAAGAAGGCAGCTGCAGCCACTGCCATTTTGCTGACATTGTGAAACAGTATTTCCATTTCTTCCATGCCTGCTGCCTCCTCTACTGCATTAGACACCAAGTTTCCCATTACGCCCAGCCATTTATGGATGCTACCTGTAGGCCTTGATTTTTTAAACCTACTTTATTTGTGGTTCCTTATACCTCTACCTTCCTTCCAAATCCCTAACCATAGATAGAAAAGAAAGAAGGTTAGTAGGAACAGGGGATGTAGAACTCTTTAGGTGTAGTGCCTTAGAGTGATTTCACTATTTGTTGTCAGGATATCCAGCGGTCCAGCAAACAGCAATGCAGCTGTTTGCAAAAGCAGCAGCAAGAACCACCAGCAGCAGGAGTAGCAACCTCCTTGAAGTGTTCTCCAAAGTGTTTCTCTCTAGGAGTGTCTCAAAGTGACTCTTCTGAGCTCCTATGTATACCTTCTCAGAGTCTGAACCAAAATATTGTTCAGCTGGCTAAAACCATGCTCCCAACATGAAGCAGTTTCCAGCTGACAAAGATCATGCATCCTCTCATAAGGCCCTGGAGAAGCATTCACAGACTTCTTACAGAGATTGGCTTCACCTGTAAATAAAGCCATATCAGAACATGATGCCAGACAGGTGGTGACAGAGCTCTTGGCAACTGAGAATGCAAAGACTGAATGTAACAGAGTAATTAGACCACTAAAAGCATGAAGCGCTCCAATAGATGGGTAAGAGACAACTGATACTGACTCTCAGGGGCATCATGCTAATACCATAGAACAAGCCATAGCTAGAGGTCTCAGATATCAACATACCTGGTGCTTTAACTGTACTAAATTTGGCTATTTATAAAGAAATTATAAGATTAAAAGTTTCAGAACACAAAATAGCAGGTGCATTCTGGAGAATATGGTATTTGTGAAAGAACAAACAATTTTGGCTGCAATGGAATGCCAAGACTTCCAGAGTTTTATAGCTGCTGTGTGTTAGTATTTTGGAACAAAACCTACTTCTGGGTTACCTAGCAACTTATGATGTCACCATGTGTCGCTGGCCAGGTGGCCACACTTGGAAGGCGTGCTTACCTTGCCCCTTAAAGGGACAACCCGACACATGGTCTCTCTCTTGCTCTTCTCTCTTGCTCGTTGCTCTTGCTCTATGGGGGCACCCTCTCTCTCTTCCCCTCCTCTCTCTTCCCCCCTCTCTTCCTCCCCATCATGTCCTGCTCTCCCTTACCTCCCTCCCTTCATATCCACCTAATAAACCTCTTTTATAGAAGATCGGTTGCCAGCCTCATCTTTTATTAATAGATCTAACACTGTGGAAAGGGAAAACATTGGACTAGGAACTACAGGTCTAAGAGGGACATGAAAGCTAACCTCTTGTCATCAGGAAATGAACAAAGGGCCTGTCAGTTCAAGACCCAACAGCAAAAAATATGAGCCGTTTTCCTCTGGTCAGTCAGGAGATAACTGTTAGGAACAATTAAAAATGACAATGGCATCCATGGTCCAATTGATTAAAGGGGTCCTGGTGTGACCAGACCAGGTGATACCAGGAGATCCCTTCCCTGCCAAAAGTACCAATATTAGGACCAATTAAAAATGATGATGATGATGTACACAGCATATTTTATATGAAAGAGATTTATTAGATGGAGCTGAAGAAAGAGAAGGAGAGAGTGAGACAGGACGGGGGAAGAGAGGGGACACCCCAACAGAGAAAGGGGAGAGAGCAAGAGAGGAGGGGGCAAGAGCCAAGAGCCAAGAGAGGGACAAAGTGGCTTGATCCTTTTAAGGAGCAATATAACCATGCCTGCCAGGTGTGGCTACCTGGCCCACAACACATGATGACATCATAGATTGCTAGGCAACCTAGAAGCAAGCTGCCAAAATACTAACAGTAACAAACTTGTAACTAAAAATAACAAGCAGGAAAACCAAAACTAAGTATGGCTGATCTTATGCACACTAAGGCAGTACAGCTTTGGATCTGGTCACAGATAAATCTCTTATAGAGTTGCAAAAGTTGAATGTTACAAAATAACCACTGGTGTTATAGTCCTTTAATTCAAGGACAGTAGGAATAATCTTGGGAATAAGTGAACTAACTTCCCAAGGATTTATTGTGTATCCAGGTATTATAGATGGGGATTATATGAAAGAAATTAAATTCATGACATATGTAAAAAAGGAGATGCAAATTAATACAGGGGAGAGAATTGCTTAGCTGTTACTGTTTTCTTACAGGAAGGCCAAGACTTCTCCAAAAGAAAGAACAGGGACATTTGGGAGTACTGAAGAACATGTGTTCTGGCAAACAATGGTTAATGATCAGAGACTCAAATCAATATTGCAAATGAATCAGGTTGAAATAGAATGTTTGGTAGATACAAGAGCTGATGTCAGCATCCTTTCCCAAAAATATTGGAATTCAGACTGGCCACTTCAGTTTATAGGAATTGGTAAATTATCTCAAACAAGACAAAGTGTATGATGGATTAAATGTGTGGGACCAGAAAAGCCAACAGGGAAGTTGAGACCCTATGTGGCTGACATACCCATAAATTTATGAGGAAGGTATCTTTTACAACAATGGGTTACTCAAATTAATATTCCTTCAATCCCAGAGACAGCCAATGGGGTGAATTAGGGGTGAAATGATAGATGCTCCTGGGGAAGGTATTGATATATGTAATCAAAAACAATCACAAACTGTATTTGCCCATTGTCCAAATACAGGACATCACAGGGATTGAATTTCCAAATTTATTATTATTTTGTATGTGTGTTTTAACCTTTTTATTTTTTAAAGAGGAGCCACTGCTGAAATACCAACAGCCTTGTCCCTAAAATGGATATCAAACACACCAATGTGCCAAGATCAATGGCCCATAACAAAAGAGAAATTGCAGGCACTTGGAACAAGTTGTTTAAGAGCAGCTGGAGACGCGACATATAGAAATGTCTACTAGCCCATAGAATTCCCCAGTGTTTGTTGGAAAAAAGAAATCAGGAAAATAGAGGATGGTAACATTTTTAAGAGCAGTGAATAGAGTAATTCAACCAATAGGTCCTTTACAGCCTAGAATTCCTTTGCCCTGTTACCTAGATCATGGCCTATAATAATAATCAACATAAAAGATTGCTTTTCACAATACCCTTGCATGAGCAGGATAGGGAAAGGTTTGCTTTCTCAGTACCTACTCTGAACAACAGTGGTCCAATAAAGAAATACCATTGGAATGTACATCCACAGGGAATATTAAATAGTCCAACTTTATGTCAATATTTTGTGCAACAACCTTTAGAGATAATTTGTAGACAATTTCCTAATCTATCATTTATCATTACATAAATGATATTTTCTTGGCTGATTCTGATGTAAAGTATCTCTGATATTTTAGAGAAAATTTTAATAGAAACACAAAGAATTCTGCCATGCTGGGGGTTACAGATTGCTCCAGAAAAAAACACAAAGGGGAGATTCAAGTAGTCATTTGGGTTAAAAAATAAGTCAACAAAAAAACTCAACCACAAAAGGTATAGATCTGTAGGGACAAATTGCAAACTCTTTTTTTTTTCGGCTTTTATTTTATTTTTTAATAATAATTTTTATTAATCACAGGTTATTTACTTTGTATCCCAGCCATAGCCCCCTTCCTCATTCCCTCCCAATCCCACCATCCCTCCCTCTTCTCCTCCCTGGCCCTTTCCAAGTCCACTGATAGGGGAGGACTTCCTCCCCTTCCATCTGACTATAGCTTATCAGGTCTCTTCAGGACTGGCTGCAATGACCTCTTCTGTGGCCTAGCAAGGCTGCTCCTCCCTCATGTGTATGGGGGTGCCAAAGAGCCAGCCATTGAGTTCATGTCAGAAATAGTCCTTGTTCCCCTTACTAGGGTACCCACTTGGATACTGAGCTATACACGGGCTATATCCGAGCAGGGGTTCTAGGTTATTTCCATACATGGTCCTTGGTTGGAGAAACAGTTTCATAAAAGACCCCTGTGCCCTGATATATTTGGTCCTTGTATAGCTCCTGTCCTTTCTAGGTCTTACTGACTTCCACTTCTTTCATATGATTCCCTGCATTCTGCCGAAGGTTTGGGTCTTAATATCTGCTTTAATACACTGCTAGGTAGAGAGTCTTTCAGAAGCCCTCTGTGGTAGGCTCCTGTCATATTATTTATTTTCTCCTACATCCAATGTCCATCCCATTTGTTTTTCTAAGTGAGGATTGATCATCTTACCCCGGGTCCTCTTTCTTGTTTATCTTCTTTAGGTATATAGATTTCAGTATGTTTATAAGATTAAGTACTCATAAATTAAGTAATTTGTTTTACAAGGAGAATCACACTTAAACAGTCCAAGATGTCTAAAAGCTGCAGCTGAATACAAATTAACTCTCGTAGAACAAAGACTGCAAGATGCATATGTGGATAGAATTGATCCTAAACTTGTATTTTGGTCATTTTGCCTTCACTCATTCTCCTACTGGGCTCATTATGTAAAGGGAAGATAGTATTATAGAATATATTTTCTTAGCACATAAACAAAGTAAACAAAGATATACATAGAAAATATTTCTGAGTTAATTAAAAAGGTAGAATAATATTACGCCAATTGTCAGGAACATATTCAGCTGAAATTGTAGTGCCTCTTATTAATGGTGAGGTGACGTCACTGTGGGGAATCAATGAAGAGTGGAAAAGAGCTTGTAGTCACTACTTGGCAGAAATTAATAATATCCAAAATGCAAATGTATACAGTTTATAAAAACACTCATTGGATTCTTCCACGTTTTGTGACGGAACACCAATTCCAGAGGCACCAACATTCTATATTGATGCAAACAAGATGGGAATATCAGGTTATAAATCAGCAAAATAAGCAAGGTGATCAAAAGCCCACATACCTGAGTTCAAAATCAGAACTGTATGCATTCCTTATGTTACTATTAGAGTTTCCCAAATCTCTTAATATAATTACTGACTCTCAGTATGCAGAATGTTGTTTTGCATATAGGAACTGCTGAATTTATTCTTGGTAACTCCAAACTAACGTTGTTATTTATGCAATTGCAACAGGCAATCAGAAGTAGAAACTATCCATTATATATTTCTCATATTCAGTCTCATACAGATTTGCCAGGTTCACTGGCACAAGGAAATGAGAATTACTAGTAGGAAATGTGTTAGAAGCCTCAAATTCCACAAGAACATCATATTAACATGTAAAAGTTTAAAGAAAAAAAATTTTCTATCACTTCGCAAAAAGCCAAAGAAATAATAAAAATCCATCCTACATGTTTTCTGTACAATCAAACTCCATTACCTACTGGATGTGCCAAAAGAAATAAAACCTGGCAGATGGATGTGTTTCATTTTGCAGTATTTGGAAAAATGGTCTGGTATGTATGCCAGACCATTGATACATACTCAGAGTTTCAATGGACAACTGCTTTAAGTTCTGAAAAGGCTGATTGTGTAATTACACATTTATTGGAAATAATGGCAATTATGGGGATACCTTCATAAATTAAGACTGATAGTGCTCCTGAAAATACACACAGTAAAATGAAGCAATTATTTGCATATTGAAATCTAAAGCCTATTAATGGTGTACCACACAGAGTCCTACAGGACAAACGGTTGTAGAAAGAGCCAGCTGTACCTTAAAAACAGATGCTTATTAAACAAGACCTCCAGGGACAGACTAAATCATGCTTTACTACGCTTAATTTTCTTAACGTTGATGAAAATGGAACAATAACAGCCAAGAGACATTGGGTTATAGAAAAAAAACTGAGCAACTAGGTCAACCAATATACTATAAGGATGTGTTGACATTAGACTGGAAACATGCTGTAGTTTTGAGATGGAGACACAGTTATGCTTATGTAGCTAAGACTATTGAGTTGGTGCATTTGCATTATCTCTCACATATTCCCCCTCTTGGCTCCCTATTTTCTTCCCCCATCTGGCTCCATGATAGCTGTATTCTGGGAAAACATGATTGAAATTAGGGCCTCTCAAAGTCTCTCAGAGTAATAGTATGACTGTACCCCATGAGAGGAAGAATACTGAAGATACCCCATTTAGGCTGGGTACTCAGTTTTTCTTCTTAGTACTTTGATCCATTATGCATTTCTCCACTGACTGCTACAACTGTTAAAAGAAGCTCGTCTAAGGCTGCCAGCTACCCAGGCCTATTAATATAAACCTAAATACAAATATTTAGAAGGAAAACTGCCAGTGGGACCATTTATCAAGGTAACAATGCCAGGTTCTATGCTAGGACTTCCCCAGCTTTCCCAGGGAAATTCTATTCCAAGGCTTCAAATACAATAAAAAAGAGGTTAGTAACCTCTAACATTATGTCACTATTGCACCAGAGGGCACATTGTACCTGGCAGGTTGGTATTGTAGAATACAGGAACTAGCAGTGGGTAATATCATAGACTGTCTTTTCTCTCCAGCAGCCTGCATAGCACCTTCTAGCAATGTGAACACAAGCCATTTGAGAGGAAGTTTCCTGATCAATTTTATATTAATTTTTATGTGTTCTGCATCCAAAATATGTGGTGTCTTCAACAATAGGGTTTTACCATGTAGTTAGAGTAAGTAACCACAAAAATGGTAATGGTTTCCTGATAAGGCTCAGAGAACATTGAAAAAGAAGAAGCAGAAAGACTATAAGAACCAGAGGTTGGAAGCAGAGCTGTGAAATACTATCTTCTGGACATGACATAGCTAGTACACTCATAAATTCACAGCAGCTGAGGTTACCTATCCAAGAGCAAGCTGGCCAAAATTTTGGCAGACTGGAGAGGTGCTCTCAGGACCTACCATTTACTGAGAAGGTATTTACAGTGATAGCTGCTGGGGAGTTGGGTGGAGAATCTGTTTGTTTATTGAGAATGTAGCTTCTAGTAGTTTCTCAAGATTTGGTGGATTTCCCATCCATGAATATATGAGCAACACTAACCTGACTTGGTGGAGTCATAACTCCTTTGTGGAGTTAATTCTCAAGAATAATTATTTTAAAAGATAAATGGGGAAGAAAAATGGGACAAAAGGAAAAGAAAATTGATGACTAACTGGCCAATAGAAATATTTTTTTTCAGTTTCAGCAATAAACTTCTTTATTATCTTAATGTAAGAAATTGCCACAACAAATTAATTTTTCATCTCCCATCACCTATCTGATAGCAACCATCAGGTTGAGTCAGGATTTTCTATTACTTCAGATATTCATTAATGATTTAAGGGTAAAATTTATTAAGATATATAGGCTAGTTTATTCCCAGCCATATATTGTTATTACAATGTTAATTCATTATGGAATAGTGTAAACATAATTTATCTTTTCTACACAATCTCAGTATGTAGCTGGTACTGCTTAGAACCTGCTATATAGCCGAGTCTGGCTTCTAACCCAGGCCAATAGAAATATTAAAAGAACCTTTCTTTATAAGAGTTCCATAACACAGAGTACATTTACACCATAACAATAAAGCAAAAGAACAGCAGAAAAGCTGCACTGGAAAGGACAAAAAAAGAAAATGGTTCATTCTATGTTGGTATAATGTTCTTTTAAAATGTATACAACTTACCCTTGTTCATTCTCTCTGGTTTCAATCCAGATATTGCATTGTGATACTCATTCTAAGCATCCTGTCTCACCTCTTGTGTGAACAGGCCAAAATAAAGCAACTAGACACAATGCTGAGCTGGGAGGAGCCAGAAGACAGGAAAGAGGGGAGGAGCCAGAGGGCAGGAAATGAGTGGGAGGAGAAGGGGTGAGAGGAGAGCTAGGAGAACAGAGCTGGAGGAGAGATCTTAGAAATACATGGAGATGGACTGGACATAATATATCACTAAAAGCAAGTATAATGTGGGAAATCTAGATGTTAGGAAACTATGAGGACTTGGAGGTTTAGGATGGAGAAACTATTGCCCAGCATTGTGTTCTAAGGTTAACTAAATAAACCCATTCTCTGTGTGGTGATTTGGGTATACAGCTGTTTAGGACTAACAGCAGCATTACCAGAAGATATATCAATAGCAAATATTAATCATCGCTTACAACAATGCTATGTCTTCCCTTACATGGCAGCTGAGGAAGATATCTGGGCCTCTCTGACTTCTTGAGTAGGGGAGGTATTGAGGGTGATACCCAACTTCTCTAGTGTTTGGGGTAATGACTTGGTTCATGTATAGATACATGAACATAGACAGTATTAGCAAGCAGGCACCTCCTCGGCCAGCTCTAGGAACTTGGTGACAACAGGAAAGGTCATCGACAGCCTCCAGGATATGACAGACTTCCGCTGTCACCAAGAGCTGCATGCATTCTCCTTGCACGTGCACTGCATCACCTTATAAAAGGACCCATTCCCGATATCTCTCTCTCTTTCCCGCCACCCTCACTCCAGGCAACCTGTGTCCCCTCGTTAACAAACCTCCCATATGAGACCTGTCACATGGTGTGACTTTATGGATTCCACCATATAGTTCTGCCGCCTAAATCCCAACAGATAGAACCATCACAACTAGACCACTTAGTCATAGCTGAACAACGTAAGGAGGTGGCAACTCTTAGTGACTACTCCCTTATCCCTGCCAGTGGCTTTACCTTACCACGGAGACAAGCTATTTAGCCCATCCAACTGTAAGCCCCCGCCAATAGGCTGTAGAGGATAGGCAAACCACCCACGTTCATTGACTGCTTCATCTTCACTTCTGGGATCACTATATAGTACCTGCCCAGGTCTACTGAAACCTGCACGTAGTCTTCTGATGAGTGGTCCCATTCCCAGTTCTAAGCATGCTGTACCATGGCTGACTTTGCCTGCCAGCATAGTCTTACGCTCATCTTACCTATAGAAACTCATGAATTCCTGGCACCTGCCAAACATACCAAACCTAGGGCTGCTGGTGGATCTTCCCTATCTAACAAAACTGAATCCTAGCTGGCAGAGCCATCTATTTATTGCAGACTTAGCCATGGGGACATATGCAAGAACTGCTAGCTGATGATTACACAGGTAGAAGCAAGACAGTGATAATATAACCGTGTTTTACCTGGATCCAAAATCAATATTCTCTACTAAGCTGACATTTGAGGACATCCGAGAAAAGTCTTGCACTGTGAAAGCCTCAGTATAAAAGTTGTAAAGTAAGTTGACTTGGCATATACACAGTATAACAAGAACAACAACAACAAGCATGAATCTAAGTGGGACATATGGCTGTTCATTGTACTCTTTTTTTTTTTTTTTTTTTGGTTTGAATTTTTAACAACAAATGTCAGAATATAAAACACGGTATAAAATCAACAAATTTAAAATCTGATGAACCCTAATAAAACTAGAGAGGGGAAGAAAAAAAAAGATAAAAGTCATCAATATGAGAAAAAGAGGGGACATCTCTTTAGATCCTCTAGAAATTGTTAAAAAAAAGTGTATCAAATTTAAAAGCCATTAAAAGATAATTCCAGTTGCTTAGAAAGATGCTGAGCACTAGAATTCTAAAATACTGCAGTGGAATTAAAATTTCACATGAGCACTGAGAAACAGTTTTTGATTATCTATCAAACTTGATAAGATGAATTTTCCAACAATATAGTTATCAAAAAATATACATATTCACACTTACACTAATAAAAATAGACACAAATATACCTAGCATAATATTTTGTATTATATAAAGCCTAAAATTCCCAAGCTCAGTGAGTAGTAATGGAAACTGCAGCATATCCATATAAAGAAATGTCACAAAATAATGCAAGGAAGAACCGCAACTACCCACCGATAGTTATAAATATCTATCTGGGATAGAAATAAATATCCCAACATAAAACTGATGGGAAAAGGCAAGTTCTAGAGTACATTCATTGAGTTCAAATTCATCTAAAGTTCAAGAGACAAAACAGCAGCCTATGATGACTAAGGCTGCCTCACAGGAAGTATATCAAAAGGGTAAACGATTACTTCAAACAGCAGAATGTCTGTAGGTTAAGACAAAAATGGGCATAAGTGGCTCCAACTTCCTAAAAAATGTCTTATTTCATACTTTAAAGGGTTATTTTAAATTTAATTTGAGACTTTCATACATGAGCAATATATTTATATCATTTTTATCCCTTCCTCTTCCCCTCCAACTTCTCCAGTGCCCCTACTCCCTCTCAAATTCATGACCTCTTCTTATTTATTATTGTTACTGTTAGGTCCAAAACTCCTGCTCTTCCCAAAAGGACAGTACTGGTAACACTGTCCTAAATGGAGCATGTAAGTCCCTATAGCCCACTTCCCTTTTTCCCAGACATTGAAGACTATTCTTAAAATTGAATGATCTGACCTCACATCTGGCCTCCATTCCTGGAGGCCTGTAGCCACCTGGAACAGACAGGTGAAGACTTCTATGCCCCAGCCCCCTGATGCTGGGTGCCCCTGGGCAAGCCCAACAGTGGTGAGCTACACCAGGACCCCTGTGCATTCCATCTCTTAGACCACAGCCCTTCCTGCATTCCCAGAAGCCAGCAGCCACTAGGGACCACCAGTCCTGTGGCCACCCAGGACAGACAGGTGAGACAGCCTCTTGTCTACCTCATGCCCCCGTGCAGGCCCAGTAGTGGTGAATTATGCCATGCTTGCTGTGAGTTCCATCTCCTAGACCACAGCTCTGCCTGCATTCCCACAGGCCAGTGGCCATCAGGAACCACCAGGTGAGACCTCTGTACCCACAATTCCCTACCTGCTCTGTTCTCCCAACAAACCTAGCAGTGGTAAGCCCATTCCTGGCTCACAGCTCAGCTTCCATCCCTGGAAACCTGTATCCACCTGGGACAGACAGCCCTACCTGCATTCCCAGAGGACATAAACCATCAGGGGCTATGAGAGGCCAGCAGCCATCAGAGATCACAAGAGGTCAGCAGCCATCAGAGACCACCAGCGGCCATCAGAGACCACCAGCTTACTATCAGGGAACACCAGCTTACTATCAGGGAACAGCAGATACAAACCACACCTCCTTTCCAGCAATCTATTTTCTGGCCTACAATTTGACATGCATTACCTGAAGCCTGCCAATGCCAGAGACAACCAGATGACTAAAAGCCAGTGAAAGAACACAAACAACAAGAGCCAGGGAAATATGGCACCATCAGAACCCAGCTATCACACTACAGCAAGCCCAGAATATCTTAATACAGGTCAAGCACAAGAAAATGACCTTAAATCCAATCTTACGAAGATGATAGAAATCTTTAAAGAAGAAATTAGTAAATCCCTTACAGAAATACAGGAAAATACAGTCTAGCAGGTAAAGCCTTTAAGAGGAAATGAATAAATCCCTTAAAGAAATACAGGAAAACACAAACAGATAAAGGAAATAAATAAAATTGCTCAAGACCTGAAAATGAAAGTAGAAGCCATAAAGAAAACACAAACTGAGGGAATACTGGAGATGGAAAACCTAGGGAAGAGAATAGGAACAACAGATTCAAGTACCACCAACAGAATTCAAGAGATGGAAGAGAAAATCTCAGGTGTACAAGCTACAATAGAAGAAACTGATACATCAGTCAAAGAAAATGTTAACTTAAAAAAAATTCCTGACATAAAACATGCAGGAAATCTGGCATACTATGAAAAAAACCCAATCTAAGACTAATAAGAAGAGAGGAAGGCAAAGGACCAAAAAATAGTTTCAACAAAATCACAGGAAAAAAACTTCCCTAACCTTAAGAAAGAGATGCCTATAAAACATACAGGAAACTTACAGAACATCAAATAGATTGGACCAGAAAAGAAAATCCTCCTACCACAAAATAATCAAAACACTAAATCCACAGTACAAAGAAAGAATATTGAAAGCTGCAAGAGAAAAAGGCCAAGTAACTTTCAAAGGCAGACCTATCAGAATTATACTCAACTTCTCAAACACAGACTCTAAAAGCTAGAAGGACCAGGACAGATGTCTTGCAGCCCGTAAGAGACCACAGATGCAAACCTGGACTACGGTACTCTCAATCATTATAAATGGAGAAAACAAGATGTTCCATTTTAAAGTCAAATTTAAACAATATCTATTCATAAATATAGCCCTATAGAAAATACTACAAGGAAAACTCCCACCCAAAGAGGTTTACCTACATCCAAGAAAACACAGGAAATAAATAATTTCACACCAGCAAAAACAAAAGGGAAGCACACACACACTCACACGTTAACACCAGCAACATTCAAATAATGGGGATTAACAATCATTGGTCATTAACATCTCTCAGCATCAAATCCCCAATAAAAACACATAGATTAACAGAATGGATGTGAAAAGAGGATTCATCATTCTTCTGCATAAAACAAACATACCTGAGCAATAAAGATAGACATGATCTCAGAGTAAAGGGCTGGAAAAAGATTTCCCAAGCAAATGGACCCAAGAAGCAAGCTGAAGTAGCCATTCTAATATTGAATAAAATAGGCTTTCAACCAAAATTAAACAAAAGATATGGGAAAGGACATTTCATACTCATTAAAGGAAAAATCCAGAAGATGACATCACCTATGTCCTAAATGCAAGGGCACCCATATTCTTTAGAGAAACATTACTAAAGCTTAAATCACACATGGAAACCCACACATTTATAGTGGGAGACTCAAACATCCCTCTCTCACCAATGGACAGGTCATTGAGCCAGAAAATAAACAAAGAAATAATGAAATTAACCAATGTTATAAATCTGAGGGACCTAACAGATATCTACAGAACTTTCCATCCAAACACAAAATAATATGCTGTCTTCTTAGGACTTCACGGAACTTTCTCCCAAATTAACTAGATAGTTGTTCACAAGGCAAGCCTCAACAGATGCAAAAAAGTTTAAAACCTTTTATTTTATCAGACCACCATGGATTAAAGCTGGACTTCAATAAGAACTGAAACAGCAGAAAGCCTACCAACTCACGGAAACTGAACAACTCTGTACTCAATGAACATTGGATCAAGGAGGAAATAAAGAAATAAATTAAAGTCTTTCTAGAACTCAATGAAAATGAAGGCACAACATAACAAACTTATGGGACACAATGAAAGTAGTGCTAAGAGGAAAGTGCATTGCACTACGCGCCTACATAAATAAACTGGAGAGATCTCATACTAGCAATTTTAAAGCATACCTAAAAGCTCTATAGAACAAAAAAAGAAGAAAACACACCCAAGAGGAGTAGATATCAGGAAATAGCCAAATTCAGAGTTGAAATCAATATATTAGGAACAAAGAGAACAATACAAAGAATCAATAAAACCAAGATCTGGTTCTTTGAGAAAAATCAACAAGGTAAATAAACCTTAAGGCAAACTAACCAATAGCCAATGAGAGAGAGAGAGAGAGAATCCAAATTAATAAAATCAGAAATGAAAAGGAGAGCAGAACGACAGACATTGATGAAATACAACGGATCATTAGGTCTTACTTCAAAAAACTGTACACTACAAAATTGGAAAATACATGTGAAATGGATAATTTTCTTGATAGATGCCACTTACCAATGTTTAAACAATTTAAATAGACCTACAACCCCTTAGGAAATAGAAGCAGCCATCATTAAAAGTCTCCCAACCAAAAAAAAAAAAAAAAAAAAAAAAACAAAAGTCCTGTGCCAGATGGTTTTAGCCCTGAATTCTAACAGACTTTAAAAGAGCTAATACCAATACTCCTCAAATTATTCCACAAAATAGAAACAAAAATAACATTGCCAAAATCATTCTATGAGGCCACAGTCACCCTGATACCTAAACCACACACAGACTCAACAAAGAAAGTAAACCTCAGACCAATTTCCCTTATGAACATTGATGCAAAATACTCAATAATATACTCACAAATGGAATCCAAGAACAAATCAAAAACATCATCCACCAAGATCAAGTAGGCTTCATCCAGGGATGCAAGGATGGTTAAACATATAAAAATCCATTAATGTGTTCCATCATATAAACAAACTGAAATAAAAAGAACTGCATGATCATCTCATGAGAGATTGAAAAAGACAGCAGCACCCTTTTATGTTAAAATTCTTAGAAAGATCAGGGAGACAAGGTGTATACCTAAACACAATAAAAGTAATATATAGCAAGCCAATAGCCGAGATCAAATTCAATGGAGAGAAACAGCATTTCCACTAAAGGAATTCCAGGGACAAGATAAGGCTGCCAATTATGTCTGTACATGTTTAATATAGTTCTTTAAGTTCTAGTTAGAGCAATAAGACAACTAAAGGAGATCAAGGAGATACAAATTGGTAAGGAAGAAGTCAAAGTATAGCTATTCACAGATGATATGATAGCATACATAAATGACCCCAAAAACTCTACCAGAGAACTCCTACAGCTGATCAACACCTTTAGCAAAGTGGCTGGATATAAAATTAACTTAAAAAAAATCAGTAGCCTGTTGGTATAATGTTCTTTTAAAATGTATATGCCTTACCCTTGTTAATTCAAATGCTGATTTCCCCACCCCCAACTCTCTGGTTTCAATCTGGATATTGCATTGTGATACTCACTATAAGCATCCTGTCTCAACTCCTGTGTAAACAGGACACAAATAAAGCAACTAGATACAATGTTGTGCAATGGGAGGAGCCAGAGGACAGGAAAGAGGGGAGGAGCTAGAGAACAGGAAGGGGTGAGAAGGAGGAGGAGCTCGAGGAGAGGAGAGCACGAGGAGAGCAGAGCTGGAGGAGAGAGCTTGGAGGACGTGGAGCATGAACCAGACCTAAGATTTCACAAAAAGCAAGTATAATGTGGGAAATCTAAATGTTAGGAAACTGAGGGCTTGGAGGTTTAGGAGGGAGTAAATATTGCCCAGCATTGTGTTCTAGGTTAACTAAAAACCCAGTCTCTGTGTGGTGATTTGGTTTTACAGCTGCTGAGGATTAACAGCAGTTACCAGAAGTTAAAACAATAGTAAATATCAATATCCACCTACAACAGTAGCCCTCCTTTATACAAGCAGTGAACGGGCTGAGAAAGAAATTAGGGAAACAACACCCTTCACAATAGCCACAAATATAGAAAATATCTTGGTGTAACTCTAACCAAGCAAATGAAAGCCTTGTATGACAAAAACTTAAAGATTTTGAAGAAAGAAATGGGAGAAGATATCAGAAGATGAAAGGTTCTCTCGTGCTTTTGACCAGTACGATTAACATAGTGAAAATGGCCATTATTATTAAAATGGCAATCTGTAGATTGCTTACCAAAAGCAATCTACAAATTCAGTGCAATTCCCTTCAAAATTCCAGCACAATTCTTACAGACTTTGAAAGAGCAATCCTCAGCCTCATATGAAAAAAAAGAAACCCACAATAGCTAAAACAATCCTGGAGGTATCTCCAACCTTAATTTCAAGCAATAGTTATAAAACCAAATAGTATTGCATAAAAACAGACACGTTGATCTATGGAGTTGAACTGAATTGAAGACCCAGAAATAAACCCACAAACCTACAGACATCTGAGTTTTGACAAAGAAGCCAAAACCATGCAGTAGAAAAAAAGAAAGCATCTTCAACGAATGGTGCTGGTGTACCTGGATGTCTACGTGTAGAAGAATGCAAATGGATCCGTATTCATCACCCTGTTCAAAACTCTAGTCCAAGTGGATCAAAGTGGTAAATAATAGCCTTGAACCCATTGGCACAGGAGACAACTTCCTGAACAGAACACCAATAAGCTCAGGCACTGCAATCAACAATAAATGGAACCTTATGAACCTGAAAAGCTTCTGCAAGGCAAAGGACACTTTCAATAGGACAAAATAGCAGCCTATAGAATGGGAAAAGATCTTCATCAACTATATACCCAACAGAGGCTAATCTCCCCAATATATAAAGTACTCAAGAAACTAGACACCAACAAACCAAATAATCCAATTGAAATATGGGCTATAGAGGTAAATAAAGATTTCTCAATAGAGGAATCTCTAGTGGTCATGAAGCACTTAAAGAAATGTTCAGTGTCCTTAGTAATCTGGGAAATGCAAATCAAAATGACTCTGAGATCTCATCTACCCCAGTAAGAATGACTAAGATCAAAAACTCAAGCAACAGCACATGTTGGAGAGGATGTGAATCATCTCTGTGGGAGTGCACACTTATACAACCACTGTAGAAATCAATCTGAAGGTTTCTCAGAAAACGTCAAGACCCAAACATACCGCTCCTAGGCTTCCCCCCCAATGCTCCACCATACCACAAGGATACTTGTTAAACTATGTCATAGCAGCTTTATTCATAATAGCCAAAAACTGGAAATAACCTAGATGTTTCTATTATCCATAAGAATGGATAAAGAAAATGTGGTACATTTATATAATGGAATACTATTCAGCTATTAAAAAACAAATACATCATGCAATTTGCAGGCAAATGGGCAGAACTAGAAAATGCCATCGTGAGTGAGGCAACTCAGACAAATAAAGACACATATGACATATGGTATGTACTCACTTATATGTGACTATTAGCCATAAAGTACAGGATAATCATACTACAATCCACAGACCCAAAGAAGCCAAGTAGGTGCTTGAATCTCACCCAGAAGAGTAAATAAAATAGACATCTGATGTAGATGGAGGGGGGAACTAGGTGAAAAAGGGGGTCGGGAGGGTAACAGAAGTGGGAATCAAGTGGGGGAGAGCTGGTTGTGGGGAGCAAACCAGGAGATAGAAAGATTGGGGAGCGGGAGAACTGTGGGACAAAGGAGCCTCCTGGGAGTCTGTGCAGATGACCCTAGCTGAGACTCTTAGCAGTGCAGGTTAAGGAGCATGAAGTGGCCACCTCCTGTAGCCAGGTAGGACTTCCAATGGAGGGAGAGGTACACCAATCCACCTATAAAACCTTCAACCCAAAATCTGTCCTGCTTACAAGAAGTGTAGGGATAAAGTTAGGGCAGAGATTGAGGGAATGACAAACCAATGACTGGTCCAACCTGAGGCCCACCCCATGGGAGAGAGCTAACTCGTTGCTACTAATGATACTCTGCTGTGCTTGCAGACAGGAGCCTAGTAGAAGTGTTTTCTGAGAGCCTTCATTCAGCAGCTGATGGATACAGATGCAGAGACCCACAACCAAACAACAGGCCGCATGGTAGCAAGGATAGAGGTCAAGGACACCACGAGAAGACCTACAGAGTAAACTAATCTGGGCCCATGGGGGTTCACGGAGACTGAAACAACTAAAGTGCACTCATGGGCTGGACCCAGATCTCCTACACATCTATGTGCAGTTTGGTCAAGAGGTGGGTTCCCTAACAATGGAGCCGGGCCTGTCTCTGACTCTACTGCCTGCCTTTAGATCATTTTCTCCTAGCTGGGATGCCTTGTCGGGCCTCAGCGAGAGACTACTACAAGACGTGTTAAAATAAGCCCCTGCCCACAGACAAAATACATGTGATCGTCTAGGTTTTGTCTTTATAAACCCTAAGCTAATATGGCTAAATGCTGTGGCTTGGGAGTGCTCTCAGGTGCGTCCTGATAACCAGTATGTCAATAAAAAGTCTCTTATTTGTTAAAAATGTATTTATAGTCTGGCTGGTGAATCTCTGAACTATCCCAGACACATAACAAGAAGAGTATAATCATGTCATTTGCAACAACACAGACACTGTGTTAAGTGAAATAAGCCACGCACAGAAAGACACAAACTATGTGTTCTCTTGTATGTAGGATGTTAAAAAAAAAAAAAGCGGGGGTGTTATTTTATGGATGTTGAGGTTGTTACCAGAGACAGAAGACAGAGGCAGAGGTGTGAGAGGTGTGGAAAGGGGGTGTTGGGGAATATTGAGTAGCGGGTATTAACCTACAGTCACATGGAAGTACCAAGTTCTGGTGTAGTTTACAGACTAGGATAACCAGAGATAACTACAATGCACTGGATATTTCAAAGAGCTAGAGAAAAACTTTTTATATAACATGATATTTAGTATCTTTATTTTTTATATATCAGTTTAAAAGAAATCTAATAAAAATACTGTTTTTCATATCCACTTTTCTAAAGTAAAATGACAACCGCTTAAGACAGTATCTAAGACACAGTAAAACTGACAGCAGGTGAGCAAAGGTATCTTAAAAAGTACAGAAAAAGAAAAACCAGTCAGTGACTTCAGCTGTGGGTGAGTTCAGTAACTGTTAGCATTCAATCAAGACCCCAGAGTAGACTTCACAGGGCAGGGAGCAATGAAGAGAATTCGAAGCAATGGGTTCAATATATGTCACAGGATAGTTGAAGTTTTCTGGCTCTTGCAGAAAATGTCAAGGAGCAAATTTCTTTTACTAGCAAATTTCTTTTACGAGATTACGAAAGAACCACTAGTTTTTTGTTTGTTTGTTTGTTTTTTTCCTAGCAGAATAGTTTCTTCTTTTTCCTTTTCAAGAATTGCCCCAAACTAAGCCGCGTTCATTAAATTTCTTAAGGTTGAGTGACTGACCGGTCTCCGTATTTCTCCAATACACATGGGGAGTGATGGGGAGGTGAAGCATCCTGCCCTTTAACCTCCTGTAACCCTACCCCCTGAGCTGGGACTCCGGCATTATCCTCACTCCTTATATGGGAAATGGTACAGTTACCAGGGTCAAACTGCTCTTCCAAAACCTGAGCTGTTCCTCACTCAGCTACTGCCCAGACCTCAAATGTACCTCAGACCTCGCCCAGTTTGAACTGTCAGGCAGGGAATTTAGAAATTGAGGGGGTAGGTCCCCAACACTCACCGCTGAGGGCTCACAACGGCTTCAGCGCCCTGCTTCCTCCGCTGACCGCCTCGTGTCTCCCCTGAGCTGCACTTCCTGTCAACCCCGGGTGTCAACCGCTCTGCGCAGCAGCAGAACCGGACAGGAGCCCCCCGCTGACCGGAAGTGCAGTGCGGAAGCGGGGCAGGGCCCCCTTAGCTGAAGGCAGTGATTAGGGCTTGAGGGGGTGTCTCTGACAATACATTCTGTATCATGTGGTTATACCTCCGCCCTCATTTCTGACTCCAGCAGTTTAAGGTTTTCAGTTTTTCCTAATCTAGATAAAGATTTGTGAGTGTCTGTTTTAAAATTTTCACTGATTTTTTTTTTTCCTGTTGTCAATTCTTTCTTTTTTTCTTTTTCTGCTTCTGGATGGTGTATGCTTCTGGTTTTATACTTCTTGTATTGTTAGGCAAAGCAATCGATTCTTAATTTGAAAATATTTCTGTGTTTTGGAAATCCGCATTTCTAGCTTCACATTTTTCTCAGTTCTTTTGCTTTTTAAGGTTTGGTATGTTGTAATCTAATTTCATTTTCTGAAGTCATTTTGTAATTTGCTTTAAAAAAAAATTAGTATTTTACTTTCAAATACTTGTGAATTTTCCACTATTGATTTCTAACTTTATTAAACATCTTGGGTAGATAAGGCACTTGGTAAGATTTTAGGTGTGAGTGTGTTTGTGTGTGTGTGTGTGTGTGTGTGCGCGTGTGCGTGTGTGTGTGCGCGCGCGCTTTTTTGCATGCACACCTGTATGCCAGAAGAGGGCATCAGATCCCTTTATAGATGGTCATAAACCACCATATGGTTGCTGGGAATTGAACTAAGGAGCTCTGGAAGAGCAGCCAGTGTTCTTAACTTGTGAGACATCTCACCAACCCAATTTCAGTATTTAAAAATTGAGGCTTGTTTTGTCTTTTGTTTTTAGATCTAGGAAATAATTCCAGGTGCTTGCTGCACAAGTGTTCTGCCATTGAAACAAATCACCAACCCACCCCTGTTGTGGCTTATTTTAAGACCCAAGATTCAGTAATTCTAGAGAATGTTTCATATGAACTTGGGAAGCATGTATATTTTATTGTTATTTGTTGGAATGTTCATCGTATGTATGTCTAAGTTTCTGTTGGAGTGTTGTGATGTTCAGACCTTCTGTTTCCTCATGAAGATGTTTTAATTGCTCAGTCTATACGTTATTTGTTTATGTTGTTGTAAGGCTAAACCAGAGGCATAGCTTTCCATACTCAATAAACAGGACAGCAATGAATATTGCTTTAGAAATCAATTGTACCTTTCTGCTAATCTGCATTAAGGTATACATACCGAGTAGATGATGGAAAAGCTACAAAAAGTCATGGTCCCAGAGCTTCATAATAATCAAATCCTTTATATAAAAAGAACAGAACTGTGTCTTCTGTATATAATTAAAACCATTTGGGGTAGGGGCATGCCACATGAATTTGGAAGTCAGAGGACACCTCATTGGAGTAAGTTCCCTCCTTCTACCATGGAGTCCTGAGGACCAAAATCAGGTTGTCAGGCTTCCCGGCGTCTGCCTTTACCCACTCAGCTGTCTCACTGGCCCTGCATATTATCTTATAACTGAAAAATCCCGAGTGTATATGGAAAACAGAAGAAACTACCTTAATACACAGCAGCTTCATAGAGTATCTTGAAGCTCTGGCGAGAACCATCCTACCTGTCTGCTCCTGGATTATCCTCCTAGAGGATTCCAACTTCCTAGAGTCAGGAGAAAAATCTTAGTCTTGCTCCGTTTATATTTCCCTCTCTTACTCTTCATTACTTTTTTCCCTCTCTGTCCATCACTTCAGTTTCTTTCTTTCTTTTTTAATCATTGAAGTAAAAGACTGTATTTTGGAGTTTTGGAAATAGTAATATCAAACTTTGACACTGATTTAACCTAGACGTATCAGGGATGCGTTGATGTGGGTATGTGTTTGTGTGCATGTTTGTGGCAAACTTTACTTGTTCTAGGTTTATGCTCTTCTTACCTGTAGTCAGCTGCTAAAACTATTGCATTTCTATTTGGGAAAATCTGATGTCAACATCAGTGCTAATCAGTACCAATGTTTATGCTCATACCGAAGAACGGGTCCTCTAAAAACTGAATGCTGCTCTTTCAGTTTTCTAGGAGAGAAAAATGGCTCTAAGAAATGTTTTTAGATCTGGACATGTTGGAAACAGGACATTCATCTGTACCTTCAGTGAAGAGGACACATTTTTTTTTTTCTTTTAGGGAAATATTTATTACACAAATATATTTACATGAAGGTATATGAGCACAGGATGTCTTTCCCACGTACCCAGCTGTAGTCCAAAAAAAAAAAAAAATCAGTGTCACTAGTTGTAAATGAATCTCAAGGCACCTTTGTCTTATAATCATTTCTTGTGTTGTCTTGGTTGGCAAAGGTTAGGAAAACTTGGTCCAGGGTGATCTGACTGATGGAATAGTCTTCTAAATGGAATTGCTCCTTCGCTTTCTCCAGAATGCCAAACATCTTAAACAACAACAAAAGCATTCAGTTTGCCACTGAAGTCTCTCTCTGGCTCTCAGAGAAATTTCTCCCTCTCCCTCTCCCTTCCCCAGTGTCTGTCAAGTACATTTAGTTATTGAAAAAGACACACAGATAGGCAAAACCAGAAAGCAGAAGAAACAGGCAATCGAGAAATGGAGAAGGTAGTTTTCTGTCTCCATTCTTTTGTTGGACATGAACTAATCATAGAATTTGAGGGTAGTAATCAAAGACATTTAAACTCTTAAGAAATTTGTGGAGGAAAGTAAATACTCCACTGTTTCACAATGTCAGGCAAAGTTCCACTATCTGGATCCTAAGTACCCCCATTGTTAGTGCTCCCTTCGCATGCACTGGTAGAAGAACACAGTTTCTGATCACCTTTCCCCAGCTTTTGTCCTTGCTGGGAATGTAGTAATTAAGGATCCCTTGATTCTCTTGCTTCAAGTCACTGCCTAAGATGGAAAAATAGGACTGGTGAGTAATCTTAAAGATTTCTTTTAAAATTATCAAAATCATGCTGTATCTGCTTAATGTATTGTACAAAAGTAAATAGTTAGGGTTAACACAGAAGGAGATGTGACCCTCACACGCCTATTCTCTTTATATACATATATAGTAAATATTTTCAAAACCTTTAGAACTGATTAAATAATCTTATTGTGGGGATTTGACAGCAATTATTGAGGCTTTTAAGCTCAGTGAATTGTCAATTCTTGTGCCTAGTGTAAAAGTTTGAGCTTTTAAAATACTAATATATTTATTCCTAAACATGGTGCTAAGTGTTGATAGTGAGGATTTTTTCTGGGTATATGTGTTTGAGGGCACAGTTTTGAGAGAGGAGAAGAACAAGCGTGGTGTTTGGGATGAGAATGACCCCCATAGGTTCATATATTTGAATGTTTGCTTCCTAGTTGGTGGTACTGTCTGAGAAGGACTAAGTGGTATGGCCTTGTTGGAGGAAGTATGTCACAAAGATGGGCTTGGATGTTTTGAAAGATCATACTATGCCCAGGTAATCTCAGTCTCTCTCTCTCTCTCTAACTTTCTTTGTCTCTCTCTCTCTTTTTCTCTCTTTCCTTATGTCCATCCATCTGTCTGTCCATCTGTCTCATGCTTGTGGATAAGGATGTAAAGCTCTCAGTTACTGCTTTGGAACCATGTGTACCTGCTGCCATATTCCCTGCCATGGTGGTCGTGAACACTAATGTTTTAAATGTAAACTCAAGCCAGTCGGTGTTGGCACACACCTTTAATCCCAGCACTTGGGAGACCAAGGCAGGCATCTCTGTGAGTTTGAGGCCAGCCTTGTCTACAGAGTTTTGTATAGAGTTCCAGGACAGACAGGGCTACACACACACACACACACACACACACACACACAGAGAGAGAGAGAGAGAGAGAGAGAGAGAGAGAGAAGAAAGAGGAAAGAAAGTAAGACGCTATTAAATACTTTCTTTTACAAGTTGTCTTGCTCATGGTGTTTTGTCATGGCACATAACTATTGTCTTTCCCATAATTACACCATGTCCTTCCATGTGTAAGAAGAGATACACAGAAATAACCAGCCATGCTACTATGATCTTGGTGTGTTTGTATAGGTAATATTTTAAGAGCACAACTAGTTGAAAATGCATTCACAATTAACCTATGAAAATTTGTAAATCATTATGACTCCCAGCTGGATTGAAAATGTTTTAAAGAAAAATCACGTTTGAAATAGGTGTAGATTGTTACATTAATCTTTTTTTAAAACATTTTTATTATATATTTTTATTCACTTTTCTTCCTTGTTTAGCTGCATCCCTCTTCCCCTTCTAGACCCACCCCCTTCCCTTTTCTGCTCCCTCCCCTTTTCCTCGGCTCATCCAGTTGCATCAGGACTTAGCATGTCCTCCTCTTCTGTGGCGTGGCAAGGCAGTCCCCCACCCAGGGCGAAGTGATCTGAAAGCTAGCAAGTGAGTCTGTGTCTGATGCAGTCCCCATTCCCTTACTAGGGAACCCATGTGAAGCCTAAGCTGCCCATCTGCTACATCTTTGTAGGGGGTCTAGGTTCATTTCATACATGGTCCTTAGTTGATGCTTCAGTCTCAGCAAACCCCTCTGGGCCATGGTTAGTTGGCTCTGTTGGTCTTCTTGTAAAGCTCCTGTCACCTCAGGTCCTTTTCTCTTTCCTCATACTTTTCCACAAGATTCCCTACGCATCACTCAATGTTTGGCTGTGAGTCTTAGCAACTGTTTTGAGGCACTGCTGGGTAGAGCCTCTCAGATATGTGGGGGACTCAAGCAGAGACTCCTAGTAGCAGAGGCCACTGAAGAGGACACCCTTCAAATAGACTAGTCTCCTATCAGAGGGTAGAAACACCCACCCACCCAGAAAAACTTTGACCCAAAATTTACCCTGTGTACAAGATGTGTAGGGATAAAGCTGGAGCAAATAGAGCAGAGATTGAGGGAATATCCAACCAATGCCTGGCCCAACCAAAGACCCAACCTATTGGAGAGTGCCAACCCCTGACACTGTGAGTGATACTCTGCTAAGCCTGCAGACAGGAGCCTGACCGTGTTAAAGTAATCTTAACACATGCACTGTTATGATAATCATGTAGAGGTCTTTTGTTGTGGCATATTTAAAATATAAAACATAATAAATGATTCAAAACAAGTACTGATAAAAACACCCCATCTAGGTCAGGCAATGCTTATTCATTTTCAGGTACAATGTCCCAGCTTCTACACCCCATAAAAAAAAAATTAAAAAAAAAAAGCAATATCTCCAATACTGAAGCCATTTCCATTTTTTTCGGTTCACTTTCTTACTTATTTAAATTAATGTAACAATTGATGTGGCAATAAAGAATGTATGCACGTGGAAGGACTAAACTGAGTTAAGAATACAGTATCTCTTGGGGCTAGAGGCTGCCCCAATGGTTAGAAGCAGTTGATTTTGCAGAAGACCTGGACGCATATTTCAGGACTGACAGGACAGCTCACAACCATCCATAACTTCAGCTCCAGGGATCTGACACTCTCTTCTGAACTCTGTGAGCACCAAGCACATGTCTGGTATGATAGACATACATGTGAATAAAACAGTCATATAGAGAGAATTTAATAAATCTAAAAAAAAACCAGTATCTCAAATAATTATCCTCACGTTTATGACAGATTATTAAGAGTATAATATATTAAGTACAGTCATCACACTGTATAACCTATCTAAGAATGCCCCTCCATTGGCTCATATATTACAATGTTTAGTCATCAGGGAGCAGCATTGTTTGATAAGGATTAGGAGGTGTGGCCTTGTTGGAGGAAGTTTCTCACTGGGGGTGAGCTTTGAGGTTTCAAAAGCCCAGCCTCTCTCTGTCCCTCCCTCTCTCCCTCCCTCCCTCCCTCCCTCCCTCTCTTTCTCCCAGACTGTGGATCTGGATGCAGCTCTTAGCTACTTCTCTAGCACCATGCTTGCCTGCTACCACACTCCTTGCCATCATGATAAGAGACTAAACCTCTGACTAAGCAAGCCCCAATTAAACGCTTTCTTTTATGTGAGTTGCCTTGGTCATGGACACAGAAAGAGAACAGTGTATCCCTTGCCTAAAATCTCTCTAACTCCATCCCACCATAGCACCTAGTAACTACCAGTCAGCTCCACTTCCGTGTGACTCCCTTAGATTCAACATCTGGCCAAGACCATAGGGCATTTGTCTTTTTAGACATGGCCTATTTCATGGAATAAGATGCCATCTAGCTTCATTCATGTTGCCATAAATGACGAAGTCTCCTTTGTTTCAAGGCTAGTTTCGCCACTGTGTGCGTGCATGCTAGCTCCCATATGTGTATCCTACTTTCCTTTTTACTCTTCCTCCACAGATCCTCAAATCATTTTCCTTTTTGGCTATCGTGAGTAATGCTATAATAAGCATGGACGTGCGCGGATCAGTTAGAGGTTTTTTTGTTTTGTTTTGTTTTGTTTTGTTTTGTTTTGTTAACTTGTTTTGGATATATAATCAGCATGAGGTTGACAGGGCATAGGCCAGTGCTATTTTTAATTTTTTAAGAAATTTTCTTTTTTTATACTGGCTATACTAATGTATACTCTAACTACTTGTTACTGATTCCAAAAATAGAAAAGCTTTCGACTTCTGTCTTAGTCAGTGTTCTATTGCTGTGAAGAGACACCATGACCAAGGCAACTCACATAAAAGAAAACATTTAGTTTGGGGCTCACCATTTTGGAGGGTAGTAGAATCCTTGACATGGCGGGAGGAAGACAGGTGTGCTGCAAGAGCAGAAGCTGAGAGCTTTACATCCTGATCTGCAGGCAGCTGGCAGAGAGAGGCTAACTGGGAATGGTATGGACCTTTTGAAACCTCAAAACTCACACCCAACAAGACCTCACCTCCCAATCCTTCCCAAGTAATCCCACCAATTGGGAAACAAGTACTCAAACATAAGACCAGCCCCTATGGCCCTGCAGAGGCTATTCTCAGTCAAACCACCGCAGCTTCATACTACAGAACTTGCTGTTAGTTGTGGATTTGTGGCATACGGTATTATAGTTCCAGTAGGAGAATTCCTGTGATACCCTGTAACCAGCATTTTGCTACTTTGTGGGTTCTTTTTTTCTACCTCTCCACTCCCTTTTTTTTCCTACCCTTTCAACCCCCTAACACTAGACAGGAGAGAAAAAAGCATAGAGAGGCCAGGAGGTAATGTTATCGTTAGACGGCTTCCTGCTAATTAGTGGCAGTGAGCTCCTTGGGGCAAGTTTGATCCTTGCCATCAGGATATCTAATTTCTTCTTGTTGTTTCTTCTTTGAGCATGACAACTTAACAAAGCACAACCAACAACACACCCCACAAGTTGGAGCCCTAGCATATATATACCCTCAGAAAAGTCCCCCGAATTTCAAATGTCAATCACAGAAACTATCCGCAGCTGGCCAGATCTTGCCTCTGTAATAGCATAATTATAGTCAGCTGCTACAAAGCAGCTCCATATCCTACACCTGGGATTACAACAAAAGCATATTCTTATGTTTCTGTTTTTAAAGGAAACCAAACCTCCAAAATTCTTACGACAGCACCCAATCTTTTGAAAATTTTTAAAATCACAAAATGTTGAATTTTGACTAAAGCTTTTTCTGCTTCCATCAAGAAGAGTGTATACATTAGTCATTTGCTATGCTAATGTGGTAGCACTTTTATAGGTTTGCATACATGAAGTTATCCTTTATTCCATCTGGTGATGGTGAATAATTATTTCTGTGTGATTTTTTTCTGTTGTTGTTGTTTTTGTTTTTTCAAGACAGAGTTACCCTGTGTAGCCTTGACTCTCTTGGGAACTTGCTCTGTAGCCCAGGCTGTCCTCAAACTCAAGAGATGCAGAGTGCTGAGATTAAAGGCATGTGCAGCAATCACCTGGCTTTCATGTGCTCTGGAATGAAGTTTGTTAGTATTTTGTTACAGATGTGTTTGCTGTGCTCAGTGGAGACATGGGTCTGTAAGTTTTCTCCATGACTAGTTTTGGCATCGGATTTGAAAGCATTCCCTTTTTCTGCAACTTCCTGGGAAGAATTAAAGAAGGCTCTGTGCTTCCCCGTGTCCACTTCCCCCTGGGGATAGCAGGCCCTTCTGCACCAACCTGGACGGGAGGGAGGGACGCTTAGCTGGGCACCAGTGACTGCAATGCAGGTCTCAGCTGGAGGTGAGCATGCAGCAAGTAAATACAGCTTCAGAGAATTGGTTTGGTTTATGGGGAGGGGAAGGGGTATTCATGCCCCTGAGAAGGTGGCCAGAGTCTCTGGGGCAAGATTTGTGTGTGGCTGTGTGCCTTTAGCCAGGGCAAGGGTATTGGGAGATGCTTCATTTGCATACTCAGAGGCTGTGGCCTGATAGCTGTCAGGGTAATAAATTCTTCCTCGGGTTCACGGTTGGGAAGCTGGTTTTATGGCATCAGGCTGTGCAGGGGTGGGGCGTATGGTTGTAGCCAACTCCTGCCTTCCTCAGGTAAGAGAAGTTGGGGGTTGAAGCTCCCTTGACCCTTCCTCCATAACCCTGGGCCATTATGGTCCCATGGTCCTGCTCTTTGTTCTTTAAATAGTAGTGAAATAAGATGGATCCAAACTTAGCTTCTCATCTTTTACAACAGGCACATTGCCCACTGAGCCATCTCAGGTTAGAGACAAAAGAGCAGCCAGTCCAGGCTCAGTGAGAGACCCTGCCTCAAAACAGGAAGATACCCAACCTCAGCTCTAATCTTCACACATGCATGCACAGTGGTGTGCACCTGCACATTTATTACACATATGTATATGTATGTACACATGTACACACACATACAGGAGCACACACAACATGTGTGCTTAGTGAGATTATGAGCACATTCTTCATGGATACATACATCTGTATGTCTCATGGTCACCGAGGTCATTGCTAAAGTGATCATTTGGTTTTCCTCACATCTGTTACCCATGTCTGTTTTACCACTGATTGTTAAAATATATTTTCAAGCTTATATTCCCACAGCATAATTAACAATATTTTCTATTGCCTAAAAGATTAGATTGCAACTCAACAGCCTGACACACACCAGTAATCTTGTAAGAGTTTGCTAACAATTGTTACTATATCAGTGCTTAATGCTTAGAAAAGAGGCTGGGAAAGAAAATAGTTGCTGCTGCTTTCACTGTACCTTGTGGCCTGAGAGGCGTTTTACTGAGTTTGTCACTCACAAGCAGAAGAATTTTTGTCAGGAGAGACACACTTGATAGGGCTTGCTTGCATTTCAAAATCATATACCGGCACAAACAGCTTAACAAGGAGGGGATAGCCAATCAAGATGCCTAACAGGAAGGGGGATATCCCTTAAAAACCTTGGATGAGCAATATGTGAAAACAGATGAGAACTGTGTTCAAATATGACTTGAGAGGAATAATTTATGCGGATAAAACAAACACCAAGAGCCGCTAGAAGGTGATATCAGGGTCTGGCGACAGCATCTGCTGTCTGAAACTTCACTTAGCGTAACCTGGCAACAGAGATTTGCAGTAGCAAAGGAAGTATGGAAGATCACCGAATGTCAGTAACACAGGGAAACTAGATTTAAAACAAACCCCTGGGTGGTGAGAAAAAAAAACAAAAAACAAAACCATGGAATTTAACACATCTCTAGCACTGTTGGAACAACTTAACTTACCTGGAAATGTCAGTGAGACAAAAATTTTAAAATCTTTTAATGTTTCCTCAGACTTGACCTTGGCCTTCAGAATATAAATGTTGCCGAACTTGTTCTTGAGGTACTGAGGGCTACCCAGGCACATGAGCTTCCCTTTCACCATTATAGATAGCCTTGTACAGAGGGCTTCACACTCTTCCATGCTTTCAAAACAAGTAAGAAGAAAAACACAAAACTAAGACGTTCCTTGAAAGACATTGTGCACTCAACCATTGCCAGAATCTTGTTTTCAACCACAAGTTGCATTTTCCAATCACTAAGTTTATCATTAATAAATTTGTTGTGGTTGTGTGTATGTGTGTGTGTGTGTGTGTGTTTGCTTCGTGTAGAGGCCAGAGGTCAACCTCAGTTATCATTCCTTAAGCACCATCTACCTTGTCTTAATAGCACCTGATGTGCCATCGGCTAGGCTGCCTGACCGGTGAGACCCAGGGACCCACTTGTTCTGTCCAGCACTGGGATTGCAAGCATGTACCACCATACCCAGCTTTAAACTTTTTTTAAACCATTTATTTATTTTATGTATTTTGCTTGCATACACGTCTATGCAGTTTGGTGTGTGTGTGTGTGTGTGTGTGTGTGTGTGTGTGTGTGTGAGCGCACACCCTAGGAAGGCCAGAAGAGGGCATTGGATTCCTTGGGACTAGAGTTATAGATGGCAATGAACTGCCATGTGGATGCTGGCAATTGAACCTGGGTCCTTTGGAAGAGCACCTTAACTGATTTTAACTGCTGAGCCATATCTCCACCCCGGATTCCTAGTTTTCTTATGTAGTTTCTGGGAATACAGCTCAGGTCCTCATACTTACATAGCAAGCATTTTATTAGTTGATCTATCTCCACATGCCCTGAGAAGTGTATATTTTTAACAGAACACTGAATTTTCAAATGTAATATATCTCTAACTTCCTGTTCTCTCTTATTCTTCATTAAAAAAAATGAGGATTCTTAGCTATTCCATTTATTAAGATTAATATGAATCTTAATTCCTAAAAATTAACTCATTGCTCAATCAAATATATTTCTGCTCCCAAATAATTGATCAGTATACCTACCACAGTTCTTGCCAAACCTTAACCAAGCCTTCCAAAGAGCCACACCTGTGGGACGTTATAATGACGGCCTTTCCACTTTCACGAGTCTTTATCACTGTGTCCCAGAGAAGGCGCCTAGCTCTTGGGTCCATGCCAGTTGATGGTTCATCCAGAAAGATAACTGAAGGCTTTCCCATTGTCGCAATTGCAGTGCTCAGTCTACGTTTGTTTCCTCCACTTTGGAACAGAGAAGAGGGAAAAAAAGAAGATGAAGCTGTACATATTAGCTATTTCCATGAAAGTCTCAGCACAGATACTTCCTAGTACTTAAGAGTTCCAACAAATCCCAAATGCAGACATTCTTGTGCAGATTCAACATGGCTCTAGCAAGACATCAGGACCGAGTACATCTGTACACGAACGTACATAACACAGAAGGGTTATAAATGTAAGGTTTCACATGTGTGGTTTTGGCTCCATTTGTTTACCTGTTGTTGCTATTATGAGATATAACCCCCATCCTACACTGAAGGCCTGCGTTTCTCTTTGTTGTAAGACGGAATCATAGGGATAGTAAGGAGAAGAAAACACTCTATACTCAGGTTGTTTCAGAAGCCATAGCAGTTCATAAGCAGGTTATGAACTTTTATTTTGGAAAATGGGGAACCATCACTGGCATCTGAAACCCAACAGCGTAAGATGTTATTCAATGTAGCGCTGTCAACTTGACAGGGTCTTGAATCACCCGAAAGACTCTCAGTTGAATAATTAATTTTCCTTACCAGCTTGGTTTGTGAAACTGTCTGTGAGGAATTGTTCTAATTATTAATTGATCCAAGAGGGTTCAACTAGGCAGGTGGTCCTGAGCTAGATAAGAAAGTTCACTCAGCAGCATCCCTTGAGCAAGCCAGCTAGCAAACAGCATTCTCCACAAATTCTTGCTATACACCATGACTATGAGATAATGGTGCATGGAACAGTAAGCAGTCCTGCCCAAGTCTCGGCCCTGACTTCCTTTGATGATGGACTGTGACCCAGAAGTGAAATCCAAATGAACCTCTTTCTCTCCCAAGTCACTTTTTGGTCAGAGTGTTTCACTGCAGTAACAGAATGAAACTAGGACACACGGTAACACAATCGAATGATTATGTGAAAGAGACGTTTAGGTGGAGCTTTGGGCACTTGGGTCAAATACGAGGAACAGAGATGCCAAGCCGTTATGAGCATTGATAATGATTAAGAAGCTATGGCATAATGACTCACCTGTAGGTTCTGATGAGATTGTTGGCATAAGGCTCCAGATCCAAGGAGTTCAACTTCTTGTTCACATAAGGCCAAATCTGACGCTCAGAGACTCCCCATAGTCTTGCATACATGATCATTATTTCCCAACCAGTCATGTATTCCAGCAAAGCATCAAATTGAGGACAATAGCCAATTTTTGACCTCACCTAATTGTAATAATTGCCATAGGTGAACAATCAAGCCATCCAGCACCTCATGGAAATTCATAGAAAAGGCAGGACCATGCTTCTAAGAGTCCTACCAAGATATTTCTTTTTTTTCTAAAGGACTACAAAATTATGGCTTGTGAATCTATCATGGTCAAATGGAAAGACTGATTCTCATATTCACTTCTAACTGTCATAGAGATGAAGAAGTTAAAAACAAAATCCCAGATCCCCTCAATTTGTAGGAGTGGTAAGATGATATGTCTTCCTCTTAATCATGGGTTCCAGGCAGTGTGGCCAGCTTGGATACTTTCTGCATTGTTCCACCTGAACATCCCTGTACATGCTTGTCCCTTAGTGAGGCTAAATCAACACCAAAGATAGCCCTCATCTTTGCAAATAGGAGCTCAAAAATAATGATGCTTTGGAACTCAAGTGCTATTTTTCCAGTAGGTGTACACAGCCTAGTTAGCTGGATAAAAAGGCTATAAACTTAAGAATTTATATTGATTATAAATTATAAATATAGATTAAAATTATAAAATTAAAATTATAGATTATAAATATAAATTATAGATTATTCACGTTCCTTGTAAGGTTGGCATGGTGCAAGTCCCTTCCTCTCTGGCTAAAATGGCTCTTAAGGATAGTGTGGTTTTCACACACACCTATATTTCTTCCTCTCTGGCTATAATGGCTCTCAAGGATAGTGTGTTTTTCACACACACTTCTCTTTACCTTCCTTTAGTATCAACACCATAGTACAAGTAAAACGAGAAAACAATTCTCTATGTGCAGGAAATAAGTCAGACCTGATCAGAAAACACCTGTGATGACCCTCAGCTTCCATTTCAGGCTGATTCTAAGCACAGGGATGGCTGGAAACAACCAAACTCCCCAGAAACAATAAATAACATCAAACAGAGATGGGGAAGACGATTATTGCCAGAGTTACCACATTATCAGTCCAGTTTTTAGCAAAAACAACAAGAATACAGCAAAATACAAAATGTGGTTCATTCATGGGAGTGGGAGTCAGAAACTCTGCCAGGTGGGAAAAAGCTATGGTGGCAAATCTGCTCAACAAAACTTTGAAATAATCACCTTCAATGATAAAATAATAAAGGTGCTTGTGGAAAAAGTCATGAAAATGATTCATAACTATTAATAGAGAGATAGAAACCCAAAAAAGCAAACAGAATGGGCATGTGTTGCTGTAAGGGCAGGGTGTGGGCGGGCACGCCAAAGGTGTGGAAGTTAAAGGTCACCTCATTAGTCAATGAGTGGATTGTGAAGGAAACCATAAGGAATTTACAATCTCTTTAGAGAGGAGTGAAAATGAAAATGCAACATATCCCACTTTATGGACTTTGTAAAAGCAGAGAGAGAGAGAGAGAGAGAGAGAGAGAGAGAAAATTTATGATTTGATTGTCCAGCTGAGCTCATGGTTAGAGTTGTCCCCAAATTAGTGACTGGTGAGTTACTGCAGGGGACTGGGCCAAGCCACTAATAGATGGGTTGCGATTCGAAAAAAGATGCCCTAATAACATTCTATATTGCACTTGTAAAATACAGAAGGCACCAGTCCCTCCCCGCAAATGGTAGGAAAGGAGATATAAGACCCTAAATGAAGGATGCTCTGAGGAGTCCATAGGAAGCTTTGTGGAACTTCAGTTGGGAATGGGGCTAATTTACACATGGCTTACAATATGTCTCACCTTTCCATTTGAAGTAGCTACCTAAAAGTCTTCTTGGTCCTATTAAAATGGTCCTTAGCACATTGGAGGCCCTGGATTTGTTTTTCTCAAGGAAAGCTTGCAACTGCATTGCTCTCCGAGGAGTCCAGGGCCCTGTGCTTTCTTGATCAGGGGTAAAATATAAAAAACAGGGTGAAACTAGAGGACAGTTATATAATACAAATACACTACAAAATAAGATAACAGGCTGGTGTCATGGAATCTGCCTTTAGTCTAGCACTGGGGATGTGGGGGCAGGGGTCCTGATTCAAGATCATCTTTGGCTCCACAGTGAGTTATGTAAGACTCTGTCATTCAATACAATGTAACAAAATAGAAAATAGTGCAACCATTCATGATCTGACTCAGGAGTTTAAGTAATGATCCCATGAGTTCTGGCATTATGAAAGGTGAAGAGCCCATAGCTATCTTGCTACCTCTAAGGTATTTAAATTTACATTATACCTCTCTGGTATTTAAATCAGATATGCAATCTCTCATGGAGCATATTGTTGTTTGGTGTTTTTCAATAAGAAGAGCTACCAGATATGAATCACAAATCTTATTGACAACTATGGTTATGAATTAGCTAGAACACTGAACAGAGACATCTCAATCTGCCCTTAAACACACATAATGGCTTTATCACCTTGACTGGCAGCCCTTTTCTTCTAGTCCTCATTGATATGACAGTGCTGAAGATCAGGTTACCTTTCGTCTCTTGGCTATATGACCACTGTGGTAACCATCTCCTTTCTTCTTCAAGCAAAGACAAAAACTCCACAACAAAGAGCTCAATGTCAGAGCAAATTATAATGGTGACCCAGTTCTGTATCCCTAAAGGTACACACAGTTAGTGTGCTGGGATCTGACCTTTATTTGGAAGAAATGTGGTTGATATGAAGTAAGATTTCATGGTGAACAGGTGTTTTGGAAGCTGAATAGCAGTTTGGCCCTGAACATGGCAACCACATGTTGGAGGATGGTTTTGTGCACTGTGTATCAAGATGTGGATTTTTGTGCTCAGAGATCTTCTTGCGGTCTGGATGTGAGCATTGTCATTATCATCGAAGAATCTCTTGTCTCAATGTTGTGTAAAAATTGTTCTCCATCATATGTGATTGATTAATAAAGAGCTGAACAGCCAATTGCTAGACAGGAATGTTGAGGCAGGGCATGGAATATCAGGAAGAGGCTCCCAGGTGGAGGAGACAGAGAAGAAAAGGGTAGAAGAGAAGGTCACCAAGAGGATGAGGTCACCATGAAAAGGCCACATGAGGTGCCATGAGGACAAAGATGGAGCAGGAACAGCCAGGGTGAGACTAAGATGGTAGGTAATGGGGCACATGGCTGAGAGATAATCCAGTTTAGCAGAGATAGGTTAAAATAGCTGAGAATCTGCCCACCCTGTGCTTACAGCATATTAATAAATTTAATAGGTTTCTTTGTCATTATTTGGGAGCAAGACTGGGCATAGGAAAAAAAACAAACATACTTTTATTTTTACAACCACAGTCAGTCTTCTCTAAATTCACAGATTAGTTCATCAACCTCTCCTCTGGATGGATTTTGTTTTTTCTTCTTGAGTTCTCTTTTCTTAAAGCCCTCATTTTCTTAATTTGTTAACTTTTAGGTTTTATAATTTATAATATGTTAAAATATCAGTTCTATTTGTATTCACTAACATATATAATCTGAAAAGATTCTAAGAATATAATTCCATTTATAACATCAGTCAATATAATAAAGTGGACAAAGAGGGTAATCAAGGGGTTTAAAATGTTACATACTCAAAGCTATAAAGCACTTCTGAAATAAGTTAAAAGATGTATAGATAAATCATGTCCATGAATTAAGAGACTTAATATTGTTAAGAAGCCAAAAACACTCCGTATCTACAGTTTGATGTAAACTCCATCAAAGTTATAATGATACATTTCCTTTCTACAAAAATAGAAAAAAAAAAACCTATTTTAAAAGCCATTTGAAATCTTCAGGGGACCTAATTCCCTTGAAAAGGAATAAGGAAGAAGTTGAAAGACTTATTCTTCTCAAATTAAAAACTTATTGAAAAGTTACAATCAGGCAATCAAGCAAAAGGTGCTGGCAATAAAGACAGATGACTATGCCAATGCAACAGAATAAAGTGGTAGAGTAGAGCCTTAAGCCTGCCATGCTGGCTCCTGCCTGTAGTCCCTGCATTCCAAAGGTGAGGAAGAAGGATTCCTGGGAGCCCCAGGCCAGTTTGGTTTACATAGAAATTTCAAGCCCCACCTTTCAAATATCTTAACTTGTTAATTATTTTGATAAGGATGCCAAGACCATCCAATGAAGAAAGAATACTCTTTCCAACAAATGGTGTTAGGAAGATGGAAGTTGGACCTTTCATACAAAGTGGATCAAAGAGCTAAAAGAACTTTGGACTATAAAGTTCTTAGAAAAAACTATTGGGAGAGAGCTTCATTATAGTGGACATGGCAATAGATTTTGGGATCTAGTAAAACAAAACAAAACAAAACAACAACAACAAAACTCCACAGGCAACAAAATAAAATTGTGCTTCATGAAATTAAAATCATTTGCGTGCCAGAGAACAAGGGAAGGGAAATGTCAGTTCATAGAAAGGGTTAAGTGTTTAGAAATAGCGATTAGTGTGTAGAAGACACTAACCCTGAAGACAGTGGTAGGTGATATATGCCAGGCAAAAGGGAACATTCTTATATGCAATACCTAAAATGTACTCAAATTCATACAGTCAGAAAGTAGAACATGTGGTTCTACTTCATTGCCTGGGGGTGAATGAAGGAATGGAGAATTACTCTTTAATGGGTGTAGATTTTCAGTTTGGCATGATCAAATACTAATAGAGACAAACTGTGGAAACAAGCACACAATGTCACTGAATTATAGAATTATACAGTCTTAAATGTACTGGATGGTAAATTTTTACATTATCTATTGCCATCAAGATAAGAAGATATACGTGAGAGATTTTCAAATGGCACATTGAAAGATTTCCCCAAGGCTTGAAAGTAATTCCTCAGATGTGATTCAGAACCAGTCACTGCAAGGCATCTGTGTGGTTTGTGTGTTTGGTCTCCCTTTAAATTTTACACTTTATCTGACTGTGATGTTGATTCTCAATTCAGATTTGTTCTTTGATGACAGATCACTTAATCTCTTTTGCATCCTAAGATTCCCAGTGGGCAGTTCAGGCTGCCCCACTATTTCTTCAAGGAGCCTGATAAGTGCTGTTGACTGTAGTGAGTTTTGGTTTCTTTAAAAACCCAGTTATGTTATGTAAACACATCTTTGTTTTAATCCCAGGTGTGGGATATGGGGCTGCTTCAGACTGTCCACAGCAGCAGACAATTTGCCTGTGCGTGCTCTGGCAGGGGCGTGATTCTGCCAGCTGAAGACAATGGTGGGGACTCTAGAGATGGTATAAAAAGACCAGAGCCCCAGGAGAGGAGGCGCAGCTGTTCCTCCTGTTGCTGCTGCTGGACTGTCAAGTGGTTGTGAGAAGAGAGACGATGAGAGAGATTGGAAATATCCTGACGAGATGAAGATTGGACTTGCCCCAAGAAACTCAACGCCTAATCAGCAGGAAGTAGTCTAAAAAGATCTCATTGGTCCTTCTCCCCACTACCCTTCTGCCTCTCCTACCTGGTGTTTGGGTGTTGGAAGGGATTAGGATGGGGAAGGGTGGTAGATATAAGAACCCAATAAAATAGATTTAAAAAATGAAGTACAGCAACAGTTGACTCCTGGGATTTGAAATTTTGTCATTCTTTCCTGCTTTAAGTTCTCACCATACTTCTTCCCAGAGTTACCCATCTTCTCCAGCTCCTGCAGCCAGGGACCAGCACAGGATACAGAGGCTGGTGGTCTTGCTTTTATTGGCAGCTGCTCTGAAAGGCCATCCTGTTGTAGAGCTCTCCATGACATGGATCAAGGCCCTGGTTGTAGCTAAACTGCCTGTAGGTCATCCTTTCTCTGCCTTACACCCTTCCAGCCCCTGTAGGGTGCATGGCTGCTATCCCGTGGTGAGCACTTGCCTTTCACTCTTACAGTTACAAAAAAAAAACAAAAACAAAAACAAAAAAAACCCCAAACAAACAAACAAAAAACACACAAGAGACACTCCTGTCATAGTTTATGCCCTTATTACCTCACTCTTTAAAAATTTATTTTCCTCTCCGGAACCCACAGCATCAACATCTGTGCTCATCACCGTTGCTATGTGTCCTCGCTAGCTGCCTGCCTGCTTCCTGCCTCCTTGAGCCGTCATTCTGTTCACGTCTTAGCCTGGAACAACAGCTCACCTTTCGGATGTTCTTGGTGATGCTAATGCCATCGACAAACACATTCCCAGTGGTAGGAGTCTTTTCTCCGGTCAAAATTTGGAAGGTAGTTGTTTTACCTGCTCCATTGAACCCAAGTAATCCAAAGCACTCTCTCTCTTGGACAGCAAAGGAGACGTTTTTCACAGCCAGAATTAGTGGACACCTAAAGTATATCTTAAAAAAAAAAAAAAAAAAAAAAAAAAAAAGCACAAGGCACAATTTAGTGAAGGATATTTGTAGTTTATCAACAAGAAATATTGTGGGCCAAGTGGTCACCCTTTCAGATAGTGTCACAAAAACTTTACAGAGGAGTTTTTTGAAGATCCTGAAGAACCACACTGAGACTTTGACTCCCATAGATGAGGCTGAAGGCAGAGTGTGAGAGCCATGGAGTGGCCTTACCTTTGTGAGCTCCTTAATAAGAACAGGAGAATTCAGAAACTTTTCAGGCTGGTGTAGAATTTCCCTTCTCTCATTTTCTACATCTTTATCTTCAGATTCCCCACATAATTCCTTGTAAATTGTATTCTGTATTTTTTCAAGACAAGAATCATACACGTGAATACCTTTTGGAGGCGTCTGTCTTAAGCATGGTGGGTTCATAAAATTTAAACTTGGGCCTAATATTACACATGTCTAAATGGATGTTTTGAGCAATTTCCCAAGGCTTTCTGAGTATTATGGCCGTGTTCACATCCAAAAGTAATGTTAGTTCACCATAGAAATGGAGGTGGTGAGCAGAGGTAAAAGATGCTTACAAGGTAGAAACCACAAAAGTCTATGCTGTAATGTATAATTCAAAACTTTAAAACACTTCTGGGAATGAATGAAACTGCATTTATTTGTCTTTTGTCTTTTCTTTGGCCCTTCTCCTTCTGTTTGTTTTATCCTATTCTGTTTTGTTTTGTTTTATTTTATTACATTTTATTATTATCCCTTAGACATCTGATTTGTTTCCAATGAGAGACAGAAAGGGGAGGTGGGGAGAAGCTGGGAGGAGTATAGGGAGAGAAAACTGTAGTCAGGATTATATGACATGGAAAAATACTTTTAATACGAGAAAAAAAGCATTCAGAGAAATTTTATCTCCTGGACGTAAGGTTGGCATTCATCCAAGGAGATTGGGGCAAGTGAAAACACAGTGATGGCCCAGCAGGTAAGGGCACTTATTGCTCCTGAAGAAGATCCAGGTTCAGTTCCCAAGACCTGCATGGCAACCTGCAACCACCTCTAATCCCGGTTCTAGGGAAGCTAACACTTCTGTTTGGCTCCTGCATGTATGTAGGACACATACATGCACCCAGGCATACACATATGCATAGAGGAAAATAGCTAAATCTTTGGGCCAGGTGTGTTGAGGAATGCCTTCAGTCCCAGCACTGAGGTGGCAGAAGCAAGCTGGTCTGTGGATCCTCAGTCCCAGCACTGAGGTGGCAGAAGCAAGCTGGTCTGTGGATCCTCAGTCCCAGCACTGAGGTGGCAGAAGCAAGCTGGTCTCTGTGGATCCAGGGTCCTGTCCACACAGTGAATTCCAGGCTAGCTGGACCTACATGGGAGACCCTGTCTCAAAAAAGAAAATGTAGTAATACGTTTTAAAAATGTGGTGCAAAAAAATGCATTTAACAAATGTAATAAGCTGGGCACAGTGGTGCATACTTTTAATCTCAGCACTCAGGGAGGCAGGGGCAGGAGGATTGCTGTGAGTTCAAGGCCAGCCTAGTCTGCAAAGTGAGTTCAGATAGCCAAGGCTATACAGAGAAACCATGTACAAAAAAAAAAAAAAAAAAGTGGTAATAAATAAACATTGAAGAACTAAAAGGGAATTAGCTGGGCATGTAGTGAACACTGGTAATCTTAGCGCCTGGGAGGTAGAGGCTGGAGAATGGGTTCCAAGCTACCGTGTGCTTTTTGTAGCTAGTTATGGATGAAGGTCTTTGAGGATGAACCCTCAATCACAACCATCATCTTGTAAAACCAGGAGTTATGATTATTATTACAAAAAAAAAACCCCCTAGATTTGAGTAAAATCTCATTCAGAACTGCCAGGTCTTCAGTTGCACAGCCTGGCTTGCCTTTCACTCCAGGAAGCCACATATCTAGAGCTTTGTGTGGCTTGGCTTACTCCCTTTCATGGATACCCATCTTTTCCTTGGTGTTCTTTAGCTATTCCGTCGTTACCTTCATACATCTCTCAAACTCTGCCTGTTTTTGTTTTTTGGAATGCAGTCTACTCTTTCTTGTACTCCCTTTTTCTTACCCAGGTCATGTGGAAAGAGCTTGTAGTTTGTCATCTTACCTAGAAGCCTATGCTATTACTTTACATTTTTGAAACAGTGTCTAAGTTACCTAGGCTGGCTTTGAACTCCCTTTGTAGCCCTGGAGTGCCTTGAACTTGCGATCCTCTTGTCTTAGCCTCCCGAGCAGGTGGGAATGTAGACCTGTATGGTGGTTTGATGTATGTATTGTTAAATGCTCATGTTAGAATCAATGATTTAAAAGCCATGGCTTGAGGCTTGCTAGAAACAAACCAGGAAATTAACAAAGGGGAAGTAAAAACTGAAAGTGAGCAGAGCAAAGGAAATCATAAAGATAAAGAGCAAAACTAAATGAGAGGGAAAGTTGTTAGCAATAGATAAAATTCAGAAAGACATAGACTTTAGCCCTTCAAATGATCATCGGAATGAATGCGGTTTATTGTAGGTAATACCTCAGCCAAACTTTAAGGAAGTACATTCCTGTGATATTTTTCTCAAATAACTGAGGTAGTAATAAACAGGTGCCTACTTTCCACGCTTAATTTAAATATTAGTAGAGGCTTTTTTTTTCTTGTTCCACACTTAAGTATTTACCGTCTTGTATTTCTTGAAGGTACCAAAGTAAAGGTGTTGATGGATAAGCATTTTTAATTTCCATGAAATATTCTCCCAAAGGAAAATGAAGAGAAGGAAAACAAAGCCTGCAATGCCCATAGCAATTAAATACTTTCCGATCATGTGGTTCTTGAAAGAATAAATATTCTTCACTCTATCTGAGGATGGAAGGGAGGAAGATGGGGGCATCACACTTAATTTTATTGTGTAACACTGGTGTGAACAACTAATAAAACACCAAATAAGAAACAGGATAAAATGAAATATAAGGTTAAACCGAGACACAGTATTCAGAGCCTGAGAAGAGATTATCCTCCTATGAAAAGGTGTTTTGAGAGATTGATTCTCATTGACACATTGTATAGTCACATAGTAAGAGCATAAATACCAACATGGGTGTTGATTGTCTAAGAATGGGCCCAGAGGACAAACCCCAGGGAGTCCTGTTTCTCCACCTTGCCAGCACTGAGATTCCAAGCATGTGCCAGCAGCCTATGTGGGTTTGGGGAACTGAACTCACATTCTTACGCTTGTAATGACAGGCACTTTAAGGACTGAATGATCTCCCCAGCCTAATAATGGAAGTGGATACTTTAAAAAAATAATTGCAATGAGGACTCTCTGTGCCCTGTACCGAGTCCCCTTTGTCATTCGCCAGGTATGGTGGTATGATGCCCATTATCATGAGTGGACAGATATGAATACCTTATTATTAGAGCACCCATTTCATTCACATTTCCTAGCTTTTAATGCAATGTTCCCTTCCTGTTCCATGTTCCCGGCTCTAGAACATCACACTTAGTGATCATCCCATGCATTTTCTTGGCTGTGATCATATTCACATTCATGATTATAGGGGTGTTGTGGTCTTTGGAGAGAAAGCCCACAGAAAGCCCACAGGCTCCATGGGGAGCAAGCCAGTAAGCAGCACCCTCCATGGCCTCTGCACAGGATCTTGCCTCCAGGTTTCTGCCCTGTTTGAGTTTCTGCCCTGAATTCCTTCAATGATGGACAACCGTGTGGAAGTGTAAATAGAACCCCCCCCCCCAATTTGCTTTTGGTCATGGTGTTACATCAGCAATAGTAACTGTAACTAGAACACTAAGAATGAGAATTTTCTCAAACTAATAATACACCAAACCATGAATCCTGCAAGTTTAGGCAATCTAAGCAGGAGAAATGTTGATTCCCCTAAGCTACACCGAGATAAGATAGTCATGAAAGAGAATAAATATATAGTTTAACAACTCTTCTTATGGTCTTAGACACTTAATTTCCCAACACAGAACATAATAAAACACAAAAGTCAATAACTCAGAAAACAAACACCAAAACGAATCAATAAAATTAAAAGCGTATTTTTCTGAAAAGACGGATGAAATTGGTAGATCTTCTCGGGATTGATCAAGAATGAAGAGAAGAGCCAGTGAGATGACTGATGGAATAAAAGCACTTGCCACCAAAGATTACGATCTGAGTTTGACCCCAGGCTTTACTTTGTGAAGTAAAGAACTGATCATTATACGTGTTATAAGCTGTTTTCTGACCTTCGTACGTGTGCCCCCCACCTCAAAATGCATGCGTACACACATGCATACATACACACAGAAATAAAAGGGGCAAAAGGGAAGGATAGTATGAATGAAAATGATGATACACACACACACAAATAAGGATACAGTCATTAACCGTACAGATGCTAAAACTATCATAAGGTATTCTGAACAAACTTACCCCAATAAAATTGAAAATTTAGAATAGATGAAATGATTCCACAAAACAATGATAAATTCTTCCCTCAATGTTTTAAATAACCAAAGCACAAGAGCAAAAAATGCAGTCTTTATTTTCAAAATAATCAAGAAATGAAAATCCTTATAACATAACAACCTCAGGTAACACAGCTTTTTCCATAAAACTCTTCAGTGAAAATTCAGGGGTAAATGTGAGCTGTAATGAAGTTGTTTAACTGTAACACCTAAACCTCAGGAACATTCACTGAAACAGTAGACAAGCCAGGTTTCATCTGCATTGTAATTTTACTATGCTTGCTTTTGCCACACCACTGTCCTGTGTAATTGCATCAAAACTATTGGCTATCAAAGAAAAGGGAGAAGCAGATCACAGAACTGAAGAAAATGTTTGCACATCATACACGAAAGGAACTTCTAGTGTCCAGAGAATATAAAAACAAGTGGCCTGACTATGGGCAAAGACCTTTTTAATGGAAGAAAAGATACCTGCATGGGAAATGGGCACATGGAAAGAGGCTGACGTCACTAAACATTAGGGAAAGGCAAATCAAAACCAAAACAAGTTGTGACACCTGCTAAGGTGGCCATGATAAACAGAAAGGAAAATAACAAGTATTAGATGGGGGTATAAAAAAAAACAAATCTTCATACGTTGCTGCATAAAAACGTTACCAGATTCTACCAAGACCCAACCATACCAACGCCTAATGTTTATTTTCAGCACAGTTGGGCCAGTTGGAGTACTAAGCTTCTCTGAGGCCACTCATAATTATTTTAGAGAGGACCAAGCTTATTGAACACTCTTTCCCTTCCCACACATCCCAATCTTCCCACAGAAATAAAGACATTTCAGGAATTAATGAGTGATACGTTCCACCATGAGGGATTCCCAAGAGTCACTCTATGCTTTCCTTTACCACAAACCTTCAGGTTTCTTTCTTTCTTTACTTTTTCTCTTTTTTTGTTTCTGTTTTTTTTTCCCCTCCTATATTGCACTGATTTCTCCCATGCATACTGCTACTGCCTAATTTAATTTACTTAAGAAAAAAATGTTGAGTCCTTCATGTACCGGGTACTCCATTAGACACCAGGGGTGGGGTTTGCCGGTTTCTTCAAATAAGATGTGGGCAGGTGAGGGTATGCAAGTATATGGGATAATGGTATAACAAAAGCAAGGGCAATGCAGTTATGATACAAATCTTTTCCCTGGACGCTCTGTCATCTACGGATATTCTTTTTTTAATTTTTATTTTTAAATATTAGTTACAGTTTATTAACTTTGTACCCTGGCTGTGTCCCACTCCCTCATTCCCTCCCAGTTCTACCCTTTCTCCCTTATCTCCTCCTTGCCCCTTTCCAAGTCCACTGATAGGAGAGGTTCTCCTCCCCTTCCATCTGACCCTGGTTTATCAAGTATCTTCAGGCCTGGCTGCAAAGTCCTCCTCTGTGGCCTAGCAGGACTGTGCCTCCCTCGAGGGTGGGGAGGAAAGGTAAAAGAGCCTGCCATTGAGTTCATGTCAGAAATAGTCCCTGTTCCCCTTACTAGGGTACCCCCTTGGATACTGAGCCACCATGGGCTACATCCGGGCAGGGGTTCTAGATTATATCCATACATGGTCCTTGGTTGGAGAAACAGTCTCATAAAAGACCCCTGTGCCCAGATATATTTGGTCCTTGTGGAGCCCCTTTTCTCTCCAGGTCATACTAACTCCCCCTTCTTTCATATGATTCCCTGTACTCTGCCCGAAGGCTTGGTTATGAGTCTCAGTATCTGCTTTGATACACTGCTAGGTAGAGTCTTTCAGAGGCCCTCTGTGGTAGGCTCCTGTCCTGTTACTTGTTTTCTCCTACATCCAATGTCCATCCCATTTGTCTTTCTAAGTGAGGATTGATCATCTTACCCTGGGTCCTCTTTCTTGCTTAGCTTCTTTAGGTGTATAGATTTCAGTATGTTTATCATATCTTATAGGTCTATATGAGTATATACCATGTGTGTCTTTCTCCTTCTGGGATACCTCACTCAGAATGATTTTTTCTAGATCCCACCATTTGCCTGCAAATTTTATGATTTCCTTGTTTTTAATTGCTGAGTAGTATTCCATTGTGTAAAAGTACCACAATTTCTGTATCCATTTCTCTGTTGATGGACATCTGGGTTGTTTCCAAGTTCTGGCTATTACAAATAAAGCTGCTACAAACATGGTTGGGCAAATGTCCTTGTTGTGTACTTGAACATCTTTTGGATATATGCTTAGGAGTGGAATAGCTGGATCTTGAGGAAGCACTATTCCTAATTGTCCGAGAAAGCGCCAGATTGATTCCCAAAGTGGTTGTACAAGTTTACATTCCCACCAGCAATGGAGGAGGGTTCCCCTTTCTCCACAACCTCTCCAGCACGTGTTGTCACTTGAGTTTTTTATCTTAGCCATTTTGATGGGTGTAAGGTGAAATCTCAGGGTTGTTTTGATTTGCATCTCTCTGATGGCTAAGGATCTTGAGCATCTCTTTAAGTTTTTCTCTGCCATTCTATATTCCTCTGCAGAGAATTCTCTGTTTAGCTCTGTACCCCATTTTTTTAATTGGATTGTTTGATTTATTGCTTTTTAACTTCTTGAGTTCTTTATATATTCTGGATATCAGCCCTCTGTCAGATATAGGGTTGGTGAAGATCCTTTCCCAGTGTGTAGGCTGTCATTTTCTTCTGTTGACGGTATCCCTTGCTTTACAGAAGCTTTTCAGTTTCATGAGTTCCCATTTATTGATTGTTGCTCTTAGAGCCTGTGCTGTTTGTGTTCTGTTCAGGAAGTTGTCTCCTGTGCCAATGAGTTCAAGGCTCTTCCCCCCCTTTTTCTTCTAACCGATTTTGTGTGTCTGGTTTTATGTTGAGGTCTTTGATCCAGTTGGACTTTAGTTTTGTGCAGGGTGATAGATATGGATATATTTTCATTTTTCTGCATGTAGACATCCAGTTGGACCAACACCATTTGTTGAAGATGCTGTCTTTTTTTTCCATTGAATGGTTTTGGCTTCTTTGTCAAAAATCAAGTATTCATAGGTGTGTGGGTTTATGTCTGGGTCTTCTATTTGGTTCCATTGATCCTCCTTTCTGTTTCTATGCCAATACCATGCGGTTTTTATTACTATTGCTCTATCTACAGATATTCTGGTCCATAAAAGCTATGTGACAGGGGCTAGGAGATGGGCTGCTCAGTGGATAACACAATTGCCATGCAAACGTGAAGACTGGAGTTTAATCCCTACCACACATGCAGATGTCCAGCAGGCATAGTGCTGTGCCTCTAATCTCAGCAGCAGTGAGACAGGGGGCAAATGGCTACATAGACTAGCCAAACTGGTAAGCTCTGTGCTTAGAATGAACCCCTGCTTTATTAAACCATGTGGGAAGTGACCCAGGAAGACACCCAATGGCAACCTCCGGCCTCTACTCACACATTAACATGAAAATATACACTCACACATGTAGGTATACAAATGCAAAAAAAAAAAAAAATAAGGTTGTGTTACATGGGGAGAAAGCCAGTTTTCTTAAATGGAATTAAAAATCCTTATAACTTGAGATTGTTGTGAACATAGAAAGTTCTCAGACAGCCGATTATTAGTAGATGTTCTCTTTCTGTGTGATCTCATGACTCTAAGCTCCACCTTGGATTATGTTTTGATAACCACATTCCTTGCCCTCATTTTACTACTGCTGTGCAGCACACGTAGGGCCGTATGCATACCAGAAATTCATGCTGTCCCCGAGTTACAGCCACAGCCTTCTTTTCATTTTGTGACAGAGTCTTGCTAAGTTGACCAAGATAACCTTGAACTTGAGACCCTCTACATCAGTGTTGAAGCAGTTACAGGCCTGCCTCATGAAAATGATTTGTGTATAAGAACTTTCATTTGAAAGGTAAGTGGTTTCCAGAGTGGTTGTACAAGTTTACATTCCCACCAGCAGTGGAGGCGGGTTTCCCTTTCTCCAAAACCTCTCCAGCATGTGTTGTCTCTTGAGTTTTTGATCTTAGCCATTCTGATGGGTGTAAGGTGAAATCTTAGGGTCGTTTTGATTTGCATTTCCCTGATGGCTAATGAGGTTGGGCATTTCTTTAAGTATTTCTCTGCCATTCGATAGTCCTCTGCAGAGAATTCTCTGTTTAGCTCTGTACCCCATTTTTTAATTGGATTACTTGATTTTTTGCTGTTTAACTTCTTTAGTTTTTTATATATACTGGATATTAGCCCTCTGTCAGATATAGGGTTGGTGAAGATCCTTTTCCAATCTGTAGGCTGTCGTTTTGTTCTGAGGACAGTGTCCTTTGCTTCACAGAAGTTTTTCAGTTTCATGAGGTCCCATTTATTGATTGTTGCTCTTAGAGCCTGTGCTGTTGGTATTCTGTTCAGGATGTCTCTGATGTCAATGAGTTCAAAGTTTTTCCCCACTTTTTCTTCTAAGAGTTTTAGTGTGCTGGTTTTATATTGAGGTCTTTGATCCACTTGACTTTAGTTTTGTGCAAGGTGATAAGTATGGATCTATTTGCATTTTTCTACATGTAGACATCCAGTTAGACCAGCATCATTTGTTGAAGATGCTATCTTTTTTTCCATTGAATGGATTTGGCATCTTTGTCAAAAATCAGGTGTGGCGCTTTCTCAGACAACTAGGAATAGTGCTTCCTCAAGATCCAGCTATACCACTCCTAGGCATATACCCAAAAGAGGCTCAAGTACACAATAAGGACATTTGCTCAACCATGTTTGTAGCAGCCTTATTTGTAATAGCCAGAAGCTGGAAACAGCCCAGGTGCCCCTCAGTGGAGGAATGGATGCACAAATTGTGGTATATCTACACAATGGAATATTACTCAGCAATAAAAAACAAGGAAATCATGAAATTTGCAGGTAAATGGTGGGATCTGGAAAAGATCATCCTGAGTGAGCTATCCCAGAAGCAGAAAGATGCACACAGTATATACTCACTCATATAGACATATAATATAGGATAAACCTACTAAAATCTGTATACCTAAAGAAACTAATCAAGAGGGAGGACTCTTGCTAAAATGTTCAAGTCCTATCCAGAAAGGCAAAGAGGCTGGACATCAGAAGAAGGAGAAAAGAGGGAACAAGTCAGAAGCCTGACACAGAGGACCTCTGAAAAACTCTACCCTGCAGACTATCAATGTAGATACTGAGACTTATGGGCAACCTTTAGGCAGAGTGTAGGGAATCTTAGGAAAGAAGTGGGAAACAGTAAGATCTGGAGAGGACAGGAACTCCACAAGGAGAGCAACAGAACCAAAAAATCTGAGCACAGGGGTCTTTCCTGAGAGTGCTATTCCAATCAAGGACTATGCATGGAGATAACCTAATACCCCTGCACAGATATAGCCCATGGCAGTTCAGTATCCAAGTGGGTTCCATTGTAATAGGAACAGGGACTGTCTCTGACATGAACTGATTGGCCTGCTCTTTAATTACCTCCCCCTGACGGGGAAGCAGCATTACCAGGCCACAGAAGAAGACAATGCAGCCAGTCCTGATGAGACCTAATTGACTAGGATCAGAAGGAAGGAAAAGAAGTCCTCCCCTATCAGTGGACTTGGGGAAGGGCATGCATGCAGAGGGTGGAGGAAGGGAGGGATTGGGACAGGAGGAGGGAGAGAACCACAGGGGGGATACAAAGTGAATAAAGTGTAATTAATAAAGAAAAAAAAAAAAGAAAAGAAAGGTAAGTGGGTTCATTGCACCGGCCCTGCTCTGGGCATCTGATTACTTAGACACTTAGAGATCCCCGATGTACTTACTTTTTTTGCCACACCTCAGGTATTTGGAAACATTCTTTTGCTGACTGCATATTATTTCCCTCCGGTAGATAACAGTGTAATCGCTGATGCACTTCCCAAGGTTGTATGTGGGAAAGAGCAGCAGTGCGTTGAGCATGAAGGTTTGGGTAGAGTGAGACAGGATGGCTGATACTTCTAAGAGGGTGATAAGAACAAGTTATGTCAGAAGAAATGAGCCATCCCCAAGATAGGAGGTCCCCTAGAAATGATCAAACCATGCCCAGGGATCAAAACACAGGTGAGTGTCTCTCAGTAACAGCTCATTACTTGCTGATAGGTTTTGGCATAGCTTACTGCCAGAGTTTGTGCCTGATGATGACAGAATTCTGAGGTCTTTTTGGTGGAGTAGAGCTGTGGCCTCTATTTCCTATGTGAAAAGAATTTTAAACATGTGCTTGCTGTTTACAGTGCATTTTAAAATTCTCTACCTTTTCTGAAAATCTGGTTTAATACATTGCAACTTGGGCAGGTTTTCATGTTTGTTGGCCCAACCTTGTCGTATGTATAAGGACATTTTCTCTTTTCTCTCTTTTTATTCTTTGCCCTTTCCTTTCCTTTTCTTTTTCCCTCCCCCCTTTTTTTCTTTTCCTCTTCTTCTCCTTCCCTTCCCTTTTCTTTGTTCTGTTGTTTCTTATCCTTCTTTCTTTCTTTCCTTCCTTCCTTCCTTCCTTCCTTCCTTCCTTCCTTCCTTCCTTCCTTCCTTCCTTCTCTCTCTCTCTTTCTCCCTTTTTTTCTTTTTACAAGACAGGGTTTTCCTGTGTAGCCCTGGCTGTCCTGGATTTGCTTTGTAGACCAGGCTGGCCTCAAACTCACAGAGATCTTCCTGCCTCTACCTTCCCAAGCGCTGGGCTTACAGGCATGAGCCTCCACACTCTGCTTCTTCCCTCCTTTCTTTTAGGATATTTTCAGTGGTGTTCAATGCTCATAACGACTTTCATTTTACTTTTCTGTTTACTATTTTTCACTTCATTGTCTCCCCTTCTTTTTCTTCCTTCTGTACTGGATACATCTGTGCTTTACACTTTAAAGTGATCCTTTAGCAGTGACATTGGACATTCAGACACACTGCTTTCTGGTTCACTCCTGGGCTGCAGCTGGGGCTGAGGGCTGCAGAGTTTTTATTTGTTTGTTTGTTTTAGCCTGGAGGTCCTGCAGTCCTACCTGCTGGAATCAGGTGAGGGAAGTTTCAGAGACTAAAGATTCTGTCTGTGAACAAATCTGGAAATTCTAAAATTTTTGAACACTAATTCTTTGTCTTCTACAATTTTTTTTTTCCTAAATTTTGTTTGGCTACATATTAGAACCTCTCTAATGATTTTAAAATGTCATATTTTGTTGTTTCTATGTCATGGGCTATCTTAAGTATATTCCGTATTAATCTTTAATCTACTACTTTTCACTTTAACTATGATATTTTAAAACTTTAATCGACAGAAGCTGTTTTAGCTTTATTTTTAACTGACATGTAATAATTGTATATATTTATGGAATACTATATGCTGTTATGATAATGTTGTGAAGTGATCAAATAAGAATAGTGCACCTGTCACATCAAATATTTTCATTGGTGGTGACATTCTCTAAAAGAATGTCTCTTAGGTATTTAAGTATACATATTATTATGAAGAATAACCACCTTGATGTACAATGTAACCCCAGAATGTATTCCCCCTGCCTAACGGCACTGTGGGTTTATTTTCATCTAAAGGTTTTATTTGCAGACACTTTGGAAAGCTATTTGTTTATAATTCTAAGACACTCTGCTACAGTGTGCACACTACATATGTATCTTAATGTATATACTATATATTTAAGTTTGAAGCATATTCGACTTTGGTTCTGATACTACATTATCTTCTTTAGGGGACGGAGAGGTGGCTTAGCAGTTAGGAGCACTGGCTAATCTTGAAGAGGACCTGAGTTCAGTTCTCAGCACCCACACAGTGACTTACACCCCTGTATATCTCCAGTTCCAGGGTATTTGATGCTATTCTCTGGTCTCCAGGGACAGCTGTATGCACATAGTATACACACAGACAACCCAGCACACATACATAAAAAGAAAAGCAAGTAAAAATATTAAAATCTTATTTTATATAGAATTTAAGTATGAGATTATTAGAAATCAATCCAGGGAACTTGTATATGTTTTTACTGCTCACCTGGGACCACAGCCAGATGAAATCATTTATAACAAGCTATCAAATTTTCCTCATGTTTACTATACTTTTAGAACAAAATGTATACGAGCCCTTACAAATTCTTAAGGGAAATATTTACTTTTTGCATCTATTCAGGTCAAATAATCCTGAGTTTTCTAAAAAATGGGTATATAATGTCCATGTAGTTACCAGCCATATGAAGTCTAATGGAAATGCCAAAGTACACAGTGAAGAAATTAAAAAGAAAGAAAGAAAGAAAGAAAGAAAGAAAGAAAGAAAGAAAGAAACAGAAACAGCATTTTCAACAAATGGTGCTAGGAAAAATGAAACTCTACATGTGAAAAAAATGAACATAGATGTGTTATCTCTCACCCTGCATCTAAATCAGTTCCAATGTGGGTTCCCTAATAAGGGGAGCAGGGCTGTCTCTGACATGGACTCAGTGGCTGGCTCTTGGATAATTTCTTCCTGGGGGGATGGGAGAACAGTTTGCCAGGCCACAGGGGAAAACAATGCAGTCAGTCCTGATGAGACCTGATAGACTAGGGTCAGATACTAGGGGACTAGGGAGGGGCATGGGAGGAGAAAAGGGAGGGAGGGTGGGACTGGGAGAAGAATACAGCCTGGATACAAAGCGAATAAATTATAAAACAAAACAAAACAAACAAACAAAAAAACTCAATGTAGAGCCCAGAACTCTGAGCTTCCTCTAGAATCCTTGAGTCTAAGCTATAGGAAGTGGGAGAGAGGTCCTACCAAGGACCTGAAGCTCAGGCTGGGTCACAGCTTCTTAATACAAGGTTTCTTTTCTGGAAGGAGCATGCGGTTAGACAATGCTAGAAACTGGAGGTTGTTTCGATATATCTAATACAGGTATAGCCAAAACCCTAGCCTTAACTGTCTACTGATGTCCATCTTTTGGGGCCCATTGCTGCCACTGATTGATATATTGCCTCCTCTGGGGAAGGGGACATTTTGTGAGGTCCTCACACTTACTGGCTTCTATTAATGTATCTATCAAGATACTGAAGATGCCAGTGACATAATAGAACGTGATAAGCTTGATGTAGGCAGAGGTGCTTTTAGAAAACAGGAAGCTCATCAGGTATGTGAGGGGAATGGCGGACCATCCGAACAGCATGAGGATCAGCATGGTTTCCAGAATGTGATAGTCTGTGACATAAATATCAAGTTGGCAGTATTTGAACACAATCTGAAACAGAGGGTACAGAGATGAAGGTGAGGCCGGGGTCTCTCTCTCTCTTTCTCTCTCTCACAAACATACTCATATGTGCTAAGCCAAAACACACACACAAAAAAAAAGAAAGAAAAGAAATACACAACTTTCATTTTCTTTAGAAGTTTCCATTAATTAAGGCAGTCTACCTCTTTGAAATAGAATCTACAGCTTATAATCATAAAGTTCAATTCAGGTGCATCTCTATCTTCACTAGAGGACCTTCCAGCAAAGAGAACCACAGTTTGTGAAGCACTGTGGGTTCTTCAGAACCAAGTGCTCTTCTAAGTAGTCATACACAGAACAGGTAGAGTCTCATACTAACGGCACTCACCAGTAGTAAGCAACAAGAAATGAAGAAGATTATGAAGTCAAACAGTAGAGCAGAGAGCCAGTACACAACGACAGAGACCCCACTCAGAAACTGCAGGTGCTTTGCCTTGGTGGTTCTCTCAGTCACCGTGAGGAGACAAAAACCACTGACCAAAAGCGCCATGCCCAGCTGAATCTTTAAGGCAATCACCTTTCCATCTGCGCTTCTACAGAAGAAGGAACGAAAAGAAGATACATCAGAAGATACACATTCCCATCCGTGGCTATTTTTATTGCGGAAATAAAGTTGGATAGGGTGGAAAGAATGCATTTCAAGTGCAAAAGTAAGACAAACAAACGAACAAATAAACAAAACAGGAAAAACCATACCCTAGGCTCTCTTTATCTCGGAGGTGTGACTGCGGTTTATTGTAGACCGTTATGGAAGCATCAGTACCGGAAAGTGACATGAAAAGGATGTTGTCTAAAACAGCCAGGGACAGAGATGGTGAATGGTATGCTTCATTGTTGAACAGAATGGTAAGCCTCGTTTTGTTTGCAACCACCTTGATGGAAAGTGCAATAATACATACATGAATGCATTCTTCATTTCTCTCCAAGTATTCGAGTAGGTCACCTAGGGTGAAGACACAGCACTGGTCAGCGGCTCCAACCCATTGATCACACCAGTGTCTGTCATTTAACAACAAATAACCATGTTTCTCACCACTTCAGATTTTTGTCGAGGTAATTGTTTCAAGCATTTGCTGTTACCGCTGGGACTTTTACTCCGTCATTAAATTCTGGGATTTCTCGTTGTATTTAACATAACCCTTTGCTGAGAAAAACACAGCCCGATAGACTCCTTCAACTCACCTGACTTTAATAGATTAGAAAGGAGTTCCACTCACATCACAGAGCTCACGAAACCCTCCTCTGGTAAAATGGAAACACTAGGTAAAAGATTTTTAAAAATCACCTTTTGAGGTTACTGCAGAGCTAGAAAACAACAATGTTTTTGGTCAAGACCCTGAGAAGAATAAAAGCATGGAGCCCAACATTCCTGCTCCCTTCTAAGTGGTAGGAAAGCCCTGGGAGTCTCCAGACTCTCAGTGCAGCCCAAGAACATCATACGCTGCACAGTAGTGAGGAGGAGAGAGACAGAGCCCTATACAAATGTCATCCAGCCTCTAAGAAGGCTCTACACAGCCGCACAGTGGGTTGAGTGATGCCCACCCACATGGCAGTCAGCTTGCAAATCATTTCACTGTGTCTGCTGATTGCAACAGGGAACTATTCTGGAAATACCCTGACAGGCACACTTGGAAATACATTTTGCCAGCTGTGGGTGCATCCCTTAACCCAATCAAACTGACATCAGAGTAACCATAAGGTATGTTTATGCTCATTCACAATAGCACTTCATCATCTTCATCATTTTCAAACAACTCCCTAATTCACTATTCACTAATCTACTTCTTAGTCTATTTTTTACAAGCTAGAATTACTTTACCATCAAAGAAATACAAATATAACATATAAAGGATTATGCACCCTGAGAAGTGGAATCTATGTCAAAAATATAATGCAGGCAGAGTTGAATGCCAAGCTCTGCCATGACAGGGTAAGCAAGTCCTTCATAAGTCCTGCTTTACAGTTATGTCTGCCAAATATACTGGGTCAGAAGGCCAAAGATGATGCTCCAACGTTATGGAGAGAGAAGGGCTACTGCCGAGACAGTAAACTGTCTCTGTCAGCTCTTAGTTTTGGAAGCTGCTTGCCTACACTTCTTACTTAAGTAACAATTTTATTCCTTCTCAAGTCTCTAATGGGGTTGAAGACTAGACAGAGTTTCAGTTAGGCTTAAGTTGATTAGGGTTTAAGAAAATGTTTTAAAGCATAGAAAGATGTTTTTTTTTAATTTTTTTAAAATTTTTATTTTTAATTACACTTTATTTACTTTGTATCCCCCCTCTAGTTCCCTCCCTCCTCCCCTCCCCTTCTCCATGCATGCCCCTCCCCAAGTCCACTGGTAGGGGAGGATTTCTTTTTCTTCCTTCTGATCCTAGTCTGTTAGGTCTCATCAGGAGTGGCTGCATTGTCTTCCTCTGTGGCCTGGTAAGGACGCTCCCCTCTCAGGGGGAGGTGATCAAAGAGCAGGCCAATCTGTTCATGTCAGAAGCAGTCCCTGTTCCCATTACTATGGAACCCACTTGGACACTGAACTGCCATGGGCTACATCTGTGCAGGGGTTCTAGGTTATCTCCATGCATGGTACTTGCAACCCAGATGCCCCTCAACTGAAGAACGGATAGAGAAATGGTGGTATATCTACACAATGGAATATTACTCAGCAATGAAAAACAAGGAAATCATGAAATTTGCAGGTAAATGGTGAGGACTGGAAAGGATCATCCTGAGTGAGCTACCCCAGAAGCAGAAAGACACACGCAGTGTATACTCACTCATATAGACATATAATATAGGATAAACCTATTACAATCTGTACACCTAAAAAACTAATCTAGAGGGAGGTCTCTGGCTAAAATGCTCAATCCCCATTGCGGAAGGCAAAGAGGATGGACATCAGAAGAAGAAGAAAACAGGAAACAAGTTAGGAGCCTTCCACAGAGGGCCTCTGGAAGGCTCTGCCCTGCAGACTATCAAAGCAGATGTTGAGACTTATGGCCAAACTTTGGGCAGAGTGCAGGGAATCTTATGAAAGAAGTGGGAAATAGTAAGGTCTGGAGAAGACAGGAGGTCCACAAGGAGAGCAACAGAACCAAAAATTTTGAACACAGGGGTCTTTCCTGAGACTCATACTCCAACCAAGTAGAAAGATGTTTTTAAGTTGATAAGTACAAGATACGACAGAGGATGATTTAGGTACAAAACTTTAGGCTCACCTAGGTAAGATAAATAGTATTTTCTTCAAGGTCACCAAATATAAATGTGCTTTGAATGTAAAACTTTGAATGTAACTTTTGCATATAGCTTTTCTGATAGTTTCATAACTGTTCTTACTATGTGTAGTTTATTATGAATAAATAAAGTCCATATGCAGAAAAGAACATACTCTACATTCATACAGTTAAAGGAAAAATGTTTGTGAGTCTTTGGTTTAGGAAGTGATATTTGGGGATTTAGATATTAAAATAAAATCCATATGCAAAAAAGGAGAGAATATATTCTATATTAAAACAGTTAAAGGAAAGGGGTTTGTGAGTTTTTTTGGCTTAGGAAGTGATGCTTGGGGATTTAGATATATTTAACCTGATTTAAATAAAGTAAGTGTATGCATGCATCAAGATATTACATGGTAACAGGTACAATTTTTACATTTCCATGTAACAGTTAAAAAATAAATTCAATTTTTAAAAAGAAAAACATATAAGACTGATTCAGTATATGAAAATAAATGCTACACATGGTGTCAATAGCCTAATCAAAGTTACATACTCAAGTAAATGTATGAAGTGGAAAGTTTAAGGTACAGAAGAACCAGGTCACTTACGTATTGCTGTTGGAAGTGTAAAACTGCAGAGTTCTCTGGAAAGTAGCTAGTTTCTCATAGAATCATACACGCAGTTACCATATAAGAAAGGGAGATGTACACTCACATGAAAACAGTACCTCTACCTAAACTGCGCTTCCTGGGGAAACTTTAGATGTCTTTAAATGAGTGAACGGTTAACTAAACTGTGGTGTGCCCTTGTTGTTAGCAGTTAAAGAGACCCATGCTGGGTGCACACAATTATCGGAAAATCACACTCAGGGAAAATGTCCACTCCAAAATATCACACACTGCGTGATTCCATGTGTGTATTACTCTTGCAATTATCAGTTTATAGGAGCAGAATAGAGACTAGTAGTTTCCAGGGAGGGGGACAGGAGTGGACAGGAAGTTGGTATGGCACTAAGGGAAACAGGAGGGAAAAGCGTGGTGGAAATGTTGTTTATGCTAACTGTATTTCTATCCTCTGATTCTGTTCTCTCTAAGAGGCTCCCATCAAGGCACAAGGCCTCAAGGTTCTGTAAGCCTCCACAAACCACAAAATGAAAACGTAAGCAAAACAATACAGCTAAACGGTGCTTATTCTGACTCTCCTCCACATATGATGGGGATAAAATCTGTGCAGTCCGCTTAAGATGCGCCATCCTCTGGCCGTATTAGTCTTGTCCCTTTGCCTGGGCTGCCACCAAAACTCCGCAGCTGCCTTGACTGTAGTCTCTCCCCTTTTCAAGGCTTTCCCTACATCTCCTATCAGAAGATCGTGCTGAACTGTGTGCTTGTTGGGTGGTAGGAACTGGGTTAGGACATAGAGACAGAAAGGAGGTTCTCATCTCCCCATCTCTGTTGAGAGGCTGGCGAATAACTCGCAGTTGCAATTCGGTGTGACAAAGCCCGCAAATGAGACATGCCTCTGAATGTACGAAGAGGGGGCAGTTTTGTTCTGCCTGAGAAGGCTACTGTGGTGCTAAAACACCCTTCCAGAGTTCACGGTCACCCAGTTTACGGTGCATCTTGAACCGTTTACAAGGCTGCATTGCTCCCAGATTTGACAGGAAATCAGAGTCTCAGTGCAAGGCTGGGCACATCTAGGATTACCTGCAAGCTCCTGGTCAGGCGAGGCCCCAGAGGGCTCCAAAACAACACAGGCTATTACCATCGCCCTTGGTTACCTGCCATAACGTCACAGTAAGTGAGACCTTATCACTGAAAGTGTGACACGTCTGACTGCAGGACAGGGAAAAATGAATCCCTGCTGAACCAGGACACCTCCTACCTACCGGCTAACCTTTACAGTGCTGGATGATACGGTAGAGACTGCTGGAAGAAAAAAAGACATTAATGGTCTAACCCAGCCCTGGGCATGTTTTAAGTGACCCAGCAGGTAAGATGTAACCATGGGTACAATAGCGACATAATCGTCATGGGGTATCGAATGACTTTAGGATTGAATTTGAGATCTGCTCCTCGGGAGGGAATTTTGCGCATGGTGCCGAATTACTGGTCAAAAGCCCACGGAGAGGGAGGTCAAAGGCCCTGCTCTTGTTATTTTGCTAAATGGCCATACTGTCAAATTGATGTCTAAATATTTGTGTTTATACCAATAGACCTAAGCTCACTCAACCATGACGGGAAAAGCTTCTTCCCCATCCCACTCACCCCATCCCTCAGTGGGCACCAGTCGATGAAAAGATGCATAACTGGTAACTGTACTGAGAGTAAGAGACTGTAGTTTCTCTAGAGGGCAGAAAATTATGCTTGGAGTGTGTGGTACCGGCAGGCTTCCCACGCTTCCGTGGATGGTTCCGCCCATGCACACATGCACTAATTGACGTGGTGGGTTATAAGGAAAATATTGTTGTGAGAGGTACATGTTGGGAGAATGTGGGAGGGAGTGGAAGGGGAAAACAGGTGATATATATTTTTATATTTAATTGTTCATACGTATGAAATTCTCAGGCGTTAAAAAAAGTTTACAATGTTGCTAAAGCATAGATCATTTCAGAGGAAAAGAACAGATGCAAAATTAGTTATAGAATCTATTTCCCAACTAGAAAACATGTTTCTACTGTCTATGGCAAAGAGAGATCAAGTTTTAAAGGATTTAATGCTAATTCTTTACCATAAACAGCAAATTTTTATAAAGGTATGACATTTGAAACAGACAATACAAAAAATAATAAGACTTAGTTATGAAAGTTGTGTGGTTAAGATAATTAGAACAGATTTAAAAATTCATGTGTCAGTTGGGTTGAGAAAAACCTAAAAACATCTCTGTATCCTTCACTAAGTTTCAGCAAATGAACAAAAGATAACATTTAATTGAAGGCAGGTGACAGTGGTGAGTTTATTATATTATTCTGTTGTATTTCTATCCTTGGTCTTAATAATAATAATAAGAATAGCGTATCCAGTTATTCGATGTTTTACTGTACAAAACATCCTTCAATCTAAACAATCTTTTCATGAGTCAAGCTACTGCTTTTATCTAGTCTGTTTTCTGTGTGATTTGGGTTAATGGCTGCTTATTTCTCGCTCTTTCTCTCATAGCCACCCCTCGTGTGTGTGTGTGTGTGTGTGTGTGTGTGTGCGCGCGCGCGCGCGCACGGGCGCATGTGTATGTGTGTATCTGTGAAGAGTGTGTGTGTTTTGAATATAGGGCCTCATGCATATCATATAAGTTCTATTCCACTGAGCTAAATCCCCACCCTTGTTTGAGTCTCACTCTAGCCCAGGCTGGCCTTGAATTTGTGGTTCCCCTTCCCCGGCCTCCCAGGTAACTAGGATTAGCAGACAATGGTAGATCCATCTCATCTATCATTGTGAAAAAACAGAGTAGGCACAATTCACAGCAATCATCTAATCTATTATTTGTAAGTTGTTCCACTGGTATTATGTTTTTTAAGGAACAGTTAACATCCTTAAACATAATTTCATACCTCACAAGAAAACCTGAACAGGAGAAAGAAAAACAAAAGAAAGCAAGCTTGCTTATCCTGGAGGCTATGTGCTAACCAAAGGAGCACTGTCCCTCGGGTAATGAAGAAAACATTGTCCCGTCTGGGAAGAAATGATTAAGTTTGAAAGAAATGTCATGATTACATTACAGAACATAATTTATGTTCTGTGATGTAGTGTGTTACACTGAGTGGTTTGCGGACACAAGGCAGATCAGGTTAAATTCAAGTCTGCAGTTTCTGTCTGATTTGGGACAAAATACTTGACTTCTTTAAATGTCAGTAAAGCTGATTTGTAAAAGTAGTAAAGATATCTACTGAATATGATGGTGATCACTCAAAGTGGCACACAGGTCAAGCAATCAGCAGAGCAAATGCTAATTTTAGTGCTGTCTTTGAAAATGTGTTCCTAGTAGCTTACCCCCAGATTCTTCAAGGTTCTTGTTTTAGATCTTATCACTACAAAAAAAACTGAAATTCTATGCTGCATTTCATGTGCTACACTGTGCCCAAAGTGTAAAACTATGTCCAATCTCATAAAACCTGTTCTCAGGCAACTCTTTATTTTATTTTGTTATTTTGCTGTGTTTAAGTAGAAAGGAACGGCAAATGCTCACAGCCAAAGTGCAGCCAAAACCAATTAACTTCTGAGAGTAGTAGCTTTACTAATGACATTGCTCTTGTTTCATTTTTTTTCTCTGTGGTTTTGTAAGTGTCAGGAAAAGAATGGAGCAGGTTAACGTGCTATGATTAAGACCTTGTTTGGAAGTGACCCAGGGGACTCACTGAGGAGGCACCTTTTGGTTTATAAGCTAGGCTTACCTTGTACTTCCTCAAGTTTGTGGTGGCCGGGTTTTAGCATATTCTCAAGGTGTGTTAAGAGACTTGTTGTCAAATTAGATTTCCCAGAAATAGAAAAAGGCACCACAGTTTGACCATATTCACCCAAATTCATTTGCCTTGTTTTCTCATCACCATATCCGAGGTCATGAGACTTGAGGAGTAAGAGAGCAGAAATGGCAAGCCCCAGTATCTGCACCAAAAGCACTTTCCAGTTTCGCCAACTGAACATCAACCTCTTCATGAACATAGCATAGAACTGCTGAAGGTAGAGGAAGCACTAAACAAAGAAGAGAGAAATGAAGTATCACCCAAAACTCTAGACCTTGCTACGTCATTCACACTGAAATTCACTGACTTCAGTGTTTCTGAAATTTTGTCGTGTAAAAGCTTCTTGGCATAGACACACACAATTTAAGCATGTACAGCTTATGTCAGTAAGTAAATTCTTGGATGAGACCCCATACTCATGATATGGCACTCGATAATGTTATCAGTTATATGTTATTATAAGACAAGGGACAATAAACCATGGCCTTCTCCTAAACAATGTTTTGCTAGAATGCAGCTAAGCTAAGCACATTTGTTCCTGTAACCTTGTGGCTGCTGCTTGTGCAAGGATAGTTGCTTGACAGTGATAGAGGCCATGTGGTCCACAGAGCCCTCAACCTTTGGTATCTCATTACATTGAGTTGCCTGACTTCTGGCATAGCCTGTGATGTAAAGTGCTTAAACTGAGTGTTGTATATAATACTAAGAATGGCAGATAGTTTTTCCCAACTCCTGGTGACCACTATGTCCCGGCTGCTTTATAGCTAGCTGCAATAGACAATTACACAAACAAGGAGAGAAATGTCTGGCAGCACAAGTAGGCTTTCCCTGATGAGGACCTCACTGAGTTAAAAACAGTCTTATATGAAAGACCTCTTGAAAGACCTAGAATACACTCCAAGTTGATAGTTTAAAACAAAACAAAACAAAACAAAAAACAAAACAAAACAAAACAAAACAGTCTCTCTTCTGCCAACTTGAAGGAGTAGATAATTTTCTGGGTTTAATTTGGAAAGACAAACAAGAAAACAAAAGAACGGCAGAATAATGGTGGCGACAACAAACAGCTGATGTTTTTTTTCCTAGAATCCACCCCTTTGCACTTAAACATCGATTAAGCTGAGGTCCCAACTTTCCCGCACCAGGTTGGTTCTTTAGCGGCTGAGAACTCTATATTCTTCTGGTTATATATATTCTGGTTCCTGTATCACTATGAAACAAAACTCTTTTTTCCTGACCACGTGACACCTGTTTCTTAGTAAAGGTTCTTACCCCAGTGTTGAACGCGATGGTGGGGTCTTCACTCTGGGTGGGAAAGCCTTCTCTCCTGCTGCTCGGGACATCATTCTTGTTCTCTTTACTCCCCACTGAGGGAGACGGAATATCTGGTTTTGAACCATCCATGTGACTGACCCTATATTTAAAAAACAAACAAAGCTTGTCATTTCACCTTATCCAACGATCCCTTGCTTGAAGAACATGAGTTGCAATGAGAGTTGAGCAACAAGGATCGAGACCTGTGGTCCCTTAGGTTATTCGTTGCTTATTGGCTGCACAGAATACTGATTTAGCTCCCAAGTGCAAGACCACCTCCAGACCTGGTCACGCCTACATTTCTAAAGTTTGGTGCGACTACAAGGAGCCTTTCCCTCCAAGGATTCCTGTCCCGTCCCCCCCCCCATCTACTCTTACTTACCTAAAGAAGACTTCTTCCATGGTGGTGATACAGACACCAAAGCTAGAAATGCCAAGGCTTTCCTGCTTCTCTTCTAGAGCAGTGAAGAGAGCTTCAAACCTACAAGTAGAAGAAGACAGGCTGGGACTAAAGGAAATGGTTTTCATACTTCTTTTTATTCAAAAGTGATCTTCCCTCACCAGCATTTCAATGTTTGTTATGATTTCACACTTCTGTTAATTCAGAAATGTGAGACACACCAAAAGGCCAGGCAACAAACTGCTAAAAACAAAGCCCTAAGTATTCTAATTTCTCAGCCTGGGAAATTTGTATTCAGCTCAACCTACTTTTTTTTTTTTACCCCCCTCTCCTCTCCTCTCCTCTCCTCTCCTCTCCTCTCCTCTCCTCTCCTCTCCTCTCCTCTCCTCTCCCTCTCCCTCTCCCTCTCCCTCTCCCTCTCCCTCTCCCTCTCCCTCTCCCTCTCCCTCTCCCTCTCCCTCTCCCTCTCCCTCTCCCTCTCCCTCTCCCTCTCCCTCTCCCTCTCCCTCTCCCTCATTGTTTCCCATAATACTTCATTCTTGGATATGTATGATTTTGATTTTCTAAGTAAACTATGAAGAGCCTCTAGAAGGGTATTGACTGTTGACAGCTGATGGGCAAAGGAGGGTCACTTTTATTTGGAGACAGCCACTGTAAGGTTGCCATGCCCCAGTAGTTGGCTTTACACCCACGAACCTTAAGTAACCCACTAGACTCAGTGGGTTACTTAAGAAAAAACCTTAAGTAACCCACTAGACTCAGTGGGTTACTTAAGAAAAAAAAAGTGGGGATATGATATGAAGTGGGGAGGTAATTTTGTGGGAGGTGTTGGGAAGCTCTGGATGGTCAGGGTGGAGGTGTATATGACAGAGACACACTGTATACTTGTATGAAGTTTTCAAAGACTGAAAGTCTAACTTTAAAAGATACTCCATGTTAATAGTTTCAGCTAGTTGACAGAAATTAGCTTATCTTACTTATATATGCCATGATTCCTATTGTTTAGCATATTAAAAAAAAAAAGAAAGGGGAACTCACATTTAACCAAGGAAAAGGCACAGAGACAGGAAAGTGGGTAAGTGCAGAAAAAAATTAGGATGAAACTTTTTATTTAAATAACCATGAAAATCTATGAACATTAAATTGTATAATATAATAGTGGAGTCAACTGAAATGTAGAAAAAATGTCTTTTAAACATTTTTTTTTTAAATCTAAGAAGATCTTATAGAACTTTCTATTCAAAATTTAACCTTCACAGAAACTTCTAGATCCCCATGGGGGACAACAGAACTCATCTCTATGTGTGTTCACTGTTGGGAGAACTCAATCCTCTGTATGGAAAAAACAAATAATTTTCTTTATATTTGAGCTGTACTTATGCTGCTTTCATCCACAGTTCTGGATGCATACCATGAGCTTACAGACAGAGCAGAAACAACCCATCACTCATTCTTGATGTCCAAGAGGTGTAAGGAGATAGTTCAGTGTGGTTTTGACTTGTATCTCCCAGCACTGAGCATTACTGCGTATTTTATCTGCACGCTTTCTGGCTTTATGTATGCCTTCTTTGGGGACATGTTTGACTGTTTTGAATGTTTTCCTTATTAACGTGCAGAAGATGACATTACATCCCAGATCTCTCACCATCTAACTGTGAAGCTACCAGAAGAGGCTAGAGGAGACTATTCACGGCGTTGGCCTAGGCAAGGGTTTTTGGGTTTGGTTTGGTTTAAACCTTAAAAAGATGGGCAACGAAAGTTAAAACAAGCAATGAGATTGAATCAAACTAAACTCTCGAGTACAAGAAGGGAAACAACAGAGTAACGTGAAAACATAACCTAGGAGACTCAGGACGACGCCTTAACCTCACCAGGCTCTCCTGGAACCCGTCCCTTTATTGCTGTGACGTTGCCTAACTCTCACCAGAATACACTGTGCATGTCTTCCTTGTGGTCTGTGAGAGCTTTACACAATCGTCTCTCCTCTAACTGTAGCCCGCTGTCGTTGTGGTCCATCTCTATCTCCCAGGCCTCCCTGAAGATGTGTTTGAAAGTTCAACTTAACTCTAATAAGTTTCCGCATCGCTTGGGAAAAAAAAAATATGCTACAATCCAGCTTTAAACCTCAAGATTCTCCTGCTGATAGACTCAGTGAACCGGAGAATGGGTATACAGCATGCTGTCTTCCATCTTGTTTCTTCAGGCAGATAGATGTTAGAACCATGTCTGGCAGGTGGCAAGTGCTCAAGCACCGTCAGCCGTCAGAAAGGTAGCGGCACTGGAAATCACTGACGATTTAAGCATCATTTAATTATTTTCATATTATATGCTGAAGTAACTGGACTCACAGAGATTTATTTTTACTGAAATTCGACCTCTCATTTCTTAGTTTAAAACTCTCTGAGAGAAAAATGTCTCTAAGTTCAACATTTTTATTTCGTTCTGTCTGAACCTGCCATTCTGTAGACTCTATGGCTCAGAAATCTACCGTGAGTTAGCCACCTCATGGAGTTCCTCCTGTCCACATGATTCATTGTCATTGGTTTCCCAAGTCCCTTCTGTGTTTGGGTGTGCTCCTAATCTCTTCCAAGGATGCCCTTATGTCCATGTGAATCAAGTCACACGGATGGAATGGGGAGTCTTTTATCTGGGAATTTCCTTTAGGAAGATTCTGTGGCTCCATCCATCTGTAGCTCCAGATGGACCTTAGCTGCCACAGACAGCTAAGTTATGAACACCCACTCTGGCTTCCTATAGCAACTGATTCCACTGTAGGCACCGCTAGGGAGACACACCTGGGATTTTATTTCAGGCTCTTTGTTACATTTCATTAGTTTATTCTGGTTTATGCCTGGGGCTTTGTTCTGGTCCATTGGTGAATGACGCGCTGATGGTTCATACACCAACTGACAATTCCTGGTGGGTTTTGCCACACTTTCTCCAAACTACCATTTAAGCTGCCCTGGTTATCTTTTTATTGCGTTTTTGAAACAATGTTTCACTTTATGGCTCAAGGTGGCTTCAAAGCCATAATCCCACCTTATATCTCATTCTAGGATTACAGGCATGCATCACCTGACCTCGTTTTTAAGGCTATTATCATCACCGGCGGCGGAATGTGTATGTGTGGTCTGATAATGAATTTAGAGCCTCGTACATGTTAGGACAGCACGCCACCAATACCCTTCAGTTATCTTATTTCCTTTCTTCCCTCTGTGCACTGGCAGGCGTCTCGACTCTATGGACAACAAAACAACTGGTATCCCCAACGGGAACAAGCTCTACCAAGCAGGTAGCCTCTGTCTCTCTCTTCAGTGCAAGGGGCAGCTATGACAGGGGGTTTATTTTTTTTCTCCTTAAAGAAACTCTCTCTGCCAAACTAGAAGAAACAAGGGAAAAGAGCAGTGATTTCCAACTGTTTAAAAACCAATGGTTAGCACTGTCTAGATCCATACCTGTGGGTATATTCATGGGGTAGAACAAAAGATAACTCGTTTCCGACGTTAGTCTTCAAGGTGGCTGTTGATGCGTAGTCATGTATAAGTTTTACGACTTCATCAGTGTCACAGTACGTTTCCTTCACCATGACTATGTGGTACCCGACACCTGAGGAAATGCATTCAGAAGACCAAATTCAATGGTTTTGTACTTCCTATCTTCTTATGAGACCATGCCTGGCTTTCTATGATTTGGGTAAACTAAAGGAAGATACAGCATGTCGCAAGTTATTTGGCTATCCAACTCTCAGAAGCACAGCATTACGTAATATAATCATGATTTAACCTTAGATAGCTATATAAGGGATTAATTATGATCTGGATTATAAAACCAGATAGAGCAGAGATAACATTAAAGGCTATCTGATCTCTCTACTGATGTTGAAACTGAAGAAAACAAGATTAATATTCATTAAATAGGTGTTTGCTTTGTCTGTGTTCTATGCTAGAAACTACACAAATTAAACAAAAATTCTTTTCTTTTAAGATCTGAGAAATCTTTGCAAAATATTCTACTTTAAACTCTTTCATCATCTCCTCCCTGCCACCCTGAACCGCCTCCCTTTTCTCCTCTTACTCTTTCACCTTCTTCTTCTCATCTTGTTTCTCCTTCTTTTTCCTCACTGGTCTTCCTAAAGCTATGTGAAGGATGGGGTATGAAGGGAAACCCCTCCAAGGCACTCTAGGACTTGTGCTCCTACCAGTGGCATTCTGGTACCTGAGGTTTGGACAACAGAACTAAAGGACATGTCTCTTGGGTATCTGAGCCCATCACCTGACAAGGATCCTTCGAAAAAGGGAGGTAGAAAGGGAGATGGGGAGAGATAGTACAAGAGAGCAAGTGAGCAGCAGGGTGATGAGGAAATTTATGTGGTGTGGTGTGGGGGTGGGGAATGGCAATCAAAGGTGATAAGTGAGAGTCACAAGGCTGGTGCCTGGATTGCCTGAAGGGAGCACCATCTTCTTACATGTAGGTCTCAAGCTCTCTTTAACAGTAACAGCCTATTTCCTTCCTAAAATATTTAAAGAGAGCGATGAGCAGAACCCAAAGCTGTACCACAGTACCGGATTTCCCTGAACATAGGTTCTATTGACTTTATCATTCACACACATGGCCTGACATTGAAAAGGGCATATGCTTCTTTGAGATAAATATTACATGCTTTAGTTTCTACTGTATTTTTTCCACAAAATATAAACTATGTCAATAAATAAGCAAGCACATCTGATACATATAATACTATATAGTATAGAAAATTAGAAGCAGAGATTGGCCTAGATGTAGAAATTACAGGAGAAAAACTATAAAATAACCATGACAACTATATTAACCAATCTACTAGAAATAGAAAAACAAAGTGTTGAGTCAATTATAAATTTTGCAGACTGATGAAAACTATAAAATAAGGCCAGTGGAAACAGCAGAAAAGTACAGAGGTCACTTAACAGTCTCAGCAGTATGGTAGAGAGAAATAGAAAGAATCAATAGCGCTGTAAAAAGATCACTAAAAGTGATCCAAATGGGGATGCAAAAAAAATGAAGTGTAAAAAAAACAGATAATACCATAAGTGGAAAATCACAGTTATCATGTACTAGAAAATAATTGGGAAATTTAATATGTCTTTGTGAAAGTACATCCCAAAAGTTCTATTAAAATTCTATCAAAGATTATGCATCCATTGAAAACATTCATAATAAATGAGTATGAGTTTAGCTCTTGGCCTTGATGATTTTAGTATGTCCTAACAGAACTTCCACCAGGAACATCTGAAAGAAATGGACAAATGTGAAAGCACAGCTTCAGGTGGCAGGCAAGGGGTAGCTGAGGCCACCCATGCCTGTGCGAAGAAGACAAGATGAGATTCGCAGTCGCCCCACTTTTTCTTGGAGGTGATTTTTGCATGGAGATGCAGCGAAGGGGAATACAATGGCTCCCAGAGCTTCCACACCTGGGTTGAGAAGTTGGAAATCAAGTGAGGGAGACTAAGTCAGGACTACAGCCACACGCTGTGAAGATGATTTGAGTGCAGAGCTCTGCAGCAAAATCACACCGGAACCAGAGCTGGAGAGCTGGCTCAGGGGGAAAGCGCACTTCCTGTGCAGTGTGAGAGCCGGAGTTTGAGTTAACAGCGACAACGTAAACTTCCGTCACTACATGCATGCCTATCACCCCAGAGTTGGAGGGTGAAGTCAGGCAGATCCTAGGAGGCTATTATGTGAGCGACCCCATCTGGGGGGGAATGAGGCAGATAATAATAGAGAAAGACACCCAATTTCTTCTTCTGGTCTCTACATGTGAGCACAGGGGTGTGCACACCAGCACACACACAGCACATACACACAGAAATGAAAATTGAAAGAATTACCCACAGAAACCTCATAAGTGTGTCTCTTTTAGTCTTTGCTGAATGACAGGCTATATAGACAGCAATAGAACTCTATGCGACTGGGTTTACCTTTTTAAAAACTTCTGTTATCATTTCACGAAAGACGAGAGCTCACATAGCTAAGCTGAAGTAGTAGATCAGTGATGATCAGTCAGGATCATCACTCTATGGTGAAGACTCTATGGTCCTCAGCAATAGAAATGATTATACTCAGTGGCCCACATTAGCCAAGGTGAAAAAGCAGGTCTCAACACTGCACACAAATGTCCCAACCGGATGTTGGAAAAGGGCCCAAAACTCTCATAAGACATGTCCCCAGCAAAAGTCTACATATTCAACAACATACTACATAAGTTATAGCAACCAGACAAGAGGTTCTGGATGGCATGAGATAGTGCCTAGCCAGGGGCAAAACCCAGTAGAAATGGACTCAGAGACTAAGACCTACCAGCTAAGTGAAATGAGAGCTCATAAGTATTAGGCACGACTAGAGAAAAACCTCACAGTTCTTTGCACCGAAATAAGAGAAGCTTGATAAGAAAGGGAAGTAGAGAAGACTAATGACACAGCAGAATGCACATCACAGAACTGCAAATCCATGTAGATGTTAAAAGATAGACAAGTATCTTCCCAGACAAAATCAGGATGAAGTTATAAATCAGTAACAGAAAAAGGCTGGGAAGTTCAGAATTATGTGGGAATCAAGCCGTGTACGCCTAAAGAGTCAGTAAGTTACATCAAAAATCACCAGGGAAATTAGAAAGCTATCTATCCCCCTCTTGTGTCTGTTTCTATGTCTCTGTATATAACCATCATCTCACTGATGGACAATTGCATTAGATTATACTTAGCTAGAAAACATGGGAGAGGAATGAGCGCCAACATTGGATGATAAAATAAACACAGAAGTGGGAAATAATTTTTGAAGAAAATGGAAACGTTACTCAAAGGGGCTTCCAGCTGAGTGTTCGTTGAGCCCAGCATAGGGAATCACTCAAGTTTGGACTATAGATACAAAACCCAACGGGAATTATGTTCAAAGGATATTAGTTAGGCAGCAACATTCTAAGAATAATAAAAGGAAATAGACCATATAGTCTTTTCAGGAAGACCGGAGAGCCGCAGCACCGCAAGGTTCCCTGGACCATGATAGCAATGCGGTCACCCAGCATGTCAGCTTCGTCCATGTAGTTGGTGGTCAGCAGGATGGTGCGGCCCTTTTTGTAAGCTTGAAGGATATCCCAGGTGGTCCTCCTGGAGGCTGGGTCCATGCCAGATGTGGGCTCATCAAGTATCACCACCTGGAGACGGGACAATTCTATGACTGTGTAAATATGGGCGTGTCTCACAGTGTCCTACCAGCACTGGGCTGGTTCTTGCTTTTCGTTTTAGACCAAATGTCCGACTGGGCAAAGACAGTGAGTTTATACAAAACTAGGACTCCTGTACTAAAGCCAAAGCCATGGTCACTTTATACCAAGGAGGCTGACGATGGGAATTCCATCCAAGGGGGCTGCTTTCAGAGTGTTAAAACTGTGTCAGCCTTTAGATTTGTGACCCTTGGATTTTTAAGCCAGGTGTAGTGCGGGGCTATCTGCCCTTAGCTTCCCTCTTTACCTTGGAGCCCCCTATGAGGGCTATGATGATGGCGAGTTTGCGCTTCATGCCTCCACTCAGGGACTTTGAAAACGTATCACGCTTTTCCAGCAGGTGAAAAGCCGACAGCATGTTGTTAGTTTCCTGAAGACGTATCTTTTGAGGTATTCCTTTTACCTAGGAGAAGAAGCCAGAGTTTGCATGGCACTTTCAATCTTAGCTTCAGAACTTCCTTGTAAGAGTTATTTTCTGTTTTTGAGAATTTCATATGTGTATATGAAGTATTTTGTCATATCGATCTTCCCCCTCCTCTTCAGACTCCCTCCCCTCAGCACCCGCTACCATGTCTCCCTCCAAACTTTACACTGGCTTTCATGCCAGTTAGCGCTGTCTGCCCGTGAGGGCGCCCCCTGGAGCAAGAGTCACCTACAAGCAGCCATTATTGCTATCCCAGCAGGCAACTTCCAAAGCCCCTCCTCTAGAGGTGGGGCTGTGTGAGTCTCCCCACCATCTATGCTGGAGTGTTGACCGGCTCTGTCTGGTGCAGGTCTTGTGCAGACAACCGCAGCTGTCCTGAAGGGAATGGTTCTTTCCACTGAAAAGTGACCTCTGGATCTTATAAATATCTCATATCGACTCCTTCCTTACATCAGCTCTGTAGTGGCTCATTGCCTTTTTCACTCTTTTAAGTTTAGAAGAAAGTTCATCTAAATGCCTCATGTCATGAACTTTGCAAGAATAAGGGCATCGGTAGTTGATAATCTACCTGAACAGAACGGAAGGAAAACAAATATATCCTTGGATTACCCTGCAGTAGAAATAAAGGTGTTCTGATACTGTCAAGTGATCAAACAGCAGGTTCTGCTGAGGACACAAGCCCAACGAACTCCTGATTTGAGCCATATGCTGTGAAATGTTGTATCCATCGACATAGGCTTCTCCTCTGGTGGGGGGATAGAGACCTAGAATCAGGCGGAAGATGAAACACAAGCAGCTTTTGTGAGGATACAGGCTCATTAACTCCTCTGACAAGACTCTACACACTGACTTCTCACTAGCACTGTAGAATACTGAAATACTTGTTGGCCTCTTTCAGGATCACGTTAGAAATAATTTGCTACTTTTTTTCCTGTTTACCTGTATGCTCTGATTTTTCATTATTCAGTGGTGAAGGGAAAATGACTTGGAGCAATGAAAGCATGAACGTGTAACATAGGGATTGACCAGTACCGCCAGCAGCCACTTGCCAACAGTTAACCGTTTAGAGTATAGTCTGTGCCATACACTTGGGAAGACACTTTTTATTTTAATTTTTATTAATTACAATTTATTCACTTTGTATCCCCCCTGTAGCTCCTTCCCTTCTCCCCTCCCAATCCTACCCTCCCTCCCCCTTTCCACCCATGTCCCTTCCCCAGTTCACTGATAGGGGAGGTCCTCTTCCCCTTCCTTCTGATCCTAGTCTATCAGATCGCATCAGGAGTAGCTGCATTGTCTTCCTCTGTGTCCTGCCTCTGTGTAAGGCTGTCAGGACCTCTGATCACCTCAAGATGAGGTGGTCAAAGAGCAGGCCAATCAGATCATGTCAGAGACAGTCCCTGTTCTCGTTACTATGGAACCCACTTGGACACTGAGCTGCCATGGGCTACATCTGTGAAGCGGTTCTAGGTTATCTCCATGAATGGTCCTTGGTTGGAGTATCCATCTCAGAAAAGACGCCTGGGCCCAGATTTTTTGGTTCTGTTGCTCTCCTTGTGGAGCTCCTGTCTTCTCTAGGTCTTACTATTTCCCACTTCTTTTTTTTTTTTTTTTTTTTTTCAATGCAGTTTATTCAGGAACATTGAACAATCCTCGGACCCCGGGGAAAGCCAGCCCACAGCTTAAATAGCCTCTGGGTAGCCAACCCAGGCGTGCCACGGGGGCAATGCAGATAGGTCCACATACATGGAAGCAAGCCAGATCCTCGGCCTTAGCCAAATGTGGAGTTGTTCGTGACAGAGAGCACTCACCATCGGGAAGGTGGAAGGCGGAAACCAGCTCCATCTTTAAGGCATAGCATTCCGCAGCTCTCTACAGTTCCCCCTTTTTGTTTTAGACGCATCAGGCAAGAGTGGAGGTCTGATCTCTGATATTAGAAATAAATTGGGACTTTGTACAGATGTTCATTTAGGTGTCATCCACCCAAAGAGCATCAGACCGTCCGATACCTTTTTCTCAGAGGCGGGACCTGGGGCATCAACCCGCATGCAATCAGACATGCTCTTCTCTGGGTCCGAAGCGGCTGACCCTGAGTGCAGTGCTTAGCCTCGCATCCTGAGCGTATCATTTTAGCTTTTTATGGTATCCAACCATGCTGGAAGCTGCAGCCAAACAGTTTATGGCCTTTAGAAAGGAAATGCTATTTCCCACTTCTTTCATAATATTCCCTGCACTCTGCCCAAAGGTTGTCCATAAGTTTCAGCATCTGCTTTGATACTGTGCAGGGTAGAGCCTTTCAGAGGCCCCCTGTGGCAGGCTCCAAAATCTGTACACCTAAAGAAACTAACCAAGAAGGAGGGCTCTGGCTAAAATGCTCAGTCCCCATTCAGAAAGGCAAAGAGGATGGACATCAGAAGAAGGATAAAACAGGGAAGACATCTTTTAAAGTGGAAAACCCACACCATAAAACTGTTATCCTTGCCAAACTTAAATGATGGTTGGTAGAAAAATACATAGCCACCCAAAATAATTTCAAAAGGATTCAGAGGGTTGTACAGTCTTAGGCAGCTGTCATGAGTGATTAATTTTAATGAAAAATACTGCTTTAAATGTGATAACTCGGTAATCTTTTCTTGAGAAAGGATCTTGCTGTGTTGCTCAGAGTAGTCTGCTGAGTTCTTAGGCTCCAACATCCCCCTCGAAATTCATGGTGCTTTCATTGTTGTTGTTGCATCCCCCCCCCACGTGTATATATGTATGTATGTATATGCGTGTGTATGCATATATAACCTACCAAGCCATGTTTTGCTTTGCCCATATGTGAGTGTCCAGTGCTGACCACTTGGGATTGGATAACTGATGAGCTCTCCTCTTTGTCAGTAGTTATTAGCCAACTGTAGCTCTTCATGTAGGAATAGGACCATGTGGAATTTCCCCTGTTCACATTAGCATATCAACTTGGCTAGTCTTGTTTGGGTAATCATAATATTGAAGGTCATGGGTGCATGTTCCTGTCATGTTCAGGGGGCCATAAAAAAACAGATTTCTTGGGCCTCTGGTTCTAAATAATCTTTCTGCCCCCTCTTCCCCAATTATCCCTGAGCCTTAGATGTTGGGGTTGTGTTGTAGATATTTGAGTTGGGTTTGGACACTTCACAGTCATGTATTATCTGCTATTTGTGCAGTTGTGGATTTCTGTAGTCGCCATCTGTTATGGAAATAATCTTTGGTGAGTGGTGAAAGCTACACTTATCTGTGGGAATAAGGATGAGTATTTGGAATACAGATACAGATTATGTTTGTTTAGAAAAATAACAGTAGAACGTGTAGTAGGTTCTCCTATGGGGTCCATGGCCTCTCTAGCCATGTGTGGTTGGCTAGGTTTACAGAACCAGACAAGAATTCCTCTTGTGCAGGCAAAGCATTCAACTAGACAGCAGTTGGTTACCCCGAAGATGAAGTGGCACTATCGTGCTCTCGGATTATCTTGTCATGCTGGCCATTATTATGGTTCATGTGCTTTACAGCCGTGTGGGGCTACTGATTGCTTTTCTCCCTTGATGCTTTGCATACCTCCTTCTGACAGTATGACAGCTAGTACTCAAGGAGGAAGAGGCTGCAGGGTCAGTTCCAGCTCACTGCCCCCAAATCCTGTGTCCAAATGTGTGGTATCTTCAGCCAAAATATCACAGTGAGTGAGGTAATCCAAACCCAGAAAGACAAATGTGAATATGTAACCTATGGTAACCATAGAAAGCAGGACGGTAAAAAGGGACCAGGAGTGGAGAAAGAGTGACAGGATGTGGAAGAACAGGACACAGGCACTATGAAGGGGAGAATTGGAAAAAAGTGGGGGGAGGGATTTAACTGTAGGGGGAGAGAAAGGGAGGTGAGAAAAATAAACACTAAGATTGTTTGCAAAAAAATATAGAAACCATATTATTTTATGCTTATTTAAAATTATATACATATATATGATATGTGTGTACATGTATCATTTTATTTTAAATGAAGTTGTGGCATCACTTGGGGTAATAATGCTCTTTCATATGAGCAATATGTAACAAGACCCAGGACCAGGTATGACCTTCTCCTGCATTTCCAGGGGAGACTAAGAGACTTTTAAAGAACACAGGCCATTGCTATCACTCTTGGATGCCTCCTAGCTTTTGAAGCAAATAATCCACACCTAATATAATTATTGATATGGCTGGGTTTGTAGATGCCACATTCTTTTGTTTTCTGTGCTCCTTAGTCCTTTGTATCCTTTGTAAGTTCATTGAGCAAACATTTCTATCGTAATATTTTAATTCCTTCCTTTTTCCCCCCTCACTACTGCACATCTGCTTGTTTGTTTCTCTGAGAGAGATACATATTTGTCTCATGTAGCCCTAGATGCCTTGAACTTGCTTTGTTCAAGGATGACCTTGAACTACTAATCTACATGCCTCTACCTCTTGAGTACTGGATTCACAGGTATGCCCCCTCACTCCTGACTGCCAGTGGTTTTTATTTTATCTTTGTGGCTGTTTTGGAGGTATTTCTAGTTTATAATAATTTAATTCTGACTTATCATGATGTCTGCATAGCTCCACCCTCTTCTTTCTGATACTATCCATTATGCACGGCATCTGTATATGTTATCAGCCATGACGCGGTGGCATATTTTCGATTACTAAGGAAATGGTAACAATGCATTAGTAGAGACTGTTACATTTCCCCTCTTCTTTAACACTTGCGGTAGCTCGCATAGGTACGGTTCTCATAGCCTCAGAGATCTGAATGCTCCATCAACCGGGAGGGGGGCATTACCAGGAGGTGTGGCCTTGTAGTGGGTGGAGCCTTGTTGGAGGAAGTGCGTCACTAGGGGTGGGCTTTGAGGTGTCAAATGCTCAAGCCAGGTGTGTGTGGTGTCTCTTTCTCTCTCTCTCTCTCTCCTCTCTCTCCCTGTTGCCTGCCCTTGGCTTGGTTCCTTCTCTGTCACCATGTCTGCCCCTGTGGAACCATGCTTCACTATGATGATAAAGGACTAACCCTATGGACCCATCACACAGCCCCAATTAAATGTTTTCCTTGTTACCTTTGAAGTGGTCATGGAGTCTTTTTCACCGCAATAGAAACCATAACTAAAACAGCACTGTTCTTTCCGTTCCTTTTTCCGTTCTTTTCATTTCGGATCCAGTTCGTGGACTTGCGCTACTATCTCGGTAAGACGCATCAACAGCATCTTTTTGACAGTCACACCTATCCGGTGGTGACAGTGTTGGTGGAATGCGTGCATTGACGTTTCTACCCGGGCTTACTTAGATTGAGCCTGAAGAGCTTCTTGGTATTTCTGACAAAGCGTTCTTCTAGAAATGGATTCCAGAAGGCTGTGTCCATCTGGGAATGCCATTCTTTCACGTGCACTTCTGAAAAGTATGGCTCAGACTCTTGTCTGTTGGTTGCCGGCCGGTGTTGCCACCGACTGGTGTCTGCTGTGCCTGATGAATGGCGCTCTTGGTGTGTTCAACATCTTCTGTCTTTGTTTTTCATAATTTCCTATAGCACATTGGGTGTGTACTCCGCTTTATCTCACTAAAGATTTGTTGGTTTCGTGGATAGGTCATCTGATATTTTAACTTTTATTTCCTAGAACACCTTTTCTCCTCCTTACTCCTTTTCTTCCCCATCTGGCACTGATAATACACATACATTCAGTGCACTTAAAGCCTGTGTTTCTCAGATGCTGTTAATTTCCCTTTTTCTGTTACTCACATGTGTCTATCAATCCTTCTTCAAATTCAGGGAATCTTTCTTCTGTCAGTTCACACCAAGTATTAATTTCTTATAATGAATTTAAAAAAATTTTATTTTTATTAATTATAGTTTATTCACTTTGTATCCACCCCCCCATAGCGCCCTCCATCCTCCCCTCCCAATCCCACCCTCTCTCCCCCTTCTCCACCCATGCCCATTCCCCAGTCCACTGATAGGGAGGTCCTCCTCTCCTTCCTTCTGATCCTAGTCTATCTGGTCTCATCAGGAGTAGCTGCATTGTCTTCCTCTGTGGCCGGGTAAGGCTGCTCCCCCCTCATGGGGAGGTGATCAAAGAGTAGGCCAATCAGTTCATGTCAGAGACAGTCCCTGTTCCCATTACTGTAGAACCCACTTGGACACTGAACTGCCATGGGCTACATCTATGCAGGGGTTCTAGGTTATCTCCATGTATGGTCCTTGGCTGGAGTATCAGTCTCAGAAAAGACGCCTGGGCCCAGATTTTTTGGTTCTGTTGCTCTCCTTGTGGAGGTCCTGTCCTCTCCAGGTCTTTCTATCTCCCCTTTCTTTCAAAAGGTTCCCTGCACTGTGCCCAAAGTTTGGCTATAAGTCTCAGCATCTGCTCTGATACCCTGTAGAATAGACCCTTTCAGGGGTCCTCTGTGGTAGGCTCCTGGTCTGTTCCCTGTTTTTTCCCTTTTCTGATGTCTATCCTCTTTGCCTTTCTGAATGGGGATTGAGCATCTTAGCCAGAGTCCTCCTTCTTAATTAGTTTCTTTAGGTGTACAGATTTTAGTAGGTTTATCCTATATTATATATCTAATTTCCACTTATGAGTGAATATATACCCTGTGTGTCTTTGTTTTTGGGATACTTCACTTAGGACGATCTTTTCCAGTTCCCACCATTTATCTGCAAATTTCATGATTTCCTTGTTTTTTATTGCTGAGTAATATATTCCATTGCGAAAATGTACCACAATTTCTGTATTCATTCCTCAGTTGAGGGGCATCTGGGTTTTTTCCAGCTGCTGGCTATTATATATAAAACTGCTACAAACATGGTTGAGCAAATGTCCTTGTGTACTTGAGCATCTTTTGGATATATGCCTAGGAGTGGTATAGCTGGATCTTGAGGAAGCACTATTCCTAATTGTCTGAGAAAGTGCCAGATTGATTTACAAAGTTGTTGTACAAGTTTACATTCACCAGCAATAGAGGAGGAGGGTTCCCCTTTCTCCAAAACCTCTCCAGCATGTGTTGTCACTTGAGTTTTTGATCTTATCCATTCTGATGGGTGTAAGGTGAAATCTTAGGGTCGTTTTGATTTGCATTTCCCTGATGACCAAGGATTTTGAGCATTTCTTTAAGTGTTTCTCTGCCATTTGATATTCCTCTATTGAGAACTCTCTGTTTAGCTCTATACCCCATTTTTAAATTGTATTAACTGATTTGTTGCTGTTTAACTTCTTGAGTTCTTTATATATTCTGGATATTAGACCTCTGTCAGATATTGTTGGTGAAGATCCTTTCCCAATCTGTAGGCTGTCATTTTGTTCTGACAACAGTGTCCTTTGCTTTACAGAAGCTTTTCATTTTCATGAGGTCCCGTTTATTGATTGTTGCTCTTAGAGCCTGTGCTGTTGGTATTCTGTTCAGGAATATAACTTCAGGAAGTTGTCTCTGGTGTCAATGAGTTCAAGGTTTTTCCCCACTTTTTCTTCTAACAGTTTTAGTGTGTCTGGTTTTATATCGAGGTCTTTGATTCACTTGGACTTTAGTTTTGTGCAGGGTGATAAGTATGGATCTATTTGCATTTTTCTACATGTAGACATCCAGTTAGACCAGCATCATTTGTTGAAGATGCTATCTTTTTTCCATTGAATGGGTTTGGCATCTTTGTCAAAAATCGGGTGTCCACAGCTGTAGTCTATGGCAGTTCAGTATCCAAGTGGGTTCCATTGTAATAGGAACAGGGACTGTCTCTGACATGAACTGATTGGCCTGCTCTTTTAACTACCTCCTCCTGAGGGGGAAGAAACATTACCAGGCCACAGAAGAAGACAAAGTGATGAGACCTAACTGACTAGGATCAGAAGGAAGGAAAAGAAGTCCTCCCCTATCAGTGGACTTGGGGAGGGGCATGCATGCAGAGGGTGGAGGAAGGGAGGGATTGGGACGGGAGAAGGGAGGGAACCACAGGGGGGATACAAAGTGAATAAAGTGTAATTAATAAAGAATTAAAATAAAAAAATTACGGAACCTTTACTCATTTCAAAACAAGTGCAAGGAAGTTAGCATTCTGAACACTGCACAGTTGCTACAGTTCTACACAACACCATCAAAACACCTGGGAAAATGATGTGATTGAAGTTGCTGGGAAGTATAGATTCAAATAAACATTGTAAAAGTACTTTTTAGAAAAAAAATTGGGTGTCCATAAGTTTGTGGGTTTATTTCAGGGTCTTCTATTAGGTTCCATTGATCCACCATTCTGTTTTTATGCCAGTACCATGCAGTTTTTATTACTGTTGCTCTATAGTACAGCTTGAGAAGAAGGATGATCTTTTATTGGACAGGATTGTTTTAACATTCTGGATTTCTTGTTATTCCATATGAACTTGAGAATTTTTCTTTCAAGATCTGTAAAGAATTGTGTTGGTAATTTGATGGGAATTGCATTGAATCTGTAGATTGCTTTTGATAAGATGGTCATTTTTACTATGTTAATCCTGCCAAGCCATGAGTATGGGAGATCTTTCCATTTTCTGATATCTTCTTCTAATTCTTTCTTCAGAGACTGGAAATTTTTTTCAAACAAGTGTTTGAAAAAAAGGGTCACACCAAGGTACTTTATGTCCTTTGTGACTTTTGTGAAGGGTGTTGTTTTCCTAATTTCTTTCTCAGCCCTTTTGTCTTTTGTATACAGAAGGACTACTGATTTTTTGAGTTAATTTTGTATCCAGCCACTTTGCTGAAGGTGTTTATCAGCTGTAGGTGTTCCCTGGCAGAATTTTTGGGGTCACTCAGGTATACTATCATATCATCTGCAAATAGTGATACTTTTATTTCTTCTTTTCCAATTTTTATCCCCTTGAATGCCTTTAGGAACTTTTTTTTTTTAACTTTGGTTCTTGTATTTCTTCTACAAGTCACGCTTGGTTCCTCCTCTCTCCTTCTCCTCCACCTGACAGTTCTCTCCTTCCCTTTGTTTTCATCCTCTTCCTTCTCCTCCCTTTCCTTATGCTCCTCCTCCCTCTACTCCTCCTCCTCTACCTCCTTTTTGTCCTCCTCCTCTTTTTTTTCTTTTTAAAATCTCTAAAGATTTCCCTGGTCTGGGGAGATGACTCATTAATAAAGTGCTTGCATGCCCTGAATTTAGATTCCCAGCACTCACATAAAATCTAGATACAGTGGTATGACTTTTAACCCCAGCACTGACAGGGGTGGGGGTAGGGTAAAAGGTAGGATAGGAGTAGGGGCTGCGGCAGAGGCAGAGACAAAGTCATTCCTACCAGACCAGCCATAATAGGAAAAAGGGTGAACTGCAGTTTCATTGAGAAATTCTCACTCAAAATATCTACGTGAGTAAGGTGGAAAAGTGATTCTGGACATTGCTATGTCCTCTGCACGAAAGCACACAACAGCTGTACTAACTTTAAATACTGATTGCCCTTTTGCTTGTGTATTTAATTTCTGACTTGGCTGGAGGAATTCAGTAAATTCCCTATCTCCTGCAACGTGGAGTTTTGGGTGTTACTCTGCCAAGTAGCTATTTGCTATTTGGGATGGTCCTCATCTGACTTTCTTGAGCTGCCTCTTTTTTTTTTTTCTCAATTAAGCTTCCCTGCTCCATTGAGGATTATGCCTGGCAGTTAGACTCAGTTAAGGATTGATCATCTGTCCTTTGCCACAATCCCATAGGGTATACTCTGCCTAGTAGCCTGATCCAGGGAGAAGTTTCTTTTAACCTCTGAGCCATCTCTCCAGACCAGGGAGAAGTTTCTAAAGCAGGTCTCTGAGCTTGTTTTGACCCTAGCAGGACTCTTGCCAGCCATCCTGATTTTTTTTTAGCTCTCTGGAAACCATCTGGTCCATTGGTTGTTTATCTTGTTTCTTTCAGTTTTCAGATACTTCACATGGTTTAGTCTTTTACTGTGTCAGTTTCACTGGGGTACTCCATGTGGGGTGAGCCAGTGGGCCGAAAGTTGATTACTTTTATTTAAGTATTTGATAGATTCAAGAGGAAAATGTACATATAAAAACATTTAAATTGTTTCTTATATGTACTGATGGTTTTTACCATATCTGGTACTCTTGAATTCTTCTTAAAAAGTCCAAGTTTCAGTCTAGAATCATTTTCTTCCTGCCTGAACACTTTACACTCTTAGTTCTCTCGCTCCTCAGGTGAGCATCTGTAGCGGGTTCCATTTGGCCTTTCTTCAAAGACATGCTCTCTCTTTCCTCCCTCCCTTTCCCCCCTCACCTTTGCCCAGACAGCCTAGGATATATCAGCTCTAAGGTGCTGTAAGCAATGTGTGCTGCAGCTTTCTGAAAATATGAACTGGAGCCTGGTGATTAATTCCTCAGTATCTGTACTGAGGCTCTGTCCACTGGTCTCATCATTGGCCAAAAGAATGGCACTGAAGTCTCTAAATGCAAATGTGTCTGCTGCCTTTTCAAATCTTTCTGGTTTTGCTTTGAGGATTTTGGTGCTCTGAGTCTTAGACACATACTTAAAAATGTACTGCCTTCTTCGTGTATTGATCTTTTAACCTCTCACAAAACACTAACTTCAAATTTTTTTTTATGTTACTTACAAACTTGACAACAAAGCGGACTATTCTTAAACTACATCATGCAAGTCTCATCACTTTCCCCCCAGTTCTGGGTAAGGACGCCTTCTGGACAGAGCCAAACACCTACCTGAGAGGATGGACAGAGTAGTCGACTTTCCTGCGCCATTCTGCCCTAGGAGAATAGTGATCTGTCCCTGATATAAGTTCAAAGACAAGTCCTGGAGGGCTATCTTGATGGAGTTATTCTCTCGGAACACCTGTCAGAGGGAAGCCCGCAAATGTTAAACTCTGTAGCCTTCACAATCAGTCTGGAAGAATGGGTACTCACAGCAGCTCTTCAGAGATGAAATAAGACCACGCAGTAATCTTACGGCGAAATAGAGTGTAATACGGAGAAATGGCAAAGAGGGGGAAAACCTATTTGAAGCTACAACATGAGTTTTATACTTTCACAGTAGGCACGCAGTCTTTCCCCGAACAATCTCACCCGTTCCTCCTTTGTTTCAGTTACCACCCTGAAGCTGGCAGTGCCACATTCTTCTTCAGTCAGTCTTTATTTGGGGAACACAGGAAATTGCTCATCGGACAAAAGCGCTGTGCAAGGATAAGGATTTGAGTTCTAATCCCTAGAATCCACAGAAATTCTAGGCACATCCATAATCCCAGTGCTCCAACAGGGAATACTGGAGGCAGAAACGGGAATTTTTAGAAGCTGGTGGGCCATCTTGTCTGGCATGTACAGTCAAAAACAACAGAGACCCTGTCTCAAAGAAGGTGAGAAAGAGGGCTGACACCCATGGTTGTCTTTTGGTTTTGACATGTGAGTTGTGGCATGTGACTGTATTCACGTGAGTAGGCATGCACACACATGTCATAAATATGGAGACACATATGTGTGCTCATGTGCACATGTGTGTGCATGTACACATAGAGAGAAGGAGAGGAGAGAGACAGACATAATACACACACACAGACCTTGAAGAAAAGCCAACTGGAACCACCATGGATGCTCACCTGAAATACCTTTCGTGTAGATGATCAGTGTTTCTGTCTAGGGCGCAAAAAGCTAGAAAGAGCATCACTTTCAATCTAGCAACACGTAGAGGCTAAATAAGTTCCCAAACCATAATTTCTCTTGAAATTCCTCCACAGAGCGAAACGGCCTGAAGACTGAGGAGTGACAGAGACCCTCAGGAAAGATGGTGCAAATGTGTAGTAAATGTGATTGGCATCCAAACTTTTAAGGAGACTTTAGTTACTTTTTTAAAACAACAGTTGAGTCATAAAGCATTTAAGAAATATAGAACATAACCATATAGCCTGGGCTTCAATCCCTGACATGCAGATTTAAAGCAGGCATTCCTCCCGATACATCTTTTTGATGATAAGTTAAGGTAGCACTCTGTGTGACCGAAACCAGAATCCTGTTTCAAGTTTCACCAAATGGCAGGAGGGGTCTCTTCCCAACCATTCTCCCTAGACATAGGTTCCAGGCTTAAAAAAAAAAAAGTTTTTTGAGAACTTGTGTCCAGACTAGAGCTCTTGATTTCCCAAAGCCTTGGTTAAAAAGTCATGGATCAGTTAACCAACCAAACCAACCCTGGGTTGTCCTGTGGCCTCTCAGACGTTCATCGGTTGGTCCATCAGTACCCCCCTTTTCTCCCAGCTGATTATAAAGTGTCTCCAGTATCAATTCCGAAATGTAGGTGGTCATGTAGAGCCAAGCTGGGAGACAGAGCTGACCATCACCTGCCTCCACTTCAAGCAGCCACTGATACAAGATGTCCCGAAGAAACGCACCTAATCTGGACTGAGGTATTTCTCTTCAACAGAGCGGACTGTTGGGCAGGGCAGCCGGTGTCCACAGTGGCCAGGTTTGTTTCTAGAGAGGCTTCCTTGAACAATCTGATATATTTATTCTCTGCATTCCATCTTTAAATTGCTATATCACTATCAGTTTTTCACTCACACTAGAATGAAAATTCCTTGTGAGTATGGACTTTTTTTTTCTGAGTGTGTGTGTGTTTGTTTGTTTTATTTTTACTGCTGATTCCCTAGGAACAAGAATGAACTAATGAAAAAAAAAAAGAATGGATAAATGAACAGGATAGAAGACCCTTAGTTCTTCTGAACATTGTCATGATCCTGGATAAGCAAGTGTTGGAGAAGTGTGGAGAATGGGGAAGGGCTCTATGTATGCATTAGGGGAAATTTTTAGAGGCAAAGGTGGGAAAAACAAACAAACAAACAAACAAAACCAAGAAAGAAAGAAAGAAAGAAAGAAAGAAAGAAAGAAAGAAAGAAAGAAAGAAAAAGAAAAAAAGACAAAAAAAGAAAGAAAAAAGAAAATGTGGGAGAATCGGGTAAGTGCAGCTGGAGAAATGATCATAGCCTGTGTGTTCCTTGAGTAATCTGCTTCTAGCTTTAACCACGTTACAGGTTACTAATATTCACAAGAAAGATTTGGCAAGAGCTTTGGAGCTCTGAGGGAGTCTAGGGAAAAACTGAATTTTGTACCTAGGTTATAAAAACAAAGTAGAGACTTTGTGTAATACGAAGCTTGGAAAGGTCTATAAGAGAATACACATTCTCTACTCTCTGGAGTATCCTCAGGATATAGAGTTGGGGCTCAGATCTCGAGCTTATGCCAACCCTTGAGAGAGAAGGAAATGCCGGCAAACAAATGAATCACCTGAGCTGCACACTTACAGAAAATCCAGCAAAACTGATAGATCCGAGGGTCACTTCCATCCTCCTGCAATAACTACCCAGGCAAAAGAGATCACAAGTAGATGAATGGAAAACTTCAGAGAAAGGAAATTAATGTTTACTCATTCAAGTTACAAAGCTCCATTAGATACTACACTTTCAAATGGCAGCACTTCCAGTTAGACAAGCACTATTTGTTGAAGAAGCTACCTTTTTTTCCATTGTATGGGTTTGGCTTCTTTGTCAAAAATCAGGTGCCCATAAGTGTGTGGGTTTATTTCTGGGTCTTTGATTTGATTTGACTGATCCACCAGTCTGTTTCTATGCCAGTACCATGAAGATATTTTTATTACTGTTGCTCTATAGTATAGCTTGAGATCAGGGATGGAGATACCCCCAGAAGAACTTTTATTATACAGATTTTTTTTTAGCTATTTTGTTTTTTGTTTGTTTGTTTGTTTTCCCATATGAAGTTGAGAATTGTTCTTTCAAGGTCTGTAAAGAATTGTGTTGATATTTTGATGGGAATTACATTGAATCTGTAGATTGCTTTTGGTAGGATGGCCATTTTTACTATGTTAATCCTACTAACCCATGAGCATGGGAAATCTTTTCATCTTCTGCTTTCTTCTTCAAGTTCTTTCTTCAGGGACTTGAATTTTTTTTTTATACAAGTCTTTCACTAGCTTGGGTGGAGTTACATCAAGATACAATATGGTGTTTTTTGTGTATGTAGGGCTATTGTGAAGGGTATTGCTTCCCTAATTTCTTTCTCAACCCATTTGTCTTTAGTATACAGGAGAGCTACTGATTTTTTTTAGTTAGTTTTGTATCCAGACACATTGCTGAAGGTGTTTATCAGCTGTAGGAGTTCCCTAGTAGAATTTTTGGGATCACTCATGTATACTATTATATCATCTGCAAATAGTGATACTTTGACTTTTTCCTTTCTGATTTGCATTACCTTGAGCTCCTTTAGTTGCCTTATTGTTCTAGCTTGGACTTCAAGATGTAAATAGCACCATATTTATCACTTTGCACAAAGTTAAAGTCCAACTGGATCAAACATAAAACCAGACACACTAAATCTATTAGAAGAAAAAGTGGGGAAGAACTTTGATCTCATTGGCACAGGAGACAACATCCTGAACAGAACAACAGCCCAGGCTCAGGGATTAACAATGAATAAATGGGACCTCATGAAACTGAAAAGCTTCTGTAAAGCAAGGGACACTGTCAACAGAAGAAAACGACAGCCTACAGACTGGGTAAAGATCTTCACCAAACCTACATCCAACACAGGGCTAATATCTAGAATATATAAAGAACTCAAAAAATTAAACACCAACAAACCAAAGAATCCAATTAAAAAATGGGGTGCAGAGCTAAACAGAATTCTTAACAGAAGAATATCAAATGGTGGGGAAACACTTAAAGAAATGCTCAACATTCTTAGTCATCAGGGAAATGCAAATCAAAATGAATCAGATCTTATGCTTATCAGAATGGCTAAGATCAAAACTCAAGTGAAAACACATGCTGGAGAGGATGTGGAGAAAGGGGAACGCTCTTTCATTGCTGGTGGGAGTGCAAACTTATACAACCACTTTGGAAATCAATCTGGCACTTACTCAGAAAATTGGGAATAGCACTACCTCAAGACCCTATACCACTCCTGGGCATATACCCGAAAGATGCTCCACTATACAACAAGGACATTTGCTCCACTATGTTCATAGCAGCTTTATTTGTAATAGCCACAATCTGGAAACAACCTAGATGTCCCTCAATCGACAAATAGATACAGAAATTGTGGTACATTTACACAATGGAATACTACTCAACTATTAAAAACAAAGACATCATAAAATTTGCAAGCAAATGGATAGATCTGAAAAAGATCATCCTGAGTGAGGTAACAGAAAAACATTCATTGTACATACTCACTTAGAAGCAGATATTAACCATGTAATATAGGATAAACATACTAAAATCTACAGACCTATCTAAGCTAAACAACAAGGAGGACCCTAGGGAGGATGCTTAATTCTTATTCAGAAGGCAAATAGGATAGAAACAGGAAGTGGTGGAAGTGAGAGAACAGGATAGGAGCCTACCATAGATGTCTTCTGAAGGACTCTACCTGGAAGGGGGTTGAACCAGATGCAGAGACTCACAGCCAAACTTTGGTCAGAGTGCAGGGGGTCTTATGGAAGAAGAGGGGGAGATAATGACCCAGAGGGGAGAGGAGCTCCAGAAGGAGACCTGGAGCAAAAGCAAAAAAATCTGCATCCATGGAGGTCAGCAGAGACTGATACACCAGCCAAAGGCCATGTATGGAGAGAATGTAGGCCCTCTGCTTAGATGTAGACCATATGCAGCTCATGTGGGTTCCCTAGTCAGGGAAGCAGGGGCTGTCTCTGACATGAACTCAGTTCCCTGCTCTTTGATCACTTCCTCCTGGTGGGGCGACCTTGCCAGTGCACAGAGTAAGAGGATGCAGAGTAAGGCAGTCCTGATTGAGACTTCTTAGGCTAGGTTCAGATAGTAGGGGAGGAGAATTCCCCCTTTCAGTGGACCAGGGGAGGGGAGGGAGCAAAGAGGGAAGGAGAGGAGGACCGGGAAAAGATGAGGGAGGGGACTACCATCAAGACATAAAGTGAATAAATGCCGGAGACCGAGAGGGAGATGCTGGAGGCTGACCGCTCCAGTAAAATTCCTATGACTCGAACTCCCCTGTTCCTGTCCTTGGGTAATTGTCTAACAAATGGCCTTCAAGATAAATTGTCTCCTTGGAGAGAGACAGGTTGGAACTTCCCGAGAGAAACTGTAAGATGTTCCTTTTCCAGGCCTGCTGAGGCTGACTCCCCCCGCCCTGCTTGCTTGCTTCCTGATAAGACTGCCTTAAAAAGAAGTAGCTTTCTTTCAATAAACGAGACCTTGACAAGACTTTGGTCAACTTGGTCCCTCTCGAGCCCCACCCAATAACTAGTCCCTCTGGCAGGACAAATAAATTGTAAATAAATGAATAAATAAATAAATAAATATAAATAAATAAAATGGCAGCATGTATAGACTACATGGCCAGGTAATAGGGATCTGATAATCTTTGTAGAATGATCTAGTATTTATTAAGTACTGTGCAGATATCATTTTTATCTTTCTTCAGAGAAGTGAATGCAATGGTATGACCTCTTATCAGCATAAGTAAATAAAAACTTTTGAATATTTGGGTATTTCTCATACTGAACATTTACCGTGAACCCCTCTTTAGGAAGCAGGGGAGGAGGTTATAAAAGAATACCTTGTGCAGGTGTCTGATCTGGATGGTGGGCCTCAAATCAGTTGGTTCGGCTTCAAAATATTTGCTTTCAATTGTCTTCTGAGGTTGGGTAATTTCAGGGTTTTCTAGACGTGTTTCTCCAAACCAGTAAGAGTGCTAATAAGGGAATACAAAAGATGTAACTGGTGGCATGGAAAAAGAGCACACTAGAAAACACCTTAATCTGACAGGGTTTGTACTGAGATGGCCTTCATATAATTCTCGAGATCAGATTTTGGAGCAAGATACCTATAATTTGAATTCCAAAGGCTTAGAACATACTATTATACTAAGATCATAAATATTTTAGAGGGATGCCATACCCGGGCTTCCCACGTCCTCCTCTAGGATCTGGCCTGTGGACTCTCCGTGTCTTCTTCCAGTGTCTAGCCTGGTTAGTACCCGCTGCAAGCAGACTCCCATTTTTCTGTAACCCTCCAGACCTATTGCAGAATCCACAGCAAGTGTCCAGTCCTTGTCTGGCCACCCACACCTGTGCAGCATGGGACCTCAAGACCCTCATAGGGCCCCACATTGCATACCACTGCCTAGCAGAAGCATGGTATTGCCAACTACAGATAATTTCTGCGATTGTATGACGTTTGGAATTCTGGGAACTTTTCAGAGAGTAGATAAATGCAAGAGCCACAATGGGCTGTGGGGGTGGTTGTTGGTCATTCAGGGAGATTGGCTGCATTTTGTTAGTAGCTGTGATCAAAGAAGGAACAAAAGGGAAGGAATTAGATTTGGGTATTTTCCTAGTTCCTTTCCCCCCTCTACCTTGTTTCTCTTCTGTCTAGTGTTACAAGGTCAAACCAGGGAGATAAAGGGTGGGGAAAAGAAGGACCCACAAAGTAGCAAAGTAGCCGGCTCCACCTATGTACCCCGACACTTTGGCTTGGAGCAGAAAACACAACCTATGTACCAGGACCATCCCCTCTGTCCACCTGACTTTATTCTACCCCAGACATTCCCAACCTTTAGTCTCAACCAACCTTCACGTCCTCCCTTCTTCCTCACTTGTTTTGTCCATAACAAATTCAGGACTAAAAGGAAAGTCTTGCAAGTATAACGAGTCAGGCAGAAGACAGAAGAACATCAGGTCTCAAAGACAAAATAGAGGACCAGGACTAAGTAAGCAAGGAACAAGTAATTTAAAAAATGTCTATGAAAGGAAAACATGTGGGGACTATGGGATACCATGAAGAGACCAAACCTTCAAATTACAGTAATAAATGAAAGAGAAGAATTTCATGTTAATGGCATAAACCGGATCCTTAACAGGATCATAGAGGAAAACTTTCCCAGACTAAGGAGGGACACCCATACAGACATACAAGAAGCACACAGAACATTAAATAAACAAGAAAGGAAATTTCCCATGGCATATCAGAGTTAAAACACTTAAGTATATAAAACAAAGAAAGAATATTAAAAGTTTCAAGAGAAAAATATTTTAGTCACATATAAAGGAATATCTACCAATATAACAGTTGATTTCTCAATGGAAACTTTGAAAGCCAGAATCCATCCCAAGTCCTAAAAGACTATGTCAGCCAACATAAAATAATGCACAGAGCAAAACTACCCGCCATGTTTGAAGGAGAAAGAAAATATTTCCACAACCTAAGCAGCCTGAAAAAAATTCAAACCTAACAAACCAAAACTAAGGAAGATGCAGGAAGCAATATTTTGAGCTAAAGAGAAAAATGAGCATAGCAGAGAGACTGTGTAATGACATAGGATACCATAATTATTAAAACATGAAGGACCTTTGAGAATAGAAACAAAACTAAAAATCAACAACACAATGACTAAAATTAACACTCACATTTCAGTAATAACTTTAAATATCGATGGCCTCAATTTTCCAATCAAAAACTCACAGACTCACTGAATGGATCAAGAACAAAATCCAGCTATCTGGTGCCTACAAGAAACATAACTTAGTCTTAAAGATAGTCTTAAAACTACTTTAGAGTTGTGGATGGGCAAAAGTAACCCAATGAAAGAGGACCAGAAAACAGGCAGGTATCACTATCTTAATATCTGAAAATATATATAAACATTAAAATAGAACTAATCAGAAGAGATTTTTAAAAGGACACTGCATTCTAATAAAGGGAAAAGGTAACCAAGAAGACATTACTGTCTAACATATTTGCACTAAATTCAGTGTGCTAAATTTCATTTAAAAAACTATTATTGAATTTAAAGACACATATTAACATCAATGAGTACTAGGCAACTTTAATATTTCACTTTCTCCAATATGCAGGCCATCTGGAGAAAAACAAACAGAGAAACATCATGAATTAATTGACACTATACATCAAATGGACTTAACAGATTCTACAGTTATTTTATTCAAATACCAAAGAATTCACATTCTCCTCTGCAACACATGGAAACTTAAAAAAAAAAAAGACAATATCCTGCAACACAAAACAAATCTTTACAAATTCAAACATTGAAATTGCTTCTTGTATACTATCTGACCACAATCCAATAAAGCTTAAAATTGACAGCAAAATCCTCTAGTAAATACACAAACTCATAGACCTTAGTCAACTCATTACTAAATGATAAATGGTCAAAAGAGAAAAAAAAACAGAAATAAAAACTTCCTGTAATTAAATTAAAATGAAGATCAACAGAATGAGGAACAGCAAATGTTGGGATGATGCAAAAGGAAAAGGGAACCCTCATTTCCTGTTGGTGCAATTGCCAACTGCTGTAGCCAGTATTGAAATCAGTATGGAGAATTCTCAAAAAGCTAAAAAATAAGTCTTCAACATGATCCAGAGATTCCACTCCTTGGCATACACTCAACATTCTAATCTGAAAGGACTTGCTCAGCCATGTTCATTGCTGTTCTATTCATAATAGGTAAGAAATGAAAACAACCCAAATGACCTACAGCTGATTAATGGATAAGGAAAATGTGATGCATGCACACAATAGAATACTATCCAGCAGTAACTAAAACTAAAATCATGAACTTTGGAGACAAACGGGTAGACTTTAGAAAAGATCATACTGAGTGAGGTAACCCAGACCCAAAAGTCCCATGTTATCTCTTATTGGGCTCCTAGTCTCAAATTTCAGATGTTAGGAAAGTAAAATGGAAATGTTGCCAGCATGGGCGGGGGGAGGGTTTGAGGAGCAAGAGAGAAGAAAATAGTAGGGTACAAATGATCTGATCAGGGAAATTTGGTACGAAGGGAAAAGAGGTTATTACAGAAAAAGGTGGGAGGAGCATAAAGCTGAATAACATATACAGTGATTTTACAGTGGAAAGGATGGGCACTTTATGGAAGGGGAGGGGAGGACATACAGAAGAAGGAGGGAGTTGGGTTAAATAATAATGAGGTTTTCTGAAAGATTCATGGATATACTATTAATTATCAAAATCCTATAATGCTTATAACTGCATGCTTAAATATATGTATATAGTTTTAGTAAACTTTTCTCATATCGGTTCTTTTTCCAAGAGTGAAAGAACACCGATGAAAAACAAAAACAAAAAGAGCCCAATACCAGACATGAGAAGCTGTCTTTTGAGTTGTTAGCCAGAACTTTCCAAGAGATTCCCAAAACACACAGCCTTTTGCTGTTACCCTTGGTTACTTCCCAGAGGCAGAAGGTAAATAACTATTGTTAAAGAAACCACGTGCTTCAGAAACAGGGCCAGAGTCCTCTGAGCTGGAACTGACCTGTCTGCCTCCTCTCTGATGACTAGCTTTCATGGTACCAGAATGTACCATGCAAGCTTCCAGAGGACGGAGGCAACCAGCAGTTCTGCCCAGCCTATAAACCAAATCAATGACATGATAATTCTAAGAGTGTAACAGTGGCATACATACCTCGGTGGTAACCAATAGCTCTCTTAGACTTATGGCTGTCTCAAGAAGAAGGAAACCATGTCTGGTTCTGGGAACCTAGTTGACTACTCAATATTAGTAAAGTCATAGTTATTGGAGGAGAATCTACAGTCACTACTTTATTAAGCCAGCACAATTGCTAACAACAAACTGTAAACGTTCGTTTCTAAACACACAGATAAGTGTAGTCTTCACCCTCATCGAAGAAACTTCCTTCTCTTTGCAACAAGTGGAGACTATAACAAAGAAGTACAACTAATCAAAAATGCAGAGTTGTGGTGGTAGAGCCCAGTCACAATGGATACATCTACAAAACACTCCTGCACCCAAGCCTCAGGGAGCATTGTGGAAGAGGGCCTAAAAAGATTCTAGGAGGATCAGAAAACTTTCCATGAGATCATATTTCCTAGTAGTATCAGAAGCTACACTCATGGAGTCTCACCAACGTGACTGCCCAAATGTGAGCTGAACAAGGTACATGCTCATGAGTCCTCAACCTTACACAGAAACCATAGGCAACAGAGGCAAGTTGGGAGACATCTGGCCTTTCCCAGGGAAAGCACACCAATTGGTTGTCCAGTTTTAAGTGGTCAGTCCTGAAAACTTACACATGGGTAGCATTACATGTCCAGAACCGGCTATACTTAGGAATATATGTTTATATACATACACATACACATGTACACAGGCAATAACATTTAGCTTTAAATAAGAGGTCATGGATTTGAAAGAGAACAGGAAGTGGTACATAGGAGAGTGTGCAAACAGGAAAGGGGAGAGAGAAGAGTAATTCAAATTGTAATCTCAAAAATTCAAAAACCTTGTCCCCTCCAGAGTAAACGTCTGAGAGGGATAAAGGGAAATGACTGCAAACTGACATCCTAGAGAAAGTCCTATATCACTATCAGATCTTCTCCGAGTGACATATAGGCCAAAAGTTTTCAACTATTTCCTATGGCACTGACTGTAAAAAGCTAGACAGACGAAGTCGCTGAGGATCCAGACATGATTTAACAACTCTGTGTTAATCTCCAGAGTTGTAATGTTGCTGACTTCTTTAAGAATGAATAGTACTTCTAAAATACAGTCCTGCAGATGCTGTGAATTTATTACTCACAATTTATGCCACTTAAGAGCTGGTTAGTTTCCAGCTCTTACCCACGGATTATGTTTCCTCATCTATAATTTTATAGGTATCTGCGATAATAATTTAGGATCCCAGGATCTTACCTACATCATCTATGTATGCATGAAGGCTCAGACTGTATTAGGAAAACAGCAGTGAATTAGTATGGAAGGAACATAGATAAGAACGGTCCTCTCATCTGCTCTATAAACTCATTAATAGATAGTATAAAACTGACTAGTGATTTTCTTTTGTTTTAGAACAAATTCACAAGGATCTATCTATGAATAACAGGCACCAAGACTCACCATCATGAAAAAGTTCCATGGCTTGGGCATACCATACTCTCCTGGAAAGACAGCTTCTATGTACCAGGCCACAAGGGCATATAGGAAAGCATCAATTAAAAGCATTTCAAGCACGTTGGCAAATAAAAAGCTGTCCATATTCGTTGATGAGAATATGTTACTCCATTTCATTCCAGTTTCTAAGACAAAGGATGAGACATTCAATTAGGCACCAGAGGGACTAAAATGGTTCTTCATCTGCATCATAACTGAATCCAAGAGGATATATGAGTAAGTAATCGTGAAACTGCCTCTCACTGTACCCAAACAGAGAAACAACTGGAAATGAATGGGAAAGAAATGAACTACACAAAATTTGGGAAAACAGAACTTAATAAAAATAAGCAGAGTTGTGGATCAGGATGATGATTCCCCCCCCTCACCTCTATGCATGCTAAAAATCTCCCTGGGATGCACAATTTTGGAAAAACATAATCACTGAAGTGTAAGGGATAAAGTCCTGCACCAGCAGAAACAGGAAGGAACCCCTCTGGATTCCCAGGAAATGTTTGGGAAGATTGTGGAGTCACTCATATACTAATATGTTGCTATAAAGTAGAAGGAAATTTTGGAAGACAGTTTAGCAATCAAAATTAAATTAAGAAGGTAATCAAGAAGGAGGACCCTGAGTAAGATGATCAGTCCTCATTCAGAAAGGCAAACAAGATGGACATTGGAAGAGGGAGAAAACAGGGACCTAAATGGAGCCTACCACAGAGGGCCTCTGAAAGACTCTAGCCAGCAGGGTATCAGAGCAGAGGCTGAGACTCAGCCAAACTTTGGGCAGAGTACAGGGAATCTTATGAAAGAAGGGGGAAATAGAAAGACCTGGAGGGGACAGGAGCTCCACAGGAGAGAGAGAGAGAAAAAAAATCTGGGCACAGGGATATTTTCTGAGACTGATACTCCAACCAAGGACCATTCATGGAGATAACCTAGAACCCATGCACAGATGTAGCCCATGGCAACTCAGTATCCAAGTGGGTTTCCTAATAAGGGGAACAGGGACTGTCTCTGGCATAAACTCAGTGGCCTGATTTTGATCACCTCCTCCTGAGGGGAGCGGTGCAGCCTTACCAGGTCACAGAGGAAGACAATGCAGCCAGTCCTGATGAGACCTGATAGACTAGGGTCAGAGGGAAGGGGAGGAGGACCTCCCCATCAGTGGACTTGGGGAGGGGCATGGGTGGAGAAGAGGGAGGGAACATGGGATTGGAAGGAGATGAGGGAAGGAGCTATAGATGGCATACAAAGTGAATAAGCTGTAATTAATAAAAAAATTTTTTTGAAAAATGGTAGGAACCAAAAAATTAAATTAAGTTAATCAAAATTCACTACTTACTCTTTGTCTCTGCCTCAACTAGGAACTTAAATCCAAACGCCATCGCAATATTAAAGTTGAAGGACCAAATCAGCTTCTGCTTGAGTGTCATGATCCCATAGTTTTGCTGTATTGTAATATATGGGAAGTAGCTCAGGAAAAAAAAGCAGCTTCCCAAGCTCACAGCAAAGTTGACTGCAAATGTAAAGGGAGATATGGTCCAGTTAAGCAATCTTGGAAAACACAACATATGAATTGGATTTTAATGTATACACTGAGCTAGGCATTATAGAAGATAAGAATGTCTGTTTTGTTTAACCAGTGTTTTCCACAGAAAATGAGATGTCTGGAATCCAGTGTGCACACAGACATTCCTGAAAGAAGGGCTGAAATAAAACATGAAGGAGCTTATTTTTCCAGAACTGTTCTTTCTGGATGCAATGATTATGAACGTCATAACAGTTATTAGAAAATTATAATTTTATTTATTATAACTCAACATAAGAAATTGTAAATATAAACAGAGCTACTGGAATAATCAAAATATTCCTCCAGGCATTGTGAGATTTAGTCCATGTTATGGTAATGTGTGAAAAGAAGAATCCCCTTGACCAAATCAAGACTCTACAATTTAGTACAACAACAGCAACAAAAACCCAACTAGATGGGTTTTAGAGCATTTAGGGGATCCAAATGTGATTTGATCTTCAGAGTTAACATTTTAAAATAGTCGAAATACTGATGTATTCAGCAAAGAGTTATGAAGCATGCAAACAAGATGGTATACAAGAAAGCAAGAAAAAAAGTAAAGAAAGAAAAGAAAAGAAAAGAAAGAAAGAAAGAAAGAAAGAAAGAAAGAAAGAAAGACCACAATAGAACTAAGAAAACACTTGCCCCTGAGGAAGGCCAGACTCTGGACTTACTAAATGAACACTGTAAACAATCTGTCTTAATATGCTCAATTCCTGAAACACAGAGCTGAAGGGAAGTAGGAAAAAGACATCTACTTTAAAAGATGATCAACGAAGTGATAGAAATTATGAATATGAACTAAATAAATGCTTAGACTGTAAACTAAAGTACACAAATGAATTTAAATGTCTGGGTAGACAAAATAAAAAAAAACAGCAGTTAAAATGGTACAGTTGACATTATACAATCTTACGGAGCAGGCAAAATAAAAATAAAAATAAAAAGAATAAAGATTTGGCAGAGCCTAAGAATCTGACAAAGTCACCTCCTTATGCAGACAGCAGTCACAGAAAAAGAAAGCAAGCGTTTGATTTGAAGAACCATGGTTGAAAATCACTACATTAAAAAAAAAAAGTAAAAAAAAACCATCTAAAAACAAAACAAAACAAAAAACCCAACCAGACATAAGAACAAAAAGAAAAACTGTTCAAGGTTTAAAGGCAGAGGATTGGCAGAAGAAAGCACTGGGGCGTCACTGAACCGTAGTGTGCTTGTCTGGCGTGCCTGGGGGCCTGGGTTACACTGGTAGCTAGAAAACAAAACCAAAGGCTACAGAGTAGCAAGGGAGAGAATTCTGTCAAGTACAAGACTGCAGCATACTTCCTTCTGTGAATCCAGAGGTGAGAAGTCATGGGAGTGACATTGTGAAACCAAAAACAAAAAAATTTGTCAGCTAAGAAATCTGTATGAGGCAAAGCCATCCTTCAAGAATTCAAGAGAGACTTCCTGGTTCTGGGACCACAAATCAGGGGCTTGGTGTCCCCAACAGTTTTTTAATTTATTCTCTTATGTTATTTACTAATAAAAAGAATATTTTAAATTAAAAGCAAGAAATAAATAAATAACAACATTCATTACTAATAAGTAAAAATCACGGAAAAGACACCCTCACTCTAGTTATCTTTCTGAGAAAAGAAGATATACCATTAATACTTACTTGTTGGAGCTTGACAGGTTTTTTTTTCTAAATATTATTGATGCTGAAGTCATTGCTCAAGATTATGGCATTAATTTTAACTCATATAAGAAAATAATCAGAGGCTATGTAGATGAGGAAATGAGGTGAGAATCAAAGTGGAAGACACAAGGAAGAAATGATGAGACATAGGTAAGATAAATGGCTGAGTGGCAGATGCAAATCCCTCCTGAGCAGTAATTACTTCAGTTGTTCAACTGGAGTAAAGGCAATGGTGTGAGCTAAGTTCTGGAAAAGGCAAAGGTAGCAGAACACGGTGGAAGTCCAAAGGGACGTATTAACTCTGAGTCCAGGAAAAAAACAAAACAACAACAACAAAAAAAAAAACATTCATGCTAACACTCGGAGAGAGTGAAACAGCTAAATTGTCAGACAAATGACAGACTTTAAGAAACAAAGGACTGTGAATATTTTTTTTTTTTTTTGAGATAAGGTTTTGCTCTGTAGCCCTGGATGGCCTGGAACTCACTATGCAGACCAGGCTGTTCTCCAAATTTGGTACTTTTCCCACCTCAGCCTCCCAAGTGCTGGGATTAGAGGTGTGTGCTAGCACGCCTGCCCAACATGGCCAAATTTTCCTGAAGACAAAACACACCTGACTCATTAGTGACACACACTTCATTAGTAACTTATGAAACGCAAATTTATTATTAATTCCTCTTTTGTGGTGCCGAAAACTAAACTTTGAGGTATCACACATGCCTATCTTTCTGCTTGAAAAAAAAATATGCAGATTTAAATTGCTTTTATATAACACTTCATAGCCCTAATTTGGCACAATGCAGTGTTTATCTAAACACTGGCAAGGATATAGAAAAATGAAAAATTTCACCTTTCAGTGGGACTGTAACTCCACAAAACCCCCTGGCATGTGATTTCTCAAAGGGTGAGGAATAAAGCTCTATTTGTCTTTGTTAGAGACCATTCTAAGCCAAAGTTTGTAACTCAAAGAAAGAATGTATTGATGAATGAATGAATGAATGCATGCATGCATGCATGAGTGACTATCTACATCCATTGCTTTTATTTTCTATTCTCCTCTTTCCATCATTTAAAAATCTTTCAAAACCCACCTACTACCACTTGACCTGTAATATTGTGGTCTGTGGCCCTTTTATGTGTATGCTGTAATTTAGTAATTTTCGTTGCTCTCTTCCTGTCCTTTTCCGTGGCTGGTTTTACATGTCATCCTGAATTTGTGGCTCACAGAGCAAACATTACTTCTGGCTTGCCCTACCTTATAGGGGTGGACATCATTCTACACTGAGAACCTGGAAGGAATAAAAACATGGAGGAAAAGAGAATTCCCTCTTTTTCCTCCTGACTGACACCACCGGCTCCTACCATTATTTTATTTTATTTTATTTTGTTTTGTTTTGTTTTGTTTTGTTTTTTGTTTTGTTTTGTTTTGTTTTTGTTTTTCAAGACAGGATTTCACTATGTAACCTTGGACTCACTTTGTAGACTAGGTTGTACTTGAACTCACAGAGATCCACCTGCCTCTGCCTCCCCAAGGAGTGGTGAGCTTAAAGGTGTGCACCATTATCCTGCTGGGCCCTCCAATCTTAGGCATTCTAGAACACTCACTGGAACTCGTCACGGGCTTTCCTGCCTCCCCTGGTCACAGATTTCAGATGGTGAGATGTCCAAACAAACCAATTCATCACAATACCCTTCTGTCTTCCACTGTTTCTGCTTCTTTGGAGAACTCTAATGTGATTTTTGTGCATGTGATTATCCACACTCTAAAGGTCAATGCTCTGTTGGGGTAGGTGCTGCATTGTAAATACGCAACAGCCCAACAGCAGGCATTTAAGTGCATGGAGCAATTCTGTTGTTTTCTTGTTTTTCTCATCAGATACTAGCAGATACTGCTCTCTCCAATTCAGAAACCATCTTCATCTCAAGAATCCCTGGTGAAAGGGCTAGACAGATACCATACAAGAGGCAATTCGGTGTTAGAAAGAGCACCCAAATACAATATGAGCACACTATCACACAAGTGCTGAGCTTATCAATTTTCTTTTTTCTCTATTTTTTATTTACAATTTATTCATCATATATCCCCACTGAAGCCCCCTCCCTCAACTCCTCCCAGTCCCACCTTTCCTCCCTCTTCCCCCCTATCTACCTCCCCTAGTCCACTGAAAGAGTTCTCCTCACCTGCCATCTGCCCATAGCTTATCAAGTCCCATCAGGATTGCCTGGGTCCTCTTCCTCTGTGGCCCTGTAAGGCCACCTTGCCAGGGGGAGGTGATCAAAGAGCAGGCAACCAAGTTCATGCCAGTGACTGCCCCTGCTCCCCTTACTAGGGACCCACATGTAGACTGAGCTGCCCATGAGCTACATCTGATCAGGGGTCTAGGTATTCCCCATGCATGGTCCTTGGTTGGTCCATCAGTCTCTGCAGGACCCCCTGGGCTCAGATTTTTTAGCTTTGTTGGTCTCCTTGTGGGGCTCCTGTCCCCTTGGGGCTCCTGTCCCCTTTGTGTCCTTCTATCCCCCTCTTCTTCCATAAGACTTTCTGCACTCTGCCCAAGGTTTGGCTGTGAGTCTCAGCATCTGCTTCGATCGGGTGGAGCCTTTCAGAGGACCCTCTAGAGTAGGCTCCCATCGTGTCCCCTCAATAGGCAGCATGCCGGACTGATAATCTGAAGGTCCTGAGTGTTTATCAACCTTCATCGCTTACTTCATTCCATTCCTTCTTTTTGTAAAGGCAAAAATCTCATACAGTCCAGGCTAGCTTCAACTTACTACATTGGTCAGATGTCGGTAAACTCCTGATCCTCCTGTTCCTGCGTCATCGCTAGCATGCTGTGCCAGCATTACAGGCGTGCGCCATCACTGTGCATTCACCCCACGTCAAGTAACTACCAGGGCCCGGGACATCTCAGTGAGAGCACCGAGGCTGCGGCTATGCTGATGGATAACTTTTGGAAGGAGCTTTCAGGCGCGGTGTCTGTTTTGTGCTGAGACTCCTTCCCAGGAGGAATCGGGTACTCACCTCTGTCAAACAATGTGCTAATCATAAAACTGAAGAATATCGAGGAGATGGCGTAAAATGACAAAAAGACGAAGACAAGGACGGGGTCATTGTATTGGAAGATTGGCACAGGTTCAATCTAGCAAAATAATTAGAAATCCAATTTTAGTCTTGTAAGACGCTTTATCATGACAGGGCATAAGAAAGCGAATATCCTATTCCTGGTCGACATTAGTGACACGTTCAGGGAGATGAAGAATTAATACTTTCGGGTCTCATAGAGCCCAGAATGGCCTTGAACTCTCTGTGTAGCAGATGATGGCCTGCCTCCCACCTTCTGGGATTGCAGGCACGCACCATTACTCTCTGTTTATGGAAGGCTGTGTATACATATGTTAGCCAAGTACCTTAAAGGCCCTTTCTCCTGCAGCAAACAACTCGCGGAGGGTCCTCCCACCTTGGCTTGAACGAAGGCGGCTGAGAGAGTAAGCAGCCTCTGAGAATCTACACCAGATCCACGAAAGCTCAGCTTTCCTTTCCCAGCAGCCAAGAGGTGTTGGACTGATCCCGCACTCCTGCTTTCCCTCTTAAAGTTTAGCCACAACACACTGGGGTGGAAAAGACACTTGCCTGGACGAATAAAACCATGCATATGATGATGATGTTGATGACATACAAACAGAAGAAGGTGAAGAAATAGGCGACCCAGAGCGTCCAGTTGCTCAGCCCTATCATGAGTTGGTATTCCTGTGGGAGAATTACCACAAACTAAGTATCATGAAAACGCACGCACACACGCACGCACGCACGCACGCACGCACAACCACACAGTGCCTTACAGTCCTCAAAATGTACTGGCATGTTATCTGATTTCATATTTGTGTCTCCAATCTCCAAGTCACATGGGATAAGACCAAGGACCGGGACCTCATGTAATTTCATTAAAATTGTCCAGCTAGAAGCTGAATCCTGAGTTTCTGGGAGCTCAGAGGTCATCCCTCCAATAATTTCCTGATGCTGTTGAGACACGGAGTACATGTCAGCAAAGCTCCAGACCACTTTAAATATAGGCTTATTCTATTTTTAGGAAAAGTTATAATAATACTTAAATTCAATTATAAGATTAAAAGTGCTAAGATTAAGATGGAAAGAGGAGGGAAATGCCCACAGCTTTAGCAATAATCTTTATGAACAATGTATTTTCTTCAGAAGTGGTTGTTTATACAAATATGAGGTATTCTGAATTTTAACAAAAGGATATGAAAATCATTTAGCAAAGAATGTCATGTTAGTACAGATTAAGAAAAGTCAATTGAGAGGTCTTACCTTTTGGAGGCTACTTACAATATTTTTATTGAATTTTACTAATATATCAATATTTAAATGTTAAGACTATAGCTCCCCCCCGTTTCTACCTGCTTAGTACATACAAGGTTCTCAATGAATGTTTCTTTTTTTTAATTAATGGATGACTAGAAGGGTCTATGAACATATGCATACTATCCAAAGCTCTTTAGAGTGTTTACAGGTTCATGTTATTACCTATAGAAAACATAAACAAGAGAAAATGTGCTGTTAAATTTTCTAAAGGTTAATGCTGAAAACATATTTACTTGACAACATTTTTAATTTATTTTTGTGTCTGGGTGCATGTACATGTGTGTACTTATGGGCATGCATGTGCCATGGTGCACATGGAAGTCAGAGGACAATTCTTGGGAGTTGGTTCTCTCCTGTCGCCTTGTGGGATATAGGGTTAGAACTCAAGTCATCGGGCCTGTGTGCAAATGCCTCTACCTGTGAGCCATCTTGTAGACCCTTGCTGAAAAAACTTTAAAAAGCAACTAAGATGACAAAGTACATTAACAGAAGAAGTGCAAAACTTGTACATAGAAAATGCAAAACATGGTGGAAGGAGATGACAGAGAGCCTGAGCAAGTGCAAAGCTCCCCATTTCATGACCCCAAACACCTAATAGTGTTAATGTGGTAAGAACACAACACCTGTCAAGACCAGATAACAAAGAAAGAAAAATCGTCCAGAATTATAGCTAGTGGGATCAAATCAGTATTAAAAAAATCACCCGATAAATCACTAACCCTGGACTGGATGCATTTAGTGGTTTGAAAGGTAGTTGACATTTAAATTAAATCTGGGATATTCTGAAACTAACAGTCACACTAAAATTTTTGAATAATGATAAAATTATAGAAAGTAGCCACAAACACAAACGTGTTGAGTGGCTGCGAGTGAAACAGAACTATCAGTTTTGAACATGAAGAAGTAATTTAACCTTCCGCATAAATTCATGCTATACTTTCAAACTTTTCAGTGCAAATGCCGTCTACAAGAAAAGCAGAGCTACCTTCAGTCGGTTTTCCTTTTCCCACACGATGGACCGAATCAGGGTGAGATGATTCAGGGAGAAGGTACTTGCCACTATGAGAGGGATGAACATATTAGCGAGTACGTAGAAGTAATCGTGAAGATACGCAGGGTACGGAAACCTCTGGATGAAGAGGCTGGTGTCTCCGAAGAGCGCTGTGGCAGCGGCCCCGCCATGATACAGCATGATTGCCTTGTCTAAGGCGTGTTGCACAGCCAGGAACCCTTCATTGATGTACCCTAAATGAGAAAAGAGAGACTGCTAAGGGAAAAGACTACCAGCAGCTGGGCTGAACAGGGAAAAAAAACAGCAGTTGACATACATACAGCCGTGTGTTGTGGATGACTACCCTGGCAATAACACTCTATGACTAAGCGATACAGCCACCCTGGCCTGTGTGAATTCACTGTGATGTTCACATGATGAAAGGGGAGATATCGAGAAATGTCCTTCTGGGAAAGAACAAAGTTGGTTTTAACCAGGCTCATCTCTCGGTCTGAGATCCTGAGAAGTACCCTCAGTTCCTCCACACCAACCTAGGATGAGTCCATCTGCTGTGAGTAAAGGTGATGAAGCTCTTTCTTTCTCAAGTGTTAATGACTTCCTGTTTTCTCTTCCTGTTATAGACAATTTAGAGTAGTTTGCTACACAGAATTGGTGAGAACAAGTATCTTGGCTTTGTCCCTGACGTCAGGAGGGGAGTGCACAATGTTGAGTTAGTAAGCTACAGGTTTCCCGCAGGTGTGTTTTATTGGACGGAGAAAATTTACTTTTATTGGTGCTTTGGGTTACGGAGTTTGGGTTAGTTTTTTGTCGTTGTTGCTGTTTTTTGTTCATTTGTTTTGTTTTATCTTGTCCTGGACTTGCTTTGTGGACCAGGCTGGCCTCCAATTCACAGCAATCCCCCTGCCTCTGCCTCCCTGAGTGCTGGGATTAGAGGAATGCACCACCACACCCAGCTTAGGGTTAGTTTTTTAAAACGTGCTTTCGTGTTGGAAAAATTACTATGATGGGAAATTACAAAAGCAGTATAGGGGGTTCTTGTATGCCATGCATCTTCAATGGGAGACTGGATCATTCCACGCCATCCTGTACAAACAGAAATATTTCTGTGATGTTGGAACTTTATGAGAGGGAAGGGTTAGGTTTTTTTTAAAGTCCCCCAGGGCTCTTAGAAGGGCAATATGGAAAAACGGCTGTCTACCCTGCATCGTCGGCATCACACTTCCTTGGCCTCACATGCTCTATTGCCACAGCACATTACTCAATTTATAATGCATTTATGATACTCAATTACATTTCACCAGTGTTGCATTTCTTCAATGTTTCTTTTCCGTTCCATTTCCTGTGCAGAAACAGTGCACTGCATTTTCTTATTAAGCTGACAGAGTCTCCTCTAATCCATGGAAACTATTCAAGCTCCCCCTCCCCCCATTTTGTGAATCAACCAAGGACTATGCATGGAGAGGACCTAGACACCTTGCTCAGATGTAGTCCATGGGCAGCTCAGTCTCCATGTGGGTTGCCTAGTAAGGGGAGCAGGGGCAGTCACTGGCATGAACTTAGTTGCCTGCTCTTTGATCACCTCCCCCTAGTGTGGTGGCTTTACTTTAGACTGAGGATCAAGGCAGTCCTGCTGAGACCTGATTGGCTAGGGTCAGATAGTAAGTGAGGAAGACTTCCCCTACCAGTGGACTAGGGGAGGAACATAAGGAGGGAAGAAAGAGGGAGGGTGGGACTGGGAGGAGATGAGGGAGGGGGCTACAGCTGGGACACAAAGCGAATAAATTTTAATATTTTAATTATTAATAATAAAGAAAATCTTTAAAAAATATACATTTTTTTAAAATAATAGTATTCGGTTTTACCATGTGTTCCTGGGTTATCTTATCTCAGGCTATTGGTAACCCAAGAGGTATTGGGTAGGTGTTCCATCTTGCGGAGAGGACTGTAAGTTAAATCATATATTGGTTGGTTGTTTCCACAAGTTTGGTGCCACCATTGCACTAGTATGTCTTGCAGGCAGGACACTGTCATGGACCAAAAGGTTTGTGGCTAGTTTGGAGTTTACACTTCTCCTTTGGTAGTCTGCAGCGTACCTTCCTATACCGAGGGTGCTAGGGGCCAAGACTCTAGATCCATCCCTTGTTCCTCTTTTGTTTCTCTTTCTCCACTTGATCCTTCTGTTCCACTCCCACGCTCATCCATCCATAACTATCGATCCTAGGGAGATCTAGCTCTGCCTCCCTAGTTCCTCTGTAACTAACATCTGTGGTTCTCTGGGTCATAGCCTCTTTATTATTGACTTAACGGCCAATATCCATATATAAGCAAACACCAACCATACTTGTCTTTCTGGGTCTGGGTTATGTCTTGCAGAATGAATTTTTTCTCATTCTATGCACTTCTCTGTGAATTTTATGATTTCATTTTTTTTTTAGGATTGGAGAAATACTTCATTGAATTTACGTGTATATGTACTCCATTTTATCCATTCACATATTTGGAAATAAATGGGTTTTTTCCAGTTTCTGACTATGAATAGAGAAGCAATGAGCATCAGTGAATATGGCTGATCAGGTGTCTTTGTGGTAGGATGAAGCCTCCTTTGGGTATATGCCCAGGTTTGGGAGAGCTGGATCTTGAGGTAGATCAGTTCCTATCTTCTTGAGGAACAACCACTCTGATGTTCATAGTGGCTATACCAGTTTGCATTCCCACCAGCATTGGATGAGTGTTTTTCTTACTCCAGGTCCTCACCAGCATGAGCTGTTATTTGTTTATTAATCTTGGCCATTCTGATGAGTATAAGATAAATCTCAAAGATTTGACTTTCATTTTCCTGATGGCTAAGGATATTGAACATTTTTAACGTGTTTTCCAGCCATTGGAGTTTCCTCTACTGAGAATTCTCTGTTTAGATGTGTGCCTCATTTTAAAATTAGGTTATTTGTTTTCTTGATATCTACTTTCTTGAATATATTTTGGATATTAGCTATTAGATGTGTGGTTGAAAATATTTTCCCATTCTGTAGGCTGCCACTTTGTCTAAATGATGGTGTCCTTTGCTGTGTGGAAGGTTTTCAGTGTCATGAGGTCCCATTTATTAATTGCTGAGTTAGTGCCTGTGTTAACTATATTCTGTTCAGAGTTTTCTCCTGTGCCACTGCATTCAAGGCTATTGGCCACCTTCTCTTCCATCAGGTTTAGTATGTCTGGTTTTATGGTGAGGTTTTTTTATCTACCTGGAGATGAGTTTTGTGCAGGGTGATAAGTATGGATCTATCTGGAATCTTTTACATGCAGTGGTCCAATTTGTCCAGCACCATTTGTTGAAGATGCTGTCTTTTTTTTTTTTTTTTCACTGTGTAATTCTGGCTTTTTTTTTTTAATCAAAAATCAGGGATTCGTAGATATGTGTACTTTATGCCCAAGTCTTCAATTCAATTGAGTTGATCAACATGTCTTTTTTTTCTGCCAATACCATGTGGTTTTTATTACTATAGCTATGGAGTATAACTTGAAATCAGGGATGGTGACAATTCTAGAAGCTCTTTCACTATCTGAGATTGTTTCATCTATCCTGGATTTCTGTGTTTCATATGAAGCTGAAAATTGTCCTTTCAAAATTTGTGAACAATTTGTGAAGAATTCTGATGGAGATTGAATTTAATCTGTAGATTACTTTTGGTAAAATGGCCATTTTTACCATATTAATCCTACCGATACATAAGAATTGGAGATCTTCCATCTTCTGATATCTTCTTCAATTTCTTTCTCACAGTTTTATCATACAAGTCTTTCACTTGCTTTATTAGAGGAACCTCAATATATTTTATATTGTTTGAGGTTATTGTGAAAGGTGTTGTTTTCATTTCTTTCTGAGACCATTGTTGTTTGTATATAGAAAGGCTAATGATTTTTTTAAGTTAATTTTTGTATCTAGTTACATTTGCTGAAATCATTTATCAGTTGCAGTAGTTTCTCAGTAGAATTTTCGGGGTCACTTATGTATACTCTCATAACCCTCGTATCATCTGGAAATTAAGATATTTTTACTTCTTCCTTTCCAATTTTTTTCCCTTTGGTTTGTTCTAGCTTCTTGCTCTAGCTAAGACTTCACGTACTGTATTGAATAAGTCTGGAGAGAGTAGACAACCTTGTCTTGTTCCTTAATTTAGTGGAATTGCTTTGAGTTTCTCCCCATTTAAATTGATGTTGGCCAGGGCTTGTAGTAAACTGCATTTATTGTGTTGAGTTCTGTCCTTTGTATCCTTAATATCTCTAAGACTTTTATCATGAAGAATGTTGGATTTTTGTCAAAGGCCTCTTCTGCATCCAATGAAATGATCACGTAGTTTTTGTCTTCCAGTCTGCTTCTATGGTTTATATTTCATTTTTAATTTATGGATGTTGAACTGCCCCTGAACCTCTGGGATGAATCCTACTTTCATCAAGATACATAATTTTTTAAATGCGGGGTTTTGTTTTTTTTTTTTTTTTTTTTTTTTTAAGTTTACAAGTATTTTAGTGAGAATTTTTGCATCTAAATTTACAAGGGAATCTGGTCTCTAATTCTCTTTCTTTGTTGGGTCTTTATGTAATTTGTATATCAGGATGACCATGGTCTCATAAAATAAACTGGGCAATGTTTCTTCTGTTTCTGTTTTGTGGAACAATTTGAGGAGTATTGATGTTCACTCTTCTTTGAAAGTCTGGTAGAAGTCTACATTAATACCATCAGATCCCGGGCTTTTATTTAGCTGGGAGTCTTTTAATGACTCCTGCTATTTCACTAGGGGGTTACAGGTTTGTTTAAATAATTTGTCTAATCTTGATTTAACTTCTGTAAGTGGTACCTATTGAGAGAATTCTCTTTTTTGTTTTGTTTTGTTTTAGATTTTCCAATTTGGGGTAATACGGGTTTTTAAAGTATGACCTTCTGATTCTATGGATTTCCTGAGTATCTGCTGTTTTCTCCCCTTTTTGTTTGTGATTTTGTTAATTTGGAGATTCTCTCTCCCTCTTTTAGTTAGTTTCTATAAGTTGTCTATCTTGTTTATTTATTTTCTCGGAGAAGCAATTCTTTGTTTAAGTGATTCTTTGTATTGTTCTTTTGTTTATATTTTATTTATTTTGGTCCTGAGTTTGATTATTTCTTGACAACTACTCCTTTTTGGTGTGATTTCTTCTTTTTGTTCTAGAGCTTTCTAGTGTGCTGTTAAGTTGCTAGTTTGAGATCTTTCCTGCTTTTTTAATGTAGGCACTTATTTCTATAACCTTGCCTCTTAGAACTACTTTCATTGTGTCTCATAAGTTTTGATATGCTGTGTATTTATTTTCATTCAATTCTAGGAAGTCTATTGGTGGTTGGTATGATGCTTGTATTTTGATGCTAATTACTGGCCCTCAAGATCTGGTTACTACCTGGATACACCTATCCTTGTTATATAAACCCTCCTAAGACATTATTCCTAATTGGTTGATTAAAAGGCCTAAAACCTGGGCAGAGCAGAATGGGGTGGGTGTGGCTAAGGTTCCTATACTTTGGGAACAGGAGAATCGTGGGAAACAGATGGATAGGAAGAGAGAAGGAAGGAGGACATCATGATGGATTAGCACGGAGAAGGAACCATGTGGGCTGGAGAAAGAATTCCAAGGATGGCATAAAAAGAAAGAGCAAGATGAAAAATACGAACAAGTATTTATAATATTATGAATGGAAGGTAGCCCAGATAAGAATGGTTAAGGCAGATGGCATTGGATGGGGGCTGGGAAATAGATGGGGAAGTTATTGAAATAGCATAGGTAGAAATATCTGTCCAGCCAAAGGTAAATAAGGCAATTATAAAATCAAGCAGGTGTCCGTGCCTTATTAATTGTGAGAATCACAGGGCAAATAATTATAAATCATATATAACCCAACACCCATTTTATTTACAGTAGAAGTCTTCAATTTTTTTTTCATCTTGACCTATTTTTTTTTTCATTAGAGTTGCTCATTTTTTTGTGAGTTTGTTAGCTTTCTGTTGTTACTGATATCCAGGTTTAATCCTTGGTGGTCTGATAGGATGCAGAGAGTTATTTCAGTTTTCTTGATCTGTGGTGATTTGCTCTGTGTCTGAGTATATGATCAGTTCTGGAGAAAGTTTCACAGGTACAAGGGAGAAGTTACATTCTCTTGTGTTTGGGTGAAATGGTCTGTAAATATCTGTTAGGTCCCTTTGGCTTATAAGGTCTGTTCTAGCATTTCTCTGTTCAGTTTTGCCTGGATGACCTGTCTATTTGTGAGAGTAGGATACTGAAGTCTCCCACTATCAGTGTGTGATGGTCAACGCATGATTTAAGCTGCAGTGGTGGCTCTTTTACAGACTTGGATGCCCTTGTGCTTGAGACACAGATGTGTTTCTTTGATGAGTATGCAGTGTCCTTCCCTATCTCTTCTGATGAGTTTTGATTTGAAGTTTATTTTGTTAAATGTCAAAATGGCTTCATCAGCTTGGTTCTACCTACCTACCTACCTACCGACCTATCTATCTAAATCCACAATAATCAAAGAAAAAGAAGATATCAATTTGAGAGTGGGGAAATGAGAGGGGTTGGAGGGAGCTTACCTGGAAGGCATGCTAGGGAGAAAAGGGAAGGGGAAAAATGATGTGCTTCTATTTTAATTTAAAATGTATTAAAATAAATAAATTAATGAACTAAACATCTTTCACCACAGGACTGAAGAAATATGAATCTGTCCATCTTTCAATACAACAAGAGAATAAGATAAATAAGTTAAAGAACTGCTCACCAGGACTGCCTCCGTCTGCATCATATTGGTTTCTGGGTCCCACAAGACGCACAGGTGGAAAGAGAAAATTTGTAAACCAGCTGTGCCCTTGAAAATATGCCCGAGATTTCATGTTCTTCTTAGTATTACTAAAACGCAGGTAGTATTTTACCTAGGAGGAGCAATAAAAAAAAAAACAAACCAAATTATATATAAAGCAAAAAAGAAAAGGAAAAAGAAAAACATGGCAAGAATCAAAAACAAAATGATTTTAAAAGTGTATCAGGAATATGACATTGTGAGGGCACATTGATGAGGATCTGAGTATGGACTTCAGAAAGTGGCAGCAAGCCTGTCCTGTGGCATCTCACAGGTGAGATACTTTGAAACGTCAACAACAGCTGGATTCTTGCTGTGGGTTTATAGTAAGCAAGCACAGCTGGAATTTTGAATATCCTGAATGTATTTTCCCTAGACAGACATCTGACATGCATACTGAAATGAGATGTTCCAAAAGGGAGTGTTAATTTATATTCCCTTTGCGTTAGCTAACTGTTCCCTAAAGGAAAATCTCTTCCTTTCCTGAAAGTGATTGAGGAGGACAGAGAAGGAATGTATTAGGATACAAATGTGAAAAGTTGTGTAATTGCTGAACGAAAAGATCACTCATTTTAGAGAACTGAGTAAACTTTAAGGTACGTTGTGCTAGGCTTTAAAACTCCCTGAAATAAACAGACAAATAATTGCAAGAGTCAGTCAAGAGAAATTGGTTAGATTAGCAGGGACAGGCAGGTGTGAGCCGTTAGCCATATATTAAAGGTTTTAGCACAAGCCTTAGTCCACATTCAGGGGCATCTGACATTTCTCGGGGAGCCCATGTCCTGGTTGAAGATGTATTTATCATGTTAAGTTCAAATTTGGTGTGTTTAGAACATCTATGGAAAGGTGGTTAGGAGGCCAGGTAGAGGCCAAGCATGCTCAGAAAGGGCAAGAGTAAGGCAGTCAGCTGGGCAGGACAAAGGAGATTATGAAGGTGAAGGCAGAGGAGGAGAGGTTTGCCACTGTACTGGATACATTTCTATACACGAATGAGCCCACATCAGCTTGCAAGGAGCCAGCCACTTGGGCTGACACGTGGAAGCACCGAGTCACCAAACAGAATACAGAGAAACCAACGACCCTATTTATAGGCCCCCTTTACCTCCCGTCGATAGCTGCTTGTACCTTAAACACACAATTTTGACTCTCTGTGTAGCTACATTCTACACTTTGATAATTTCCCCCAATACCAGGGAAATTCAATTCGAAGCAGAAAAGGGGCATTCTGGGAGTTTGTGAAGATGTGCAGGTGGCTATGAGCCGCCCCGCGTGGGTGTCGTGAACCTAGCTCAGGTCCTCTGGAAGAGCAACGTAACGTGTTCTTCTCCACTGAATCACCCTCCGGGCCCCAGTCGTGAGGCTTCTACGGAGAACTTTCTCACCTTCTTTGGCAGTGGGTCATTGCTGTTTGTGAAGTTATGGTCAATGACAATGGCAGCCAGGACCTTTTTAGAGTTGGCAGTTGACCTAACGTACTCTTCAAAATCACTTTCTGAAGAAAACCCTGTAACTGCAGAGAGAGCGAAAGTGTATGAGGGCAGAGTGTATGATGGTGCTTCCTACCCACAGGATGGGAGCTGTGAACACCGGCTGAGGGATGATGTGCCCCAGTGTTCTCGGATTTCCAGTTGGAGAAGAAATTGGGGGCCAGTCATTGGTTGGCCATTCCCTCAATCTCTGTGCCATCTTTATCCCTGCACGTCTTGTAGGCAGGGGAAATTTGGGGTCAAAGGTTTTATGGGTGGCTTGGTGTCCCCTTCTCCCCACTGGAAGTCATGCCTGGCTATAGGAGGTGGCCACTCCTAGGAATCTCGGTTAGAGTCACCCCCATTATCCTCCCAGGAACCTACCCCATCACAGGTCTCCAGCTTGTCCCAGAGATGGGCCCCCATAGGTTTCCCACCCCTCTCCCAGCTCTCTCACCTCCCATCCCTGCTCCTTCCATCCCTGGTCCCCACCCACCCCCTCTCTTTCTTCATCTGCTTCCATTGTCTATTTCATTTTTCCTTCTGAGTGAGATTCAAACACCCCCACCTGTCCTTTGGATCTGCGGATTGTAGTGTGGTTATCCTGTGCTTTATGCCGATATCCACGGACGGGAGAGAGTTAATCCCTGTCACTGTTCATGATACTCAACATGCTTGCAGCCAGGAGCCTACCATAAACGCCCTCTGAGCGGCTCCATCCAGCAGCAGCAGACCGAAACAGACACTGAGACCCACAGCCCAACAGTGGGTGGAGCTTGGGGAGACTTGTGGAAGAGTTGAGTTGGGGAAAAGATAGAAGGATCCTGAGGGGACAAGAGCCCCACAAGAAGACCATCAGAGTCAACTAACCTAGGCTCGTGGGTGCTCACAGAGACTGAAGCACCAAAGGGCAAACATGGTGGACCTAGACCCCCTACACAGATGTAGCTGACCGACAGCTTGGTCTTCATGAGCGTCCTCTAGCAATTGGAGTGGGGGCTGTCTCTGACCTGGACTTTTGGATCACTTTGCCCTAGCTGGGCTTCCTCGTCTAGCCTTAGTGGAAGAAGATGCGCTTAGTCCTGATGAGACTTGATGTGCCCAGGTGGGTTGGTTGGTGGTGAGGCTCCCCTTTTCTGAGGAGAGGGAGAGGGGAAAAGGGGCAACGATGGGACGGGGAGGAGAGGAGGGATGGGGCTGTGATAGGGATGTAAAGGGAATAAATAAACTAATAAAAAAAGGAAATTAGGGGGAAATGTGTATGTCATGGTTCTGTAATACTTAATATCTGAATGAAAAGCATAAAGAAGCTAGGGAAGGAAGCCACCTCACAATTTTAATGTTTGAGGTAAGTATATTTCAATAATTGAGATTTTTGAATCAATGAATTTAACTTTGGAATTCAACCTGATTGACCTTTGAAAAGGTGTAATTTGTATTTTCCTAAGTAAAAAAAAAATGTTATTTAATATATGGTGCATTTGTATACAGTACATTGTATACCCTAAAGATTTCCTTAGAGTCAAAAGCATGGTTGATGGAAATGGAATGGCAAAGACTTAACAGCTGCAGTGATGAAAATCAAGTTCCACGGAGTTTTATTGATTCGACTGCAATAGCTTTATTGGTTTAATTCTTCCTCCAACAGATCCCTGATTCCTAAAGATACGCAGGAAAAGCTCCGCTGTCCTCACTGTTGACCGGGCCAGGATTCTCACCAGAGGGCTCTCTAGTGCTAAGAGTTACTGCTCTGACTGGGGGAGGGGCATGGGAGGAGAAGAGGGAGGGAGGGCGGGATTGGGAGGGGATGAAGGAAGGGGCTACAGCTGAGAGACAAAGTGAATAAACTCTAATAAATTAAAAAATAAATTAAAGAAGCACCTTCTCTGCACTTGTCACCTGCACTCGGAGGTGTCACTGTTTCTCCATCTCACCAGAACCATCATGATGCCAGTTCCTTCTGGCACTTTGCTCCGTTCATCTTTGTAAACAAATCCACACACAAGTCTAACAAATATAGGGAACCTACGTTGGGTTCATCCTTTGAAAGTCCAGTATTTAAGTGACTGTTGCTTCATTGTCTGAGTTGAGTATTGCTCTTTGTTTGCATAAAAGTGGATCGTGTGAAGCAAAACAGCTCTAGAACTCACGGAATGCAGCCCGCCAGTTAGCAGACCCATGACGGCCTCTCAGGGAGGCATAAGCCTGAAGACCACGTGTCCTGAGGATCTTAACTGCTACGGGAGCATCGCTCTGCTTGTTGCCGCTGTGGCCATCACATCCCTCATACTACGTGAGTTGTGTGAAAACCTCCCTCACTGGGCAGTGCCCCTGGCACTCACAATTATAATGCTTGATCTCTTTCAGGGATTACAAAAAGATTAACGATCAGATTAGTGCTCCAACCAGCACCCTTGGAAAGAACCTAGAGAGGTAGATTGTTGGCAGTGACCACGACCCTTAGAAAGAATTTGGAAAAACAGATAGCTTAACAAGGTTAGGTAAAGATGTTCTTGCTAATGACTCTGAGGTAGAAAATCTTAGGGAAAAACAGAATGTTTAGCAAGGTTAGGTGAAGATGTTTTTGCTATCAGCTCTGATGCAGAAAATCTTTGGGAACAATTTGAAGTTAAGAAAAAATACATTATTAATCGTAAAGCTGGGGACTTTTTGAGGTTGGTGAGAAGCAAGGATAGCCCAGGGTGAGAGGGGCTGACGTGACACTCTCAAGCTGGGTTGGTGACCGAGAGGACAATTAATTTCCTTCTACCTTTTCTTGCCCTCGGCTTCCTGATATGATTTAATAAAAACTATTAACGCGTAGATGCACACCTTAAAGATTTAAAGCAGGAATGGCTGATTATTTTTAAATGAAAGTTTAGACTTGTGATTCTGTGAGATTTTTATAAGATTACCTTTTATGATAATTGATTCTTTTTTGTTTGTTTGTTTTTGTAATAGCAAATCGCAGCCTGACAGTAAAGAAAAAAACAGGCCGAGAAATTCCCCTGCTTGCTCATACTCTGTTAATATATAACAAGCTGCTTAGTTACAAATGTATACGCATTCTTGGGAATAATTGTTCATATTTGTTTTTCACCCATAATACATAAAACATTTGATCATGTGAGGACACTAGGAAACATGCTTTTCTTACTTACTCTCACTGTAATAGTTGGTTTACTTAAAGAAAAATAGAATGTAACCACGTTGTGATTTTCGTACTACTTGAAAGATCTTGCTGGGCTATATAAGATGTAGGAAAAAGCATGAAAGTGTGGTTTGGAACTCACTCTTCGGAGTCTGTTCCAGCCACCAAGATGTGTGTATATGTATGTGTATGAGGTTGTTGGGATATTTTTTTCATCCACCAATGTATGTGTATATGAATGTATGTAAGGTTGGGTTGGAACTCATTCTCTGGAGCTTGTTCCATCCACCCAATGTGTGAGTGTGTATGCATGTATGTACATGTGTATGTATATGTGTATATATGTGTGTGTACATGTGTATGCATGTATGTGTTTACATGTGTATGTATGTATGTGTATGCATGTATATATATATATGTATAAAGCAGAAAAAGCCTGTAAGAGAAGCTAAATGAAGAGAAGAAGCTTGTTGGAACCTACTTGCTGGAGTCTGTCTTACTTCATCATCAAGTCTAAGTGCATGTGTGGTGGCCTATGAGCTTGTACCTCAATTGTAAGTGTCACGGCTCAGAGGAGGTAGAATCTTTAAGAGGTGGATCTGGAAAGGAAGTTAAGTCATTGGAGGGACTGCACCGGGGTGGGATTAACGGAGCTTTTGCAGGAACCAGGTTAGCTCCTGTGTAAAAGGGTACTTAGAAAAGAGCTGGCCTGGGCCTGGTCTCTGTAGATTACAGCCTCCTGTCTCTCCACGTGATCCCAGTCCATCAAATGTGCTTCCATCACAATGGCATCTATTACACTGGGATTGAGCCTAGATGATCTGACCAGGTGAACAGATGAGGACACTCAATCTTGTTCTTCCAAATTGTGTGTTGAATATGCTTCTTTTCCTTACATGCCACCTGTCTCAGACACTTCCTTACACTTATATAAAATGGTCTCAGGTACTGTCTTCTATGGATCATGCAATAATGCTTTAAGTAACTGACCACTCACTCAGAATAAAGACACGCTTATCCTGTGCCTGCGTGTTCCTGCGGCACACAGGATGCTATTCTTGCCCAGAATATAAAAAAAAAACTCACTCAGAAACAATGAGGACTGAACATTACAGAGCTAAATAATAACTTAGAAAGTCATCCACTGGTCATTTAATGCCCAAACATTACTTTGGGTTTTTTGTTGTTGTTTGTTTCATAGAGAAAAAAAATGTATATAAACTTAACTTTCAAGCTTAAACAATTTTATAATAGCATACTTTAAAAGATGACCCTTGGTGTTCTGTAGTGTTCTGTGTGGAAGAACTAGGAAGGCTTTTTTGTTTTTTGTTTTTTTGTTTTCCTAGAATAATTAAATAATAAGCTTTTATGAAAATCTTAACTAACCTTTCATACGGAAGTTTAAGTCTTTTTTCACATTTTCGACAATGTTCTGTACCACGACGATGTTGGACGGCACGTAAGCCAATTCCCAAGAATGAGAAGAGGCAGTGATGAAGGGAGGGACGTCGCCGACCGGCTGGTCAGCATAACTGAGAGGTCCGATCTTCTTTACAGCAAGAAAGTGTCGTGCAGTCAGAAGAACACTGCTGAATATAACCATCAGGGCTATTTCAACAACTAAAGATCCAAATCGCCGTCTCTAAGAGAATTAAAGGACAAAATCATGTTTGTTTTCTCAAAAAAAAAAAAAAAAAACAACAACAACCAAAAAACCTAACTTTTATTTAGCAAATGGTCATTTGCATATATTAAACTATTAAGATACTTCATTCAGATTACATAGGTGACCAGGAAGCATAGCTTTACTCTATGACAGACAAAATTTCAAAAATTTTTCTCTCTCCCATCTGACATTCTACTATTCCCTCACTCTGTGTAGATTCTGTGTTTGGCATAGATATCCTCAGCCCCGGAACTGAGAAAAGTGAAACAGTACAAATTAAAAGGCAGTGATTGCAATTGTGGGAAACATCCCTTGACCGTCTCTGCGCTGCTGCAACAAGATGAGGCAGAATTCAACTTACCTTTAAAGTAAAGTTCTTCCAAAGAAGGACCAAAAGTTTTCTGGACACCAGTGAAGCCATTCTTCTTAACTGAAAGGGAGTTCAACTCTGGAGGAAATAAAGATTTTTTTTTTTTTAAAGAAAAGAAAATTAAGATAATCTGAATCTTCAGATGTGTGTGTGTGTGTGTGTGTGTGTGTGTGTGTGTGTGTGTGTGTGTTTGGGATACCCATTAGAGGTCAGGAAAAGTGGGAGGCAGGAGTTTTGATAAGAGAGAGAACTCTGTGGTATAAAGATTTAAAGGGGAACAGTGGATTAGATGTAAAGTTAAAGAGGAATGTTGGATAAGGAAGGGTTAAATTTGGGTAGAGAATTGGAGGTCAGAGAAGAGGAGATAATATAGGGAGAGATAAATAACCCCCAAAGACCTTTAGGAAAGTCATACAGGAACCTACCTACTACTGCAGAAGCATACACTCAGACACAAATGAAAATAAAATCATCTTATAATGTCCTACACAAAGTCCCTGCTAGGGTTCATCAACTAACAAAATCCCAATGCTAAAAACTGTATAATTAAATAATTATTCTGTATATCTGAATTAATATAGGAAATTGATGCAACAGCAGTTTTCTTTAACCGGCTAGTTCCCCCATGGTTGATACAAAGAGACTACGAATTATTATTAAGCTGTAGACATTATGCTGGGCATATTCTGAGCTATTCTAATCTCAGTACCCTTTAAAAAAGCCAATCATTTGCCAGCCTGGTCACTTCTGGGTGGCTTCTGTCCCATCAGTTTGTCTTCATGGCCACCTGTTCATTGTCTGCCCTGCCCCATGGCGACTCCCTGTCTGCTCCATCTTCTGCTCCTCCTGCTCCATCTTCTCCCACTCCCCTTCTGCCTTGTGGTCTCCCACCCCAAGCCCCAGGAACCTAAACCCCGCCTGCTTCTCTTCTGCCTAGTCATAGTCTTCAGCGCCTTTATTAACCAATCAGGGATCGATGGAAAACATTCCTTACATCACACGGATACAGGAGATGATTCAACATTCATAACAATGCCCGTGGCAGGGCAGTAACCAGATCTCAGGGCACTGAAATCAGCATCTGAAAACACAATGCATGAGACCCTCTTCCAACAACAACAACAAAATGGTTTACCGCTTTTGGAGTTGTTGGCCACTGAGGTCCTATTGCCAGTTGCCAATGCTTTTGGCCACATTCTAGAACTTGGCTGTAAGACCCCACTGCACACTTGAGTCAGAGAAAATGAAAGAAAACATCAAGTTGGTTCTCGCTTACAAGCTTCATGTGTAACCGCCTGGCTTCCATGATGCTGGAAGATGCTATTGGTGCTACCATCATAGGAAAGTTAATATCTTACCCAGCTATGAATTTTGTGAGCTATGGTATTGACTGGCCTGGCAAGATATGCCCAGCGATGCAATAGTGCCACAAAGACTATGGGAGCAACTAATGGCTGACTTCATTTCAGTCTTTCACCAGAAGATGAAAGCTATACCTATCATAATCATCAGAGCCAAGAACCCAAACAATTAGCTAGATCATGGACCCTCACGGAGAAACAACGACTATCATTCTTAGGTTTTTGATTGTGAACCTTGCCTTTAATGGCGGAGTCATCTCTTCAGCCCTACTATTATTCTTCTAAATGGGCATAGTATTAATTCATCTCCCAATCTTTATCCCACAAGCATCTTTTCAGTAAACAGGGATCAACACAGAGACGTACAAATGATCAAAGCACAGAGAGTAAGAGACTGCAGAATGCTTAGCTCTAAATAGAACATCTATATGAGACACGTGACCCCTAAATGGTCGGGGATCATTGCAGAAGAAGGGACAAAAAACAAACAAACAAACAAACAAACAAACAAAAAACATGTAAGAACCGGAGGCAGTGCACAACTACAAGTAGACAGTGTTTTCTAGACACTGCATCTGCATATATGAATTCATAGCGGTTATGACAACATGCACAAGACCTAGGAAAGCCCAAGCCAGAGCTATCCCAACATGGCTAGGGGAGGCCAAAGTTCCACCCATATCCAAGTAGGTGTTAGTATCTGAGATGTTCTGAGAGAGGAAGAGTTTTCTGTCAGAGTGTGGCCCCTGGCACATCAGCCACACTCCAGGGGAAGACCACACACTTAGGAATATATGGAAAGCGTAAACTGCTTAATAAACTTTCCTAAAAAGAAAAGAGGACAAAGTTGGGTAAGCAGGGGAGTGGATATGGGGATGAGGGAAATATGATCTGGACACATTGCAAAAAAATTCTCATGAATTAATATAAAGTTTTAAAGCACAAAAATACTATCTAGCAGCGTGTAACTTTTAGTCACCTACTTAAATGGTATTCATTTCATTTTCTAATTCAGCTTTAAAACAACAATCACTTGACATAAGTGAGTAGCCGTTTATCCCTACATTTTAAATGTGTGTATTCAGCATCCATGGCGATTCTTAATACCTACAGAATGCAAAGCACAGAACAAAGATCAATTCGTTTGTCATTCAAGTTTTGAGGTATGGGAGTGACTACACCAATAACAGTGTTGAGGGGAGTGGTTGGTAACGGGCTGAACATTTATGTTCATGTTCCTACCCAACTCAGATGTTAAATCCTAACAGCCAAGATGATGTTATTTAGAAATGGGGCTCAATCCCCATCCCGAAAGGCAAAGAGGATAGACATCAGAAGAAGAAAACAGGAAACAACCTAGGAACCTGCCACAGAGGGCCTCTGAAAGGCTCTGCCCTGCAGACTATCAAAGCAGACACTGAGACTTATGGCCAACTGTTGGGCAGAGTGCAGGAAGTCTTATGTAAGAAGTGGGAAATAGTAAGATCTGGAGAGGACAGGAACCCCACAAGGAGAGCAACAGAACCAGAAAATTTGAACACAAGGGTCTTTCCAGAGACTCATACTCCAACCAAGTACCATGCATGGAGATAACCTAGAACCCCTGCACAGATGTAATCCATGGCAGTGTAGTGTCCAAGTGGGTTACATAGTAATGGGAAGAGGGACTGCCTCTGACATAACCTGATTGGCCTGTTCTTTGATCACCTCCCCATGAGGGTGGAGCAGCCTTACCAGGCCACAGAAGATGACAATGCAGCCATTCCTGATGTGATCTGATAGACTAAGATCAGAAGGAAGGAGAGGAGGACCTCCCCTATCAGTGGACTTGGGGAGGGGAATGCGTGAAGAAGGGGGAGAGAGGGTGAGACCGGGAGGGGAAGAGGGAGGGGCTTATGGGGGAATACAAAGTGAATAAGCTGTAATTAATAAAAAATAAAAAATAAAAAATAATAAAAAAAAGAAATGGGGAGGTTGAGTGGTGGTCTAAATGGGATCGGTGCCCATCTACGAAGCCCCAGAGACAGTCTCTTATCTCATTCCTTCTGTTATGTGAGTCACGATAGTGTCACGTGTGAGTCAGTGAGTCAGGAAAGGGATTTCACAAGACACTGAATCTGCTGCCACTTTTGTTACAGACAATCCCGTCTCAAAAATCTCATCAAAAATTCCTGCAGTTTATAAGCCATAGGGCCTATGGATTTTGTTATAGCAGCCACAATTAGCTATGAGGAGATTCTTAAATTTAATGAACAGTATATCTATTACCTGCTTACACTAGGTACATATGTATAATTGGGGGAAAAATGAAACCCATTCCTCATGCTGTGGATGGCATGGCAGGCAATGATGTTAGAACTGCAGCTCTCATCTTAACAGGTATAAGAGTTTATTATGAGTGACCATGGCCCAAATTCCGTGTTCCAATGTGGAGGTAATTGCACAGGGTTTTTATAGTTTTACATAACAATAAAGGTCATAAATCACGGCAACTTTAAAACACGTTTGTGGGTACAGCAAAGAGGTGGGTACAATGAGCTGCGGGGGACTATTCTACAGGCCCAAGTTGCTGTCTGACAGCTCTTGGATTGGTGGAAGCTAGCGTTCTGCTATGTGAATACCTTCGAAGGGATTTTTATTTATTGTCTCGAGGTTCAGATGCAGACAGGGGCAATGCACGACTCCTCCTGAAGCTAAAACTAAACCACGATAAAGTGATTAGTCCTGGAACCTACAAAATTCCAGTTTCTCCACAGTGCTTAAAGTCCAGCTGTTCTGTCGCCTCTGCAGACACAGTCTCCTTCCTGGAGGTTTTTGTGGTGGTTCACAGCCAGACACGGCTTCTCTTCAGGAACTTTTGTTTACATGGACAATTATTAATACTCTCCCCATCTGAAATCAGGCTGTTTAGCTCCAATTCCTACCACTGGCAGTGTGACATTGTACAGGTGACAGAAATTTGGGGGAAGGTAGCTCTGAGGAGAAGTGCTGAAGCTCAGGGTCATAAAGGAGAGTTGTTAGATTAAATTTTCACTTAATCTTAAATGAAGCGAAGATGAGTCTGAGGGAGACTGGCAATTAGAGGGACTGTAATCGAGATTCAGGCACAGCAATCAAATCAGGGGCCCTGTCATTCTCTCTCTCTCTCTCTCTCTCTCTCTCTGTCTCTCTCTCTCTCTCTCTCACACACACACACACAAATAGCCTCTAGAAAATGATGCTTGAATAAACTATATAACATTTTGGAATATAACAACAAAATATGACATAACCATAATATTACTAAAAACATATTGTCTTAAATAAACAACTTACTATTATTGTTTTTGTTATTATTATCATTGTATATATGCAGCATTTGGCCATAAATAAAAATGAAATTTAAAAATAAAATTAGAAATACATCCCAAGCAAATAGAAACCCAAAGAGTAGAGAAGTAGCTGTGTTAGTTAAAACAGATACAAAGCCAGGCTTGGTGACACAAGGCTTGTCATGATAGCTACTCAGGAGGCTGAGACAGGTGCTCACAGAGACCGAGTCTGCATCATGTATCTTTTATGACCGTGTCGTTATAAAATTTTGATATAACAGAAAATACCTTTAGAAAATTGATTATATATATATATATATATATATATATATATATATATGAAAGTTAGACACTGTGCTTCTCATGAGCAAAGGCATCAATGATAACATTTTTTCAGAAAGCAATTATCAAGACAAATGGAAATGAAAAAAACATTAAACTTACAAGATATAGCAGAAAAAGCACTCTATGAGGAAACCTTACAGGATTGAAATTTACATCTCAGACTTTGAGAGAGACAACCAGACAGCACATCAGGGAACTAGAATAACAAAAATAAAACTAACAGCACAAGGGTAAAGCTCAGGGGCCATTGGATCCATATCCCTCACAGCCCAAATACCTCATTATTGTCATTATTCTGTGTGATCTGGATAAAGGAAAAATGTGGGGCTATTGTCTTCCTTTCTTTTCTTTGTTTTTTTTTTCGATCTCTCCCTCTCTCTCCCTTCCTCCCTCCTTCTCTCTTCTCTCTCTCTCTCTCTCTCTCTCTCTCTCCAACTCTCCAAGACAGGGTCTTACTGTACAGATCTGGCGGTATAGATCAAGGGGCAATGATGGAGCATTTACCTCTTTGCCGTTATCCTCTAATGACCTAACACACTGAGCTGCGGTTCTGACATTATCCCCACTCCTTAAATAGGGAATGGCAAATGGCGGTGAGAGAGAGAGAGAGAGAGGGGGGGGGCAGATTGAGCTCCTGGAGCACCTGAGGGCATTGTCACAGCAGGGGACATACAAAGGAGGACTCACTACTTTGGCTCCAAATTAGTGCCTTTAGACCACCTGACTGCCTAGGTCCGGAGACTCCTGCACACGACGCCTTAGACGCCTTAGCCAACCGTCCTGCAGGGCAGCGCTCTCCCTCCCAAGGTTGTAGTCTAGACCTCGTGCAAAGGAATTAAAAGTACAGACATGGGCGGCCCCAGAGGCACGTGCTAAGAGCGGTGAACCGTCGAGGACAGTCAGGTGCAATGGAGGAGATGTGCTCGGGGAGGAGCAGAGGATGGGCTGGGAGGGGGGGGGCTATCAGAGCAGAAGGATCACGCCGCATTTGCCAGGACCATGCATTTCTCCTGTAACCAAATTCGTCAGTGCAGAGGAAAACCGCACAGGATGGGTGGCAGGAGCTGCAGGCTTGTGGCTGGGTGAGTAGCCAATAGGGGGCGCCTGCCTGGAGCCGGAGAGCCCAGACCCGGAGCCCCAGCCCAGATCCCGGCTCGTCCCAAATCCTTCTTTCTCAGCAACACGTATTACTCAACCTACCAACACACCTTTTCATTCCACACGGCAGTGTAGGATTTCACCCACCCCTCACTTCTGTCTCCCTCCGTCCGGTCCATCTCTCGGTTTCTCTGTCTCCATCCCGCTCCCCAACCCCGCCGGGATCCTTCGCCAACCTTCTCCGTCCTTCCCGGGTCCGACCGACTTAACCCTGAGCCCCAGTGCTGGAGCTGCCTCGACCCTTTGCGCTTAGACTCCCTACCTGCTTCCTGTGGGTTCGTCGACTGGCTTGTCAATCACTCCGCAGACTCCACCTCTATCAACATCTCCCCCGCCGTGCAGGTTCAAGAATGCTCGCTCTTCTTGGCTCTGCCCCATCCGGAAACTTTTCATGTTAGAGCCACAGGTTCTGAGTGCTGGCCTGCACCTCAAGTTCTCTACCCGTCATGCGCCTGGCGGTGACAGGAAGGTATTATTCCTGGCACCAAAGGAGCGGGAACTTGTCGGGAGAGGGCGCTGGAAGAACATCGCAGAAGCTTCTCTCCCGGGTTGTCATCTGCTTGGCATCCCCCCGCCCCCACTCCCACCCCGGCTCTGGCCTGCTTGCCAGGAGCAGCATGGATGGGACCCCGTGCTCGCAGCCCAGGACTGTCAGGGCCACAGCTGTCTGGTTCCTAGCGGGCGTCTGCCAACGATCCAGACCCAACAGCTGTTTCTACTAGGCCAGTTTCGGCAGCTCAGGCGCTCAGGGGTGTCGGGGCTTGAAGAATGTGGGCAGCAGTTGGGATTCAGAGCGCAGGACCTTCCCCACGCGGGGAGGAGATGCCGCTTGTTCCTTGGATGTTTTCATCCATCCGCGATGGTGCTGGGAGTTCACTTGCGTGTTGCCAATCCCGCCACGGTTGGCAACTCTTTGAACTTCCCCTCGGCTAATCACAGTGTGGCCTCTTGTGTTGAGGGACGCCTCGGTCGAGCCTTTGGGCGCCTGCCGATCTCGCAGAAGTGAGTATCAAAGCCTCCCTTCCTCAGGCTTGAGGTGATTCGATAATACAGTCGTGGGAAGTGGACAGTAGAAGCCTGCGCCTGTGTTTTCTGTTAGGCAGAAAGCACAAGCAAGGCTGTACTGCCGCTAAAGCAATAACAAAATCGATTGACTTCTGGGTGCCATTGTTGCCAGTTTGGTGGGGGACGGGTGTGGCTGGGGCTTCCTGTTTCTTAGCTTCTTATTCTAAAGTATTAAAAACAAGGAGTCACACAGCTTCGCAAGAGTAGCGAGGCAATCATATGCATGTCCAGTCATGCATAGGGACAAGATGGAGCCAGGGGATTCTCTCTACAAATCCACTTGACAGAGTTTGCGTAACTGGGCATGCACCCAAGTTGAGGCCAGATCAGCCTTTTCACTCTTTATGTATTATTGGGTGCAAAGACTCTTGATTTGACATGGGGAAATTACTACTCAACTGACCTTTAAAAAAAAAATTTTTTTTTTTGAGACAGGGTTTCTCTGTGTAACCTTGGCTGTCTTGGACTCGTTTTGTAGACCAGGCTGGACTTGAACTCAGTGATCTGCCTGCCTTTGCCTCGCAGAGCGCTGGGATTACAGGCGTGTGCCACTATGGCCGGCTGACCTTTTGATCTTTGATATTGGCTTCGTGTTTACATGAGTATGTGTCTATCCGGGGAAAGACGATTTGCCCCGGGCTTAACCTCCTCTGAACAACCGGCTCCCGCGGTGCGGTTTGCTTTGTGCCTCCATCCCTTTTGGATGTTTCTGTTCTCAGAACACTCCACTCTGGCAACTGCTGTTCTTGCCTGTTTCTGGGAGGGAAAAACGGGATCTTTCATCAACACTTTCAGATTTGTCCATGCTAGACACACGAGTGACCCATCTAAGTCTATAATGAAGGGGATGCATTTTCTCCTGCGGGGAAATCTTTATTATGTAAATATATTTACACAAAGTAAAATACACACACACACACACACACACGTCCCTCTGCAAACCCGGGTGCATTTGAGGAGAGGTACTGTTCCATCATAATCATGGGTTGTAACTGAATCTCAAACCACCGCTTTTGCATAATTCCTTTCTGTGTTGTCTAGGTTGGCAAAGGTCAGGAAGACTTGCTCCAGGGTGATCTGACTGATGGAATAGTCTTCTAAATTGTATTGCTCCTTCGCTTTCTCCAGAATGCCAAACACCTTCAACAGCAACAGAAAACAGGCAGTCACCACGGAAATGTTCCCTCCAGACCTCAACCCAGGGGAGTCACTCTTCCCCCCCCCCCCATGTCCACTGGGTTTAAATGAGAGGACAAAGGGCTCAGGAGGGCGAGAAGGAAGAGCTGGAGAGATGGGTAACTGAGGAACTAAGAGCAGGCGATTCTCTGTCCCGGTTCTCTTGGGTTCTCTTGATGGACACAGACCACCAATAGGATTTAGGGGCAGAAAGAGTCGGCACTTAAATCCTAAAGGTAATTGAAAAGTAACACAGCTGTGCTACTACCTCCACAGTGCCGGGCATGATTGCATCGCCTGGATCCCCAGCGCCCCCATCCTTAGTGCTCCCCTATCGGTAGTGCAGAGAAGTGCATGGTTTCAGCCTCACCTTCCCCCAGCTGTTGTCCTTGCTGGGGATGTAGAAATTAAGGACCCCTTGGTTCTCTTGCTTTAATTCACTACCTAAGACAGGGAGAAAGGACAAAATAATGTTACATCTACGTAATATTATATGCAATGGAGAGACTGGTTGGTCTAGACGTAAGCGGATAGAGCTAAGCGTTTAAAATCATGAGTCCTATGGGGGACGTTCTCTTTCAAGCCCCCACGTACAGTCTGGCTAATGTTCCTGGAAGATGTATAATGGTTCGCTCATGTTGTTATATATGGTTGTAATTCATTCGTTATCCTTCCGAGGACCGGGCTAGCATGAGACAGAATATTGGGCCATTGTTTTACTTTTGTGTTGCTTGCTCTCGATCTAAACGGTGCTTATCACGTGTGCACCACACCAAAACACTTACCAGCTGTATGCTACTTGGCCAGACAGGCACCATTCATTTAGCCCCCGCGGTTGTCAACTTCACTAGTGCTGAGACTGTTTAATACAGGTTCCTCCTGTGGTGGTGACCCCAACCATGAAGTTATTTTTGTTGCTTCCTCATAAGTTAATTTTGCTACTATAGTGAATCATAAATATCTGTGTTTTCTGATGGTCTAAGGAGACCCCTGTGAAAGGGTCATTTAACGCCCTCCCGAAGAGGTCACATCCCACAGGTTGAGAACCTCGGATTTAGCCTTCTGTTTTGTATTTTGACTTGTGATGCAAGTCAGAGAGAGAGAGAGAGAGAGAGAGGCCTCAGAAGAAAGCAGGCCTGCTGGCAGGGTTAGCGTGTACCTTCCTCCCCCAAAGCTGTGAGAAAATAAATGCTGCTTAGGTCACCGGTTCTATGGTATTTTGCGGTGGGAGTCAGTCCTAGAAGGCTGATACAGGTCATTTTTAAAAATTAAAATTTTGCTAAAAAACCAAAACAACAACAAAAACCCACCAAACCTTCAAAGTTTAAATTCTATGACTTCAGCTAGTAATTCATGTGCCGGCTCATATGGTGATGATCTGACTCATTCCCACAAGAGATTGGCAAATACTTGTCGTTTTTCCTGAAGGCTTTGCATAAACAGGCATGGTTACAGACACAAGCATTCCCCTAAAGAGTCATTATTGGATGTCAGACATAAAAACAAACAAACGCCTCATGGGAAACTACTGCGAGCCACACAGCCTATAGGTGGTGAGACAACAGACACGACTTTGGACATGGCTGGCAACGTTCACCTGACCTGACTGACCTTGGAAAACCTCGGCAATAAAATGTTTAAAGTCCTCTATGACGTCCTCGTCTGTGCCCGTTTTGAACTTGAGGTTCATGGTGTAAATGTTGCCGAATTTGTTCTTGAGATGCTGGGGGCTCCCGAGGCACACGAACTTTCCCTGCACCATGATGGCCAGCCTGGTACAGAGAGCCTCACACTCCTCCATGCTGGAAAAACAAGATGCCATGATGCCATAAGGCAAAATTATCCCTGTTGGAGGAGATCCATAGTCCCAATATTTTGTGATCATCTTTGAAGAGGTGATTTTCATTTGCTTGTTATCAGGACACACAGGGGATGGAGGTATCTTAACTTTCAAAACAGTAGAGGACCGAATCTTCAAATGAGACAGGTCATAAACATTCTTCCCTTGTGTATTCAAACGTTCCTTGGGATTCCATCCCTAAGAATCTCACATAGTCAAGCAAATTTTCTATTATATGCTACTCCTGGCCCCGGATATCTCCCTTTCACAGTCACAGGATTCCCCCTGACCTTCACCTGCTGTGCCTCCACGCCAGACTCCCCCATGAGCCACACCTGTGAGAAGTTATGATGACCACCTTGCCACTCTCTCGTGTCTTTATCACCGTGTTCCAGAGCAGGCGCCGGGCGACTGGGTCCATGCCAGTGGAAGGCTCATCTAGTAAAATGACTGAAGACTTTCCCATTATGGCAATAGCGGTGCTGAGCCTACGTTTGTTTCCTCCACTTCAGAGTCCGGGAGGGAGAGGGAGAGTGCAAATACATGCAGCATGACACTACAGTAATTTAATAGGTAACACCCTAATTAACACCCAGATTTCATTTACAGAAAAAAAAATTGCCAAGATTTCAAAAGGGCTGAGTACCTGAAAATGATTGCAAAAAACCCAAAAAGCTAAAAACAAAAACAAAAACAAAAACACGTTAAAAAGTACTGATTGTCTGTGACTATACTAGGACACAGGACTCAAATCCAACTGTAGACAGCAATTCACTTTCATTTGCCATGGGGAAGATGACTTTTGTTTATCTAATTTATTTTTACCCATACTATCAGTTACATTTAGATTCTTATTCTTACAGTTCCTGGGGATTTCCTGACATATAAGTTACATGGTGGCTGGCCAGGATACTACAAAGAGCCTCATCTTTGTCCTTTATGAGGACACAAAGAACCACGGCGAGATAAGAGAGGCACTCATCTTTCTAGCTCATTAGCCAGAATTCCACTTGAGCTAGGTTTGTGAGCTTGTCTCTACAAAGATAATTCTCCTAGGTCTGCTCCACTGCAGAAGAGCATTTGAGGACTTCAGCCTGTAACTGAAGTTAGAGTAACTGAATTTCCCTAACTGCCTGTCTGCTACGGAGGAGCTTGGGTTAGACTGCTGGGAATTCATTCCAAAGTAGAAAGGTGCCTGAACACTTCCGCAAGCGGGAGCACCGGCATGCGCTCTCACCTCAAAGTGTAAATGAACTTCTCAGCCTGTGGTTGCAGATACAGCATTTGCAACAAGTTGTCCACGTAGGGTGTAATTTTGTCCTCTGGGATCCCCCACACTCTGGCGTACATGGTCAGTATCTCCCGAGAGGTCATGTATTCCAGCAAGGCATCAAACTGTGGACAATAGCCAATTTTTGACCGTACCTAAAATAGGAGAACACTGTCAGAGATAAGACAGCCATCTCACTGAGCGTTAACACAGTAAATATGGATAATACCAAAGCAAGCAAGCAAACAAACAAACAAGCGAACCCTCAAAGTTCTCTGGCCTGTGTGTCTCAGTTTGTGAGACAAACTGATGGATCACAGAATTCTAGCACAGAATTTTGTATCTTCCAATGGTCACCGAGTCACCATAGCTGGGGGGGGAGGGGAAGCTTCAGGTATTAGAACGCTAATGCATGAAGAAACTTCATGTGCGAAGTTTTATATCTCTGAAGTGTTTTAATATCTCTTTTAAAGCACTGGAAAGTTGCAGCTGTGATGAAACAAAATTAAAATGTTTAGGTATAGTTTTAGGAGATCTTGACTTCAGGAATGGATACATGAAGTCGAGGTGTGTCGTGGCTTAACAAGGGCTAACAGATGGTTGTGGTTGTGCATGCCAGCAGGATGTGCTGAAGAGGCTGAGGCAGGAGGATCAAGAAGGAAGATTGATTAAATAAGGTAACCAACGTGTTTGTGAATCCATGTACACAGCAGAGCACAATAAATAAACAAATAATGCAAGACCAGGCATGGCGGCACAGCCTTTAATCCCAGGACTTAGGAAGAGGCAGGCAGCTCCATGTGAGTTCAGAACCAGCTTGGTCAATACAGTGAGCTCCAGGCCAGCCAGGGCTACACAGTGAGAACCTGTCTCAAAAAAAACCATAACAGTAAACAGCAAACATAAAAATATATTGAAATCTTTTAAAACATGCACTATCTAAAAAGGTCACCAATTAACAGATCAAAAAATTTTAAGAGATTAAGGACACTGAAAGATAATAGTAATGTCAAAACTGTGATCTCTCATTTAAAGATCTGGAGAAATAGAAATGTTAGAATTGATATACATAAGAAAAAGCCAACATGTTTGGGAAATTAAAGCATAAAGTAGTAGACTCTTCCACTGTTGGTCAGGGGTCCCAAATTGTGGGGACACAAAGAATGAGTCTACACCATATACATGTTTCTGACAGTGTGTGGAGGTGCGGACAAAGACGAGGTTAGGTTTAGTCATTTTCTGACTCATCCTGGAGAAGGCTAAACAGAAGGCAACCAACCTGCCAGAGCCTCTGGGCTCTAAGCCAGTGCCATACATGGCCTTCGCATTTGCTCTCACATTACCTAACAAGTCCCAGAAAATCCCGAAACATAAGTTTCTTTTAAGATGTTCTAAAATTAAAAAAAAAAGAAAAATATTTCTAGTAAACCAAACTTTTTTGTTTATTTGAGGCCTTAAATTACTCCAGAACAGTATATTTTAAAGACAATGTAAGAGAAATTTAAAAAAAAAATTGAGTACACAAACTAATAAGCAATCACAAATGACAAATAACAAAGCGTTGGGGAATCAGGAAAAAAAAAAAAGTCTCACGCTGAAGTTACCACATCCAGATGGCAAAACAGCTTTGTTGATTGCTTCAGAAATAAGCGACTGCCGTAAATGTTTCACACCGTTTTATTTTGAAGTATTCCAAACATAAAGAGAACTTAAAATAATAATAAAATGAACATTCTTTTTAAAATTGTTGTATTAATTATAGTTTATTCACTTTGTATCCCAACTGTAGCCCCCTCCCTCATCACCTCCCAATCCCACTCTCCCTCCCTCATCTCCTCCCATGCCCCTCCCTCAGTCCACTGACAGAAGAGGTCCTCCCACCCTTCCATCTGACCCTAGCTTGTCAGGCCTCATCAGAACTGTCTGCATTGTCCCCCTCTGTGGCCTGGCAAGGCTGCTCCCTCCTCAGGGGGAGGTGATCCAAGAGCCAGCCCCTGAGTTCATGCCAGAGACAGTTCCTGTTCCCCTTACTAGGGCACCCACTTGGAGACTGAGCTGCCGTGGGCTACATCTGTGCAGGGGTTCTAGGTTATCTCCTTGTATGGTCTTTGGCTGGAGTATCAGTCTCAGAAAAGACCCCTGGGCCCAGATTAAAGTGAACACTCTTATCTGAAATGACAGGAGCCAAACAAGCTTAGCTTCGGCAGAAGGAAGCACGCGGAACATCTTAAAGAGAAGAGTGGCGTAACTAAGACGACGATGGAAACTGAGCTAACAGAGATTAACTACTGCTGCAGAAGTATTATGAATTAGAAGAAAACTCATCTGCAGTTGTGGCCATTTATACATCTTCTGCAACAGGCGTTGTATTAAGCATGGCAACACACTTTAAATATTCTGAAGTTTCTTGATTTGTATTAATTTTTCAATAATTGTCAATCTAGTACAATTGTGTGATAATGAAGGGGAATAAGGAAATGATCCAACCTGAGTTGGTTTGCAACAGGTTATTTTATAATTTCAGAGCTAGGTCTTGTATCCATGGATTATTTCAATTATCCTATTCCGGGTACATTCTTAAAAACAAACAAACAAACAAACAAAAATTCAACAACTCTTAAAATTAGGAACAGGGTAAGGATGTTTATTCTCTCCAATTATGTTCAATATAGTGCTTGAAATTATAGCTCCATCAGTTAGGAATGATTTATGTAGGTGCTTCTCAATTTTTCGTTTCAGGTAGGGCTAATGGGTGAACCATGTGTAGCTGGGCATTTCCTTCATCCATGTCTTTCAGGCCCTGGTCAATAACTTCTGTTTTCAGACTTCTTGAGGGCGGAATGCTCTATGTATTGGTCCCTCCTGTCTCCTTCCACCTGCAGGCTGTTCAAAGGGGTTTTCTCTTGCAATCCCACTGAGAAGCTGGCTGCATGTGTCCCGGGAGACAGAATTCACAGTGCAGGGGTGCCAACCAGATTACCAGCTCTGTGTTGGAATGTTGTTTGCATGCTTGCTGAAGAGTTTAAAAGGGTCTGACTGAGCCTTCAACAATTCTTCACTAAGAATTCAGTTCTTTCTGCCCCCTATTGGCTGTGTGTGTGTGTGTGCCTGTGTCTCTGTGTGTCTGTGTGTCAATGTGCTTGCATGCATATGAGAATGGGAATTCACACAGAGGACAGAGGTCAAAGGACAACTTCTATGTTATGTGAGGACAGGTCCCTTGATGTTCACCGCCAGGTACACTCAGCTAGCCGCCATTCTCCTTTCTCTGCCTTCTTGCCGTAGGAGGGCTGGGATTACATATGTGTGTCCAGCTGCATCTGGCTTTTATTTTCATCTCTGGGTATCCAGCCTCAGATCGTCAGGCCTGCTCAACCACAAACACCTCCTTGATCTGGCTAGGGATTTTGTGCTGGATGAGTGGACAAGTTTTCGCCTTTGCAGTGCCTTAATTTGGGGTATCCGTTGGTTTCCAGTTCAGATTTTTTTTTTTTTTTTGAAGTAGGGTTTTACTGTAAAGACAGGCTGGCCCAGAACCCACGGAGATCCACAAGCCTCTCCCTCCTGAGTGACGGCATTAAAGGAATATGCCGCCATGCCCAGGTGGTTCAGATTTTTAATGGCTAGAGTTGGGCTGAAAACGTTAAGGTCCTTCTAAAATACTCGGCTGGACGGCGCAAGTCTAAAGGATGCATGCACAGCAAGTGCATTATGCCGGCTGTTAGAGGCGCTGCTTGCAGAAGCTGGGCCTCACTCAGAAGACACTTATGACTTAGTGCTCAAGGTGAAGCTGCTTTCTTACCTCCGTGTGTTCCTTTACACTTTGTTTCTCTCTCCAGAAGCTACCGACGGTTGCCCAGAATCACCCTGGGGTCTCCTACCGTTTGTCTCCCGTCAAGCTTCTCCCCTTCAGACCGCATGCCGGCGTACCTTCAGGATATTTCTGGTGATGCTGTAGCCTTCAATGTACACATCTCCAGAGGTAGCAACCTCTTCTCCAGTCAGGATTTTAAAGGCAGTGGTTTTCCCAGCTCCGTTTAACCCAAGCAATCCAAAGCATTCCTCCTTTTGAATGGTGACAGAGACATTCCTCACAGCCAGAATAGGTGGAACTTTAAAGTATATCTTAAAAACAAAAGAAACACAAAATACATCAGAACTATGCATTTAGATGGGTCAAACACTACGCTTCAAACCTTTACAGACCACAGTATTTGAGACAGTTTGACAAGAGCTCTACTGAGAGTACAGCCATGGATCCCAAAGGTCTACCGTGAGCCCTTGGTGCTCGTCTTAAGGAATGGAGCCATATGCTGGCTGCTGAAAGACGTTACCTTTATGAGTTCTTTAATGAGCACAGGAGAATTCCTTGACTGCTCAGGATGTGCCAGGATAGCCTTTCTTTCACTTTGTACGTCTTCATCTTTATCTTTCCCGGATAATTCCTGGGACACTGTAGACTGCATAGTGAAGACAAGAATAAATGGTAGGCACTGTTTGAGCGTTTGGTCTAGACTGGATGAATTCATGAAGGCTGAACTGGAGGATTACTCCAGAGTGTCCAAACAGAAGCCAAGAGACTTCCTGCATATGACCACACTCTCCTGTAAACGCTTATTTCCCATTTCCAAAGCTTAGAAACTAGGCTTCCTGCCATGAACAAGAAGAAGGTGTTCTCAAAGCAGACATCACAGGAACTACCAGCCACAGCAAATACTACTGATTATGGTAAAAATACTATTTGCTACTAATAGAGTATAGATGAATGTCAGGGAAAGAGTTTTTCAGTGTTCTTTTGCAATCTCTCTCTTTTCCTCTGTCTCCCCCCCTTCTCTCTTCCCTTCCCTTGTGATTGGAGATCAAGATAGAGCTCTTGGCTGTTTCTTTGCCCTGCCATTATGGACTCTAACCCTCTGAAACCATAAGCCAAATTAAATGCTTTATTTTATTTAAAAAAAAAATAAAGTAAGTCTTATTTCAGAGAGAGGAGTTCAGTGAATAAAGCGGCTGAACTTAAAATTACACAAACAGAAGTTTATCAGGAGACTTAGAGGCGGGAACAGAGAAAAATGGAAGGGTGCTCCTCGGGGCAAGATGAAAGAGAGCTCTAAGACCCAGACCATGTATGTATTTCATTTCAAGGGATACAAACTTTTTATTTTGAGACTTTTTTGACTTACCAAAGAGTTTACAGTGTGGCTGTGTTCTAGGAAGCTTCTCCTAAGGGTAATAGTTTGTAAAACGTTGGTCCAAAGTAAGAAACTAACACTGGTTTCATTGTTTTGGTTCTATATCCCACTTGATGCCATTTTTAGCATCAACTACTAAACTACATAATCCAGACAGACACATAAATCACAACCTCTCTCCTAATGGAGGTCAACAAAGTATATGTCTGACAATGCTCGTCATTCTGGAAAAGATATTACTCTGATAACTACAATCTTCATTTTCTTAACTTACAACATCATACATTTTTATTATACATTAGTTTCACCTGTTTTTAGGTGTTGCATATACTCTTTTTTGGTCTAGTTTTTTTTTTGTGTGTGTGTGTCATATCATGTATGAGCAAGTCATAGGCTATCCCTTCTTTTTTTTTTTTTTTTTTTTTGAGAGAGAGAAGCCTATTTTACTATTTTTTTTAGATGCTAACACTTTTGTCAAGAAATTTTGCATCTATATCATGACTTATCTTCAATCTTCCTGTTTTTAAAATTCATTCTAGGCATTAGTTAGTCTCCATGTATGATGTTATGGCCTCATAAGAAAACGGATCAGAAATACAGAAGGTAGGAAGAGAGATCAGTGAAATGGGTAAAATATCTATGTTTTTAAATTCAAAATGTGTTGCTTTGGAAGTATTAACAAAACTAGTGAAGCTCCAGCAAAGGTAATAAAACATCAAACACACAAAAATGAATTGTAGGCAAATGTATGAATCTTCCTCTGATCATTCCCTGACATCTCAGGACAGTCCAGCATCCTTCTCCTGGCACTTCTGAGGATTTCTCTTTGGTTTGTCATCATTGACAGGCCACCTGCACTTGGGTCTTGACCGTGTGGAATTCATTTTCAGCTCTTTGAATAGTCACTGCTTCATTACCTGAGCCACATCCCCCACCCCTCACCAAACCAGTGACTTGAATTTACTCACTCGAGTATTACATAATTATAGAACTTAGTTTGCTTACTACTAAGCAGTTTCAGTATTTTATACATGCTTTCTTTCATCAAAATTCTTATTCCCGTGACTGATATTTGTCTGATCTCTGATTTGGTTCCCATCCTGGGGCCATTTCTCTGGAATACTGTTGATTCTTCCCTTCCATCTCTCCTGCAAGACCTGGGATCTGGTTGTTCCTCTTAGACATGGGAGGAAACGGAGTCCTGTCCAGCATTCACTGTTACTAAGCAACAACAGGTACGTGAGGGATAGCTCTGAAATGTATTACAACCCCAGTATTATCGGGGTTTACTTCCAAAGACCAACGTTTCTGGTGCTGGCCGGCTATTTGCTGATTTGACCAGATTCCCTAGTCCCAAGGACATACCTCAACATTAAGGTAATTCTTACTTCATTCTGCAGACAAATCTCTCAACTGAATAGAAAACTCTGATGAGCTCTGGACTTCAAGCTACCTCAAGTGGTATCCTCATGGCTGAGTCTGTGTTTTGGTGTCTGCTTGCCTGACCCATGGGGTGTCACAGCATGGAGACTCCCACCTTCTATGCCTCAATCTCAATATCCATTTCTGCGAGCAGCAGCAGAACCACCAGGGGGACATGTTACATATGCCAAATTTCAAAACATACCCTAAATTGACTACAGCAGATGCACAGTGTGGACCAGCAATTTATAGTTTAACGAACCCTGTGCATGAGTCTGATACATGCTTCAGGATGAGCATGCCTGTTACACGGCCTTACTCTGGAACGTTTGTTCTGTGAAGCGGTGACCCAGTACCACCCGGGAGCTTTTACAATAGCCAGAGCCAAATTGGGACAAATGGACAGGCTGGGGAGGGAGTGTGCCCCTGGCATGGGAGTTATTCAAAGGAGAAGTTTCAATAATAATCGATGCATTCAAATTACAAAAATTCACATTTTATGTAGACCTCTAATTCATGTAGATGTCAGTCAATATATATTGACTTCCTTGACCTGATGTTATGATTTGAAGTATGAAATGTCATCCCTAGGGCGAGGCACTATTTGGGAACCAAGAGGTGGGACTGAGCTGGCAGAAGCAGGTCATTGGGACCATCTTGTCCCTGCCCTCCTCACCTCACATTTTCTGTCTCTGTGTTTCCTTTAAGCATGGGGTGAAAATCTCCTCAACCTTATACTCCTGCTTCCATGATGCTCTACTCAAGCACATGGTGCCAGGTAACCATGAGTTAAGCCTCTGAAGCCAGGAGCAGACAGGTCTTTCTTCAAGGTGTTCCACGTGGTGTTGTGGCCACAGTGTTGATAAAGCCCATATAGCTAGTAATGGAGTTAAGCATGTGCTTTTAATTAAGTATGTGCTTTTCATTTTAAGAGTTGTCTCTAACCCACAACTGGACAATAAGTAGAGTGAGAGGTTTTAAAGCCAGTCATAAATGGAATATCTCCATCAAGCCCCTCCCCTAAGGCCTCAGGGACTGTAGTTTTTTGAGTAAAAATGGCCCCACCTTCCCATATCTTTGAACGATTAGTCATCAGGGAGTGACACTACTTGAGAGAGATTAAAGGGTGGGGCCTTGTAGTAGGTGTGGCCTTGTGAAATGTGTCACTGGGGGTGGGCTTTGGGGTCTCAAAAGCCCAAGCCATAGCCAGTGTCTTTGTCTTCCTGCTGCCTGCCAATCCAGATGTGGAGCTCTCAGCTCCTCCTCCAGCACCGTGTCTGCCTGCGTGCCGCCATGCTCCCCATCATGAGGACAACGGACCGAGCCTCTGAGCTGTCAGCCAGCCCCAGTTCAATGTTCTCCTTTATAAGAGTTGTGGTGGTCATAGTGTCTCTTCACAGCAACAGAACACTAAGCCAGGGAGCTCTGCAGAATAGGAGGTAGAAGAGTGTTGGAGCCAGAGGGGATGAATGACACCAAGGAAAAAAGGCCTTCTGGACACAACAGGATGGACACAGGTCTGAACTCAGAGAGGCCGTGATAGTATACACGGGGCCTGTTCAGTTCCAAGTCAGACACCACGGCAGCACCGATGGGGGAGGCGGGCACCCTCTCCTATCCCTGACCAAGAAGCTATCTCAAACTGATATCCACTTGAAAAGGAAAAATTAGTTTTCTCCAATGGAGTCTCACAAGGTATATAAACTACACTTAAGGGAAGGTCCCACGCCCTGCAGGAGGTGTCCAACACAAAATGAACGATATTTTTGTAGATTTTCTTTTGTCTCATATTGCTTTGTTTGGGCAAATTTTGTCTTACTGGATTTTTGTTTGTATATATTTTCAGATTTTGTAATTTTATGGGTTTGTGTGTGTGTGTGTGTGTGTGTGTGTGTGTGTATGTGTGTCTGCGTATTTGTGGGTTTTTTTCTATTTTTTTCAGTTTTGCTGTTTATTTTCTAAGGAGACTGAGAGAGAAAGAAAGGGCATGGAGTTTGGTGGGTGGGGAGGGTCTGAGAGGAGCTGGGAGGGACAATGATCAGAATATATTGCACAAAATTATTTCAATAAAAAATAAAAATACATTTTAAAAATGGGTTCTTTCCAGGGCCTGTATTCTGCCACTTACCTTACGAAATACTCTGTAGATACCAAAGAAGACATAGCGAAATATGAAGATTTTTAGATTCCATGAAATAATATCCATAAAGACAACCAAGAAGAGGTACATCATCCCTGTGGCAGCCATGGCAGTCATGTGCCTTCCGATCGCCTTTTGGTCCATGCTGTATATAGAAAACTCAGTATCTGGTGAGAGCAATGAAAGGATGTTAAGAGGATGAGATGCCACCAAGGCGCTTGCGCAGGATCACAGCCAGACCAACTGTCAGCTATTAGCAGACACGCTTTGCTATAACCCAGGAAATATGAAAGTAAGAATTGGTCACCTGTGTGCCCCACGAGCCAGAATAAAAATGCCTATCGGCAGGTTGAGAGATGCACTCCTGTGGAAGGTATCTCAATCCACTCTCCAAGAGATGGCGAACCAGCACGCAGGAGCAGCACCTCGGGGGAAGGGGAATGTGGAGAGCGGACAGCCAGTTTCTTTATAATTCTAAGGAAACCTTTTGGGAAATCTGAATCCGTTCTCAATTGCTGGGAACTCTAGCGTGACAACTGAATGTTGGAAAACATGTAGAGTCAAGTAAAAAGAAAGCAAGCACGCAAGACAGAACCCAGAGAATCACCTTGTTGAACAAGGAATCCACCCACTAACAGGAGTAGCGCACTACCAGCCACCAAAGGCATGTCACACTCAGAGAGCACTTGCTGAGGGTGGCCTCAGCAAATGTGCAAAGAGCTTACAAGTATTTACACAAGATTTCACGACCCCCAAACTGACGCTTTCAATAATGGATGTGAAGATGAGGCTTGGTATGGCAGAAATGGTTCGGCACTTTATGCTTTTACAGAGGACCTGGGTTCAGTTCCCAGCATGCACATGGAAGTTCACAATCATCTGTAACTCAACAGATTGTAACAGCAAGCTTGGTCAAAATAAAGAAGAAGACAAACTATTCAAAGCCTCCCAGTCAAATTAAAAAAGGTAAGGAAAGGGGGGGGGTGGCTGTGTAGAAGTGTTATGACTCATCATCAAGAGATCAAATCTACTGCAGTAAAATTTAGAGAAGGTAAAAAGGGAGAAGGGGGACCAGAATCGTATGTAAGGAACTTGTGTGAAAATTCTTATGACCCAGGCAAGCAGGGGGATCACCAATCAAACACAACCAATCAAGCACAACCAGGAGTTCACCAAAACACCTGATGTCAAATTCAAAGACAGAAAAAGTATAAGCTGCAGGAAACAGGAACATCAAGAGGCTGGAGAGTTGGCTTGGTGGTGAAGAGCACTTGGCTGCTCTTCCAGTCGACCAGAGTTTAGTTTTCTATTTAAGAGTTTTTGTTCTGTTTTTAAATGTATACAGTGTTCTGGCCATATTTGTGCCTGCAGGCCAGAAGAGGGCACCAGATCTCATTATAGATGCTTATGAGCCACCATGTGGTTGTTGGGAATTGAACTCAGGACTTTGGAAGAACAGCCAGTGCTCTTAACTACCCTGAGCCATCTCTCCAGCCCCTAGAGTTCAGTTTTCTATAAAAACAAACACTTGTGACTACATCTCCTCTGACGTCCTGTTCTGGCCACCTGCACTCTGGTGCCCTCTTCTGGTACCTGCACTCATATGTACATGTTCCTTGAGCACTTCCCCCTGGTGGGAGCCACCAGAGGAAAGAGGATCCAGGCAGTCCTGAAGGGACCTGATAGGCTAGGGTCAGACAGTAGGTGGGACCAGGAGGAGATGAGGGAGGGGACTACTACCAGGATACAAAGTAAATAAATTATAAAAAAAATTAATAGTAACAGTAAGAAGAAATGAATCATAAAATAAAATCTTAAAAAATACCTCACGTAGAAGAGTCTTAACGGAAAACTCAGCAGACTTCTTACCAGATATGCTGCAAGCTAAGAGTACATGGGATGGCCATTTAAAGTACTAAAAGGAACAAATAAACAAACAAACCTGCCAACAATAATTGTGCCAAGGAAGGTCTCCTTTACAGTTTACAGATAGGAAGACAGGAAAAACCACAATTTCAAGACAAGTAAAAGCTGAATTCATGACCCTCTGACCTGCCTTGTAAGAAATACTGGAGGAGGGTCTTCAAGTGGACACCCAAACACTTCAATAGCCACAAGACATCTGACAGTATAAAAGCTACTAGTAAAACTAAGCATCCCAGCAAAATTTACAACCTACAATGCCATAATCCTGGGAGAATAAAAAATGCTCATCTCTGTCTAAATAGGAGGCTTGGAAACCAAGTGAACACAAAGAGCTGTACCAACAGAGCAATGGGTAAGTGAGGTAGAAGAGCACAAAGTGAGCCTTCGAAACTACGAAATGTGTGGAGCGGGGAGCAGGGAGTTGTGAAACACAGTTAAAATATAAAATTCTCTCTTTTTTACTGTGATCAACATTACTAATCATGAGTGATTTGCAGCGTAAAACCACAAAAACAGGAATGATCACTGTTGGTTACATGTAAATTCGCATAGAAAAACGTATGGAGGTTCCTCAAAACGTTACGTATAAAATTTCCGTGTCTCAGTAGCAACCCTACCCTGTTCATATCCAAAGGAAATGGAATCAAAGAGACATCTCCATGCTTATAATTGCACCACTGCTCACAATGGCCAAGAAATGAAAAACACAATGTCTCTCACCTTGAGAACAGGAAAAGCATGGTACCTATAACATGCCCGTCACTTGTGACAACCTGAATGGAACCAGGGGACATTAAACAATATAAAACAGGCACAGAAAGACAAATATTGCATGTAGAGTCTAAACTAGAGGTAGACTCTCTTAGGGGTATAGGCTGGAATAGGGGTTGGTAAAGATAATTGATGATTTTCAAATAATTTGTCCCCCTACTTTTTCGGACAGATTTATTGCCAATATCCTTCTTGCTGTTTGTTTGTTGTCTACAGAGTTTATAGTAATTACTACTTTTTAAATTTTCAAATGGTGTGTTATAAAGTTTTATAAATTATTTTGTTTTCTTTGAAGAGCTACCTTTTTTTTTCAATTGTTTTCTTTTTATACATTTATTTCATTGCACTTCTTTTTGTTTTAGTATCTCTTTCTTTTTCTAGTTTTTAGGTATAGAAACCACTTTATTCAGCCAGGCATGGTAGCGCATGCCTTTAATTCCAGCACTCAGGGAGGCAGAGTGTTTTATGGCATTGCTGTGAGTTCAGTGTCAGCCTGGTCTACAAAGCAAGTCCAGGACAGTCAAGAATACACAGGGAAACCCTGTCTCAATAAAACCAAACCAATCAACTAATCAACCAACCAAACAAGCATCTATTCAGCATATGTGGCCTATATAAAAGTTTACTGGATACGCACGTGCCTTGTTAATATAACGAATTATTTATGAGGCAGAAATCCTAAGCATGTGTTAGTTGCATCAAATGAGTTTTGATATGTTCTGATTTTATGTCCATTTACTTTAAAGCATTTTATATTTACCCTGTGATTTGTTTTCAGCCAGTGTGTTGTTTTGTATTAAAGTATGGTATGTCATTTCCTATCATTTGGAGATGGTCCAATTATCTGTCATTAAGTAAGCAAGTAGCTTAGTCAATAATCATTTGGACACTTTCCAGAGATCTGTTATAAGTTCAAATCAAGGTTAATAACATATCTCTGAAAAATTCTAAATACTTAGACACACACACACACACACACACACACATAGAGAGAGAGAGAGAGAGAGAGAGAGAGAGAGAGAGAGCTTTTACACGTATTGAAGAGAACTGTTCTGTAGTCTGAAGTCAGCATTGGTGAGCATTCTAGACACACTCATGGAAAACATGCATTTTGCTGCTATTGGATTATTCTGCAGAAAACATCAACTTGATGTAACTGGTGGCCAGAATCACTTTACTCCTATGTCTCTTCCCAGACTTCTTGTTCTATTAATTCTTTTCAAAGAAGAGGACCAAAGCTCCAGCCATCACTCTGGACTTATTTTTCCATTTGTTGCTCTCAGAATTGACTTTAAATTTTCCAGCTCTTATGACATGACTTTTGTGCTACACAGCTAATGTGCTTCCATTTGCACTTACTCTGTAAGTCGTTTGCTGCATTTCTTGGGCAGGGCTTTGGAAATGAGGCTTATCATGTTACCTGATAAATCTTTCACCTGATTTCACATGGATTCTCTCTCTTCTCACACTGGCTCCATCCTTTGAATGTTCTTGGCATGACTGGAGTTTTGGGTACAACTGAGTCTGTTTTCTACTGTCCCACAAACTCATATCCCACAAACTGTAGCATCTAGAGTCTAGCTTATATTTCCCACATGCATGTGCCTTCCATCTTCCCGTTTTCCCAGCACTGTGCAAATGCTTCAGGCATGTATATCATTCAGATGTGTGCAGCCTCCTCATTAGATGTCTCTGAGGGTGGGGTGGGTGTTTATCCTTGCCTCTTCACTAAAGTTGCATCCTTTCTCTCACCACTTTCTGACCTTTAATTACTTGTTCACAAACATTTAAGTGTCTTATCGTGTGCCCATATTAGACAAGGAGTAATTTAACATTAATTTGGTACATCCTCTTCAGACGCCAGTGAGTACATGGAGCAGGCTGATAGAAATGTAAATCCAGTGTAGAATGTAACTAACTCCTCTCTGTGAAGACCCTTCTCATGAGAGGAAACACACGCATATTTAGAATCTTATCCAAGACTGTGTTCTGTGATATAGTACAGGCTGTTTTCTCAAACAGATGACAGCTACAAATAACCTGAGTTCTACAGATGCACAGGGATACTGAAAGTCATTCCATGTTAAGCGAGCATCATTGACTCTGACTAATCTTGGAGAACATCAGATACTTACTCTCTTTACTGCACTCTTGATAGGCATCAAAATTTCCTGAAGAACATATTTCCCTTAACTCTTGGATATTATGGAACTTGAAGATGCTCATCCCAAGGTTATAAATGGGAAATATCAGCAATGAGTTAAGTATGAAGTTCTTCGTGCTGGTCTTAATGTCTGTGATTTAAAAGATAAAAAAGCATGCTTTATACAAAATAAATCAAGTTGACCAAATTAAATAGTGAAAATTACAAGTCATACTATAATTCTTGAAGAATTATAATTTCTTGACATTAATTAGTCTACCCTTTATATTCTACAACACAATTTATTCCAGTGATTACTGCTTTGGAAAGTTCTTTAAGGAAAGTTGTGTGCACATAACCTGTCATTTGAGAGAACAGCAGATCAACAGTTGTTGCTTCTTGCTCCTCCTTTCCCGTGTGACCCATGAAGAAACAGAGTGCATCAGGCATGGTGGGATGTACTTGTAATCCCAGAACCCAGCAGTTGAGGCAGGAGGACCATGAGCTCGGGAGCAGCTTGAGCTACATAGTAGAGTTCTAGGCTAGCCTGCACCAAAACACTAGACTCTGTCTCAGAAATCACGTAACCAATTAAAGGAAATTTGGTCTAAGTTTCAATGGTGAAGAATGGACAAGAAGTGTTCAATCAGTTGAAAGGAAATAAATCAAAAGGAACAAATTTAAACCTGAGGTTTCTCTAAAGAGAAACAGATCATTATAGCTGGTAAGTGCACGTGCAAGGGTGTAGGAAACATTAAAGAGTTAGCATCCTGAATTCACACTTTTGGGCTTAAAGAACTAATTCAGATTGCCGAGAATCAGAATAAAATGTTAATTCATGGGAAATGCATATGAATTATACAAAAGAATATGTTTCATTATGGAATTGCATTCTGATACATTGTATTAACCATATATAACTACACATTTATCTTTACATATTTATAAGAACAAAAGTGGCCACTAGTTGAGAAGAACAAATGACAAGGGAGGAGAGAAATCCTTATGTAACGCACAGCTTTTTCAGTGGCTGACATAACAAGCCCATGATACAGAAGGCCATAATTGCTGTCAGTGCATACAGTCTTGAAGCCAGAAACAATTTGGGACATTATGGTGTCTCACCTTGGGAGACACCAAAGCTTACAGGAGAAGCTTAAAGGTTAGTCACTTGGCATCTGTCACAGAGCGTGTTAAATGTTTTCTAAAGAGTGAAGTGACCTGTTGGGAGACAAGGTGCTAGAGGTTGACATAACTGGGTGAAGGGCAAGATGGTAATTGATTTGAGAGACAGAATTACAGCAATCACAGAATTCAGCCCAGCTTTGCTGGGATTTTGTCAAACAGCTGTGCCTGCTGGCTGTATGACCACTGTTGCTAGTGGATATGGCTGCATCATAAAACAAGTAGTTGTGTTTATTCACGACTCTTAGGTATTCCAGAAGGCTGTTTAAACCAATACAAATTACACATCGTCGACAATTTGTTAAAGCAGAAATAGGAAATATAAAATAAAACAAGAGGCTAGTTGATAGCAATGCGATTAATTTGGGGAGTGAGATTGAAGAATAACTTCTACAAATTAGAGAACAATTTCTTTCCTCTGGCTTTATTAGCGCCCCTTGAAAATTACATAATAAATCTTAACCAAAGATTCTAGTGGGAGGAAAACACTTCATATCAGAAAGTTTGTTGGAAGCTTTTCCTCCTGGTTTCTGCCACACACATTGCTGAGTAACTTAAGACGTTAATGTTTACGGTGTTTTGGTGAAGGAGTGTCAGTACTCTTCAGTCTCATAGGTTCCTATCTGTGATCATCACTACGCTAGCCAGTTCTCCTTGAGTGTTACAACCAAAGGAGGAAACCCAAGAAAACAAGGTCTTAACAAAGAATGGCCGACACTCAACATAGCACTAATATTAAAGCACTCGATAAAGTTTGTTAACTAAATGTTCTCCCCGGAAACCCAGAACAAAAGGATTCTGTACCATTGCTTTTCCTCAATAGTCATTTTTCCTTATTTACACGAAGCTCCTGAAAGGGAGAAAATGTGTAATCCCCTTACCTGGTATTATATTCACCACGACATCCACAATTATACTTATGAACCCTAAACAGTGGTTCAAGACAAAGATCTTGATGTAGGCACCAGTACTAGTGTTGTACCAAAAGCTCAGCAGGTAGATGAACGGGATGACAGACCAGCCGAACAGCGCGAGGATGAACACTGTGTCGAGGAAGTGCCATTTCTCCAACAGCAAATCTACATCAGTGATATGGAACACCAGCTGAGAGGGACATGAAAACACAAACAGAGGGTTGGGCATTAGCGACTTTCTGCGTTGCTGTGCTTCCTATCACCGGCAGCCTGCTGACAAGCCCACAAGGAGCTGGTGGAAATAAGGCCTGAGCTGATAATGTTAAAAACTTGCCGCAATGACCCGTTTTTGCTAACCGGACCACATCTCATAGATTCCATAGCTCCCAAATAGCTGTGACAGCGAGTGAGCAGATTCTCAAACTGTGAGTCTTTGCATGGTGGGTAGTTCAGATTCCGATCACAGCACTATGCAGGACCTGACCTGAAAGGCTGAAGATTTGGTGAAGGGGGGAAAAAGGTCCCTTTGATCGAACTGACTCTTCGCCAACCAAATCAATTTGTTGATGAGCAACTTCCTTGCCATCGGGAGTGCACACTACACTTTCCTTTCTACTTTTGCCTTGACCTAGCATGTTTTCACTTCATTCTACTTCTATGGACCCAAAGTGTGTTCTTTCTTTTACTACCAATTCTAAGTAGACCCCACTCTCAATGTCTCTGTGTTTTTATAGACCAGTTCCCCACTTTATTGGCTTCCTTTTGGTAAGGGCTAAAACTAACAGATCACTCCTCTGTGTTGTAATACTAAGGGATCTACCATTCACCATTATTAAAATAATGCCATAATTATGTTTAATTTGTGTTATTTTAAACTTTTTAGCATTATCAGGTTCTATAAATCAATGTTAAGCTCGCTTCAAAAATAAATTTAGGATTTTTTTCATCAGTCTCTTGGAGATATTGGTTTATAATTGATAGCATTTCAATGGGATTGATTTAAGTTTCTCTCCATTTAGTTTGATGTTGGCTATGGGTTTGTTGTATATTGTCTCTACTATGTTTAAGTATGTGCCTTGTGTCCCCGATCTCTCCAAAACTTTAAACATGAATGAGTGTTGGATTTTGTCAAATGCTTTTTTGGCATCTAAGGAGATGATCATGTGTTTTTTTTTCCTTCAGTTTGTTTATATGGTGGATTACACTGATGGATTTCCATATATTGAACTACCCCTGCAAGCCTTGGATGAAGCTTACTTGGTCATGCTTGACAATATCTTTGATATGTTCTTGGATTCGGTTTACAAGTATTTTATTGAGTTTTTTGCATCAATGTTCATAAGAGAGATAGGTCTGAAGTTGTCTTTTTTGTTGGGTCTTTATGTGGTTTAGGTATCAAGGTGACTGTGGCTTCATAGAATGAGTTTGATAATGTTCCTTCTGTTTCTATTTTATGGAATATATTGAAGAGGATTGGAGTTAGCTCTTCTTTGAAGAAGGTCTGGTAGAATTCTGTGCTGAAACCATCTGGCCCTGGGCTTTCTTTTTTTTTTTTTTTTTTTTCTCCTTTGGAAGGGAGACTTTTGATGATTGCTTCTATTTCCTTGGGAGATATAGGACTGTTTAATCTATTTTTTATTAAATTTTTATTTTTTGTACTAATTACAGTTTCTTTACTTTGTATCCTAGCTTGCTTAATCTATTTACCTGATCTTGATGTAATTTTGGTAAATGGAGTCTATCAAGAAAATTGTCCATTTTATTTAGATTTTCAAATTTTGTGGCATAGAGGCTTTTGTAGTAAGACCTAATGATTGGCTGGATTTCCTCAGTGTCTGTTGTTATGTCCCCCTTTTTGTTTCTGATTTTGCTGATTTGGGTAGTTTCTCTCTGTCTTTTAGTTAGTTTGGCTAAGGGTTTGTTTATCTTGTTGATTTTCTCAAAGAACCAGCTCTTGGTCTCATTGATTCTTTGAATTGTTTTCTTTGATTCTAATTCATTGATTTCAGCTCTGAATTTGATTATTTCCAATCGTCTACTCCTCTTGGGTATGCCTGCTTCTTTTTTTTCTAGGGCTTTTAGGTGTGCCATTAAGTTGCTTGTATGTATGAGATGTCTCAAACTTCTTTCTGGAGGCATTTAATGCTATGAACTTTCCTCTTAGCACTGCTTTCATTGTATCCCATAAGTTTGGGTAAGTTGTGCCTTCATTTTCATTGAATTTTAGGAAGTCTCTAATTTCGTTTTCATCTCTTTCCTGACCAAGCTGTCATTGAGTAGAGAGTGGTTTAGTTTCCATGTATGTGTAGGCTTTTTGTTATTTCTGTTGTTGTTGAGGCTTAGTTTTAGGCCTTGGTGGTCTGATAGGATACAAGAGATTATTTCAATCTTTTTGTATCAATTGAGGCTTGCTTTGTGCTTGACTATATGGTCAATTTTAGAGAAGGTTCTATGAGGTGCTGAAAAGAAGGTATACTCTTTTGAGTTTGGGTGAAAAGTTCTGTAGACATCTATTAGGTCCATTTGATTTAGGACCTCTGTAAGTGTCATTATTTCCCTATTTATCTTCTGTCTAGATGAGCTGTCCCTTGGTGAGAGTGGAATGTTGAAGTCTCCCACTATTAAAGTGTTGGAATAGATGTGATTTAAGCTTTAATAATGTTTCATTTACAAACATAGGTGCTCTTGTATTTGGGGCATAGATGTTCAGGACTGTGATGTCCTCAAGGTGGATTTTTCCTTCAATGAGAATGAACTGCCCCTCCTCATCTTTTTTTATCAGTTTTGGTTGAAAGTCTATTTAATTAGATATTAGGATAGCTACTCCAGCTTGTTTTCTGGTTCTGTTTGCTTGAAAAACCTTTTTCCAGCCCTTTACTCTGAGGCACTATTTATCTTTGTTGCAGAGGTGTGTTTCTTGGATGCAGCAGAATGTTGTATTCTATTTCCACAACCATTCTGTTAGTCTGTGTCTTTTTATCAGAGTTGAGTCCATTGATGTTGTTATATAGTAAAGAGTTGTAAGTAATGTAAAGAAGCTGAAATGAAGCTGAAATTGAAAAACTCAATAACCCAACCAGAAAACTTAGGGGGAAAGCCTTACAAGTAGAATGAACACACACACACACACACACACACACACACACACACACACACTAGAAGATAAAGAAGAGAATTATACCAGACATGCTAAGAATATAATAAATTAGGTAGACACTCAAAAGGAATACACAAGAACTGTGGGAAGCCATGAAAATACAAAATCTTCAATTAACAGATATAGATGGAGAAGAACCCCCAGTCAATTTCATATACCAGATCTTCAACAAGTTCATAGAAAAAATTTTCCCAAATTGTACACATTATACAGATATATCCATGTAACACCACTCTATATACAAATAGAGATACAAAAACACATACAGAACACCAAATAGTCAGGACACCAAATACCCCTGGCTTATTATAGTTCAGACATTACACAGAGAAATTGATGGGTTTTCTTTAACTGTGGAAGCTCATTTACCCTTCAAAGGGAGCATAAGGGCACCAGATGGGGAAAAGCAAGAGAAAGTAAAAAATATAAACAAACCAAAATTTTTCTCCCAGTCTCGCTTATTGAAGACTATGCATTCAACATCTATTTCATTATCTATTTTATTACCTATGGTCTCAAAAGCAAAAAGGTGTATACATACATGAATACACACACACAAACACACACACACTTTGAATGGTCCATGACCTAAGTTTAAATTTTCTAGAGAAAAACTTCAATATCTGAGAACAAGTATTTCTTACATAACAGAATTACAACATGTGGGGAAATGGGGAAAGCACTGGGAATTGGGAAGTATCTGTAGTGTTTGTTAGTATGCTACTAGTCTGTTGTGACGCATCTTTCCATACAGAACACAGCTTTGGAGGAATTACATATTGCTGGCCAAGTATGCCAGAAGTTAGCTGTTCTAGCAGAGAGTGTTTTAGTTAAAAGAAATATAAGAATATTTTTTTAAACCTCTGAAAGATATTCCAGAATAGTTTGTGATTGGATTATCCAGAGAAATAACCAATCTTGTTATCTTCTCTGGGGAAATTTAGATTTTAGTAAATGTCAGACGAGCAGAAAATGTCTATGGTGTATGAGAGTCAACACCGAGACACTACATAGAACACTCACCAACAGTAGGACACAGGCAACAAAGTAGATGATGAGATCCCATAGCAGAGCAGACAGCCAAAAGTTAAAGGCGTAGACCCCACTCACAAACTGGATGTGCTTTGCTTTGCTAACTCTCTCTGTCACCGTCATGAGGCAAAAGGTACTGGTGAAAATACTCATCCCAAAGAGCAAGTCAAAGACTATTTGGAGTCCTGATATACTTCTGCAAAAGAATAAATGAGGAATACACAATGGTAACATGACAATACTGATAGCTAACAATAGCATTTTATTACCAGCATGCCGAGACAGAAAAAAGGGATCAATTTAAGGCATCCCGGTTTAATAAGAACACACATACCTTTTATCATAATTCTGGTCAGTGACACGCACAGGCTGAGGCTTGTTGGAGACAGTAATGGTGGCATCAGGGCCAGAGAGAGACATAAAAATGATGCTGTCTAATACTGATAAGGACAGTGATGGTGAATGGTATGCCTCATTGTTGAACCAAAAGGTAAACGTCTTTTTGCCTCTAATAACATCAAAGGAAAAGGCAATGATGCATGAGTAAATGCATTCTTTATCTTTCAGTAAATAGTCCTGCACGTCACCTGGAATGAGGAGACAAGAGTGGCCGAGTCGTCAGCTGCAAGAAAGATTACCGACTACATGTTTTAAAGAGAAATACCCTGAGAGTTTTACTTGTCGGATTTATTTCCACTCTCAGGTGCTTCGAAGAAGTCTCAAGACGTCTTGGTCATTTACTTCAAGAACATTTCTTAGCCCTACAGATTTTATGTCTCTTAGCTCAGTTTCACTAAATAACATACAGGCCAGAGATATTACCACTCAAATCCCTTTCTCGCTCTCAAAACCTTCCATTTCTACACAAAAATATTTGTAAGAAGTCCTACTTCTAGCTTTTACAAATTATCTCAAAGAAAATAAAATCCTTGCTCGGAACTGTGAAGGCTAAATGAAAACATAATATGAAGGAACAAGGAGCAACTTGGAACTGTAAAGATTTAAAAGAAAAAAAAAATCAGAGTTAAGTTCAACAACCTATAGCACCCTTCTTGTCTTATCCTTGTAGAAAGATAAAGTAGAACAGATGAGGATGGTGTGAATTACAGTAAAAAGTTAAACAAAAAGCTATAAATTTGTAAGAACATTCAGAGATTCCATGAATCCAACAGGACACAAATTAAATCTGCCCAAACAGACCCAAAATAAAAACCCAATATCTAAAAGAGGAGTTCCTATATATAAGTTTTATGTTTATATCAGATTTGTAAAGCTTTGTGGCTATTGGCTATGGCCCTAAAACTAAAAATAAATTTTAGATTCTTAAGTAATAGAAAAAAATAGGAGATAGAAAAGGAGGAAGAGAAGGAGGAGAGGGAACCATTGGGCAAATTATGAGAAAGAAGACAAAAATAATAAACTTAGAAATGAAAAAGAGACATGTCAACAGATACAAATAAATTCAGAAAACTGAATAAACATAGCTTAAAAACTCATGTTCCCCTCAATTAGAAAATTAAAAATAAATAATTAAATTTGAGACACATGAAACCTGCCAAATTTAAATCAAGATGCAATAACAATTTAATCAGATTTATAATAAGCAATGAGATTTAAGTAGTAATTAAAACTGTCCTAAGTAAGAAAAGATCAGAACCAGATCAATTCATTGCAGAATTCTACTACACTTCCAGAGAGATACTAACAATACTACTCAAATTATTACATTAAATAGAAAAGCAAACAATGCTGGCAAACTATTTTTATGAACCTACTGTTACCTTGACAGAAAAGTCAAGAAAAGGCACAACAAAAAGAAATAAAATTATAGAGCAAGATCTCTGATGACCATCATTGCAAAGGTTCTCAATAAAATATGACCAATCTGGATTCAAGATTGCAATAGAAAGGTCACCTGTCATGATCAAGTTAGCTTGGTCCACATATACATTGTCAAATTCGTCAAAGGCGGACACAACTACAGAAATCATGATTGCATCAATAGATACAGAAAAGGCTTTTTACAGAACCTAATGTCATTTCGTAAGTCATGGAAATGGATGAAGGGAACATACCTGACCTAGTGAGGGTTGTATATGACAACCTAAAGACCATATAGTGCTAAACAGAGAAAACCTCAAAGCATCGCAAGACAAGGCTGTCTACTGTCTCCATTCCTAGCCAACACACTGCTTGACGTTTTAGCTAGAATAATAAGAGAAACAAAAGAAATAAAAATTCAAAATATCCATATTTAAGGATAGAATAATTCTATATATTTGAGGCCCCAAAGAGTCTCTCAAATATTTATGAGCTAATAAACACTTCAGGGTGGGTGGTAGACCAACTTTAACAAAATTAACAAACAAAAATCATTAGCCTTTCTATATATCAATGACAAAAAAAAAACAACCTGAAAAGATATCATGCAGTCTCATTCACATAAATAAATACATAGAAATAAACCTAACTAAGAAAATAAAGGATAGCTGCAATCAAAATATTGAAGATATTGAAGAAATAAATTAGAGAAGATCCTAGAATATGGGAAGACGTTCCATATTCATGGGTCAGAAGAATTAATACATGAAAATAAACATCCTACCCAAAGCAATCTACATTCTCAATACAATCGCAATAAAATTCTAGGGCCAATCTTCACGGATACAAAGAAATTAGTCTTAAATTTTCTATGGGAGCACAAGAGACCAAGGATAACCAAAGCAATCCCAAACAAAAAGAATTATTATGGTAGGTATTACCACACCTGAGTTCAGGTTATATTACAGAACCGTGGTACTGACACAAGAAATAAGACGCATACACCAGCTGACTGGAATAGGAGACCCAGATAACAGTTTCCACAACTGTAGCCATGCAAGTTTTGACAAAGGAGCTGAAGTTATATACTAGAGAAAATGCAGTCTCTTCAACAAATGGTTTCAACATGCAGGAGAATGAGATCACATGCTTCCATTTCACCTTGCACGAAACTCAACTCTAGATGAGCAAAGGATCTCGTGAGACCCAGCCCTCCCAACCTGCTAGAGGATAAAGCAAGAGGTGCTTTGGACATGCAGGCACAGGTAGAGATTTTCTGCATAGGACTCCAGGTGCACAGAAAATAAAACTATTAATCAAAAAGTAGAAATTTTGAAACTGAAGGGCTGAGATCACCCACAGAGTGGAAGAAAAGCTTTATCGGCTGTGCATTTGACGACAGAGAATCAGTGTTTTGGATAAACCCAGATGTCCCTAGCTAAATCCAGCAGTCTCTCTCTTTCCTCTCTCTCTCTCTCTCTCTCTCTCTCTCTCTCTCTCTCTCACACACACACACACATTCACTATCTGCTCTCTTTCTTTCTCTTACATACACTTAGATGCACACAATAAACAGACATGAACATGAAAGAGAGATTTGCATGGCAGTACGCTGGGACAGTGTGGAGGAGATACATGAGATGGGTAGGGCATTGTAGCAGTCAGTGTGCGTGATTATTACATTGTGTGCTTGGCAAAGAACAAACTTAGATAAAAAAACCAAATTTAAAATTGTAAATGGTTATGCTCAAACCACAACCACTACCCACGTATACCCTCTTATTTCCAAGCTGCTATAGGGGTACTGTGCACCATGGCGCGTTCACCCCTCGCAACAACTCCGTTTTTTGCCATTTTCAGATGAGCAAGCGGAAGACAAGAGAGACTGGGTAAGGAGTCTCGCAGGAGAATGCTACTAAGCTCAGCAGCCTAAAGCCGGACCCTCTGACTCCAGAGTCTTGGCTTTAAGCACCAAACTCTGCTTTTGTTGTTTTTATTGTTCCTGTCCATTTCATTCATGATGCTGTCATTGTCTGGTTTACCCAATGAGGAAGCGCTGTGAAATTGAGTGGGGAAACACCTAAGCTCAAGGGATTACTTCTCTTGTGAACCTGCGGTCACCTGTCATCATCACTTAGTTTCCTTTTTTTAAAGGCCTCTTCCGTTTATCAATAATCTATCCCCTCACAGTACCCTTTCCATGTATTTTAGTCTTCCTTTTTAAATATACAGTAAATATATAGTTGAATAAATCAAAATGAAATGATTCATTTACTCTCCTCGCCAATCAAAGAAGGTTGAGCAATACTTAGTTGAGAACTATGCCTAACATATGTGGCATGATTATGACATACATATTGTATGCATATATGTATACATACATATAAATTTTTGAAGAGAGTACTTTAGCCTATATTGTGTGTTCCTACCTAGCAATAAGATCTAATTTTATAGCATATTGACAGTGTTTATTTAGATAGCTTTTGGAAAAATAATTTTAAAACTGTCAATTGTTTTAGGTTTTATTATTATCGTCATTATTTACAATTCATTCAATTCGTGTCCCAGTTGTAGCTCCCTCCCTCATATCCTCCCAGTTGCACCCTCCTTCCTTCTCCCTCCCCTATCCCTCTTCCCTAGTCCATTGAGAGGGGAATGCCTCCTGTCACCTCCAGATCCTTTTATATCCCCCTTCTTCTATAAGACTGCTGTGCCCTGTCCAAAGTTTGGCTGTGAGTCTCTGCATCTGCTTTGATCCCCTGCTGGTTGGAGTCTTTTAGATGACATCTGTGGTGGGCTCCTATTCTGTTCCCACTCTTCTACTGCTTCTGGTGTCTATCCTGTCTTTCCTTCTGATTGAGAATTAAGCATCTTCCCTAGAACCCTCCTTGTCATTTATTGCTGTTTGAGCGTAATCAATTTTTAGAGCCATCTTTTGCATCTTAGATTTAAATTAGTTTCAAGGATCATGAGGATTGTGAGGATTAGATGTGAGGATATGAAGCACTTAGCTGTCTATCAAGCCAAACAGGAATTGGCCACTCTGTAGTTGTTTCTTAATCCTTTCCATGGTGACTCTACTCTCTCACCAGCCATCTATGGCCTCTAGTTAGAACTGCTCTGCTTTGCTACACAACCCATCTTGACCTGCTTGTCTCCAGCAACAGTGCATTCTTCATTTAACCGGCCCTCTCCCTCTGATTCTTTGGGTTTCATTCCATCCAACTCCCTTCTGATATTTCTTGATACATCTTCTAAAGAGTGCTTCTCTGCATTTTCTTATTTCCCAGTTGCATCTTTCTCTTCCTCCGGCATCCTTTACTTTCATTTCTGTTATCCAGACTTAGATATCAGCTTCCTAATGTAAATAATTTATTGGATGTTTTCTAAGTACTTGAATAGAACTTGCAATAAAGTTCAAACTACCTCTTATCTTGACCCCAAATCTTATGAATACTATCATAACTTTATTCTAATTCATGTTTCTGTCTTTGTAAACATACACTGTCTACTACAGTCATAAATGTTTCCAAATGTCTTTTGGGAAAATTTTTAAACGGTGATAAAAACAGCAGCAAACAATGATCAAACTTCTTATGCTCAAGTCTCAATGCAAAACACAAGTAACATGAGAAACTATGATAATTTATCTCCTCCAAAACTATCAATACTAGAATAATGGCTCCAAATGAGAAAGATCTAGATTAATTAACTAAGTTAACCCCAAACAAAGAGTTAAATATAATAATTCTATATATGTTTCTAGAAATAAAAGAATATTAATAAAAAACTAACTAAAATAAGGATGCTAACAGAAGATATAAAATAGAATTAGAAATACTGAAGAAAAACTAAAATAAAATTCTGGAAATAAAACATTTAAAAAATAAAATACAAAGCTAATAAAACTCATTGACAACAGAATAGAACGCAGTAAGGACAGAATATGAGGGAGTGAGGAAAGGGTAGAAGAACAGATACATTCAGTTAAAGATATTGGTAAGTTTTTAAGATAGGAACAGAACATGGTTGATCACTGGGATACCATGAACAGACCAAATCCACAAATTGTGGACACTGAAAAAGGAGAAGAACTTCATACCAAAGAAATAGAAAACATTTTCTATGCAACCTTGGAAAAAAATTGCTAATTTAAGAGAAATAGAAATTCCTTTAAGTACAAGAGTCATGTAGAAACCAAATAGGCAAGAATGGAAAAGAAACTACACATGTCATAGTTAAAACACTAAATATACAGAAAGTGCATTGAAAACTGCAAGATAGAAACACCATGTCGGGGCTGGAGAGATGGCTCAGTGGTTAAGAGCACTGTCTGCTCTTCCAAAGGAGCTGGGTTCAATTCCCAGCACCCACATGGCAGCCCACAACTGTCTGTAACTCCAGTTCCAAGGGATCTGACACCTTCACACTAATGCACATAAAATAAAATTAAATAAATTATTTAAAAAAAGAAACACCAAGTCATAAAGGCAGGCTATTGGAGTGATGGCTACTGCTTCTCAGAACTTTTAAAAGCAAGAAGGACTTGGAATAATGTATTTCAAGATCTGAAAGATCTTAAATGTCAAGAGGAAACCACCCCATGATAAAAGCACGATAAATGAATTTATCCTATGGCCTTACATAGGATACTAGAAAGAACTCTTCAAACCAAAGAGAGTGAGAAACATGTCCAAAAACCTAAAGGTGGAAAGCAGTTAACAAAAGCACAGTTAAGAAAATGAGAATTAAGAAAAGACAGAACATTCCATTCAAAGAAAGAACAGTACTAGACTTTTTTTTTAACAAAGCCAGAATTACTCTGATAGCAAAACTAGGTAAAGGTTCAACAGTAACAAAAGAAGATTAGAGACCAATGTCCCTGCAGCATTACAAAAACTCACAGTGAAACACTACACTTGCAAAACAAACACAGGAACACATCAAAAAATTTATGAATAATAGAGTTGGATGTAGCCCAGAGATGTGGACATGTTTCAACAGAGATAAGCAGACGAGTGTAAAGGCTCATATAAATGGACTCTAGGACAAACATCGCATGATCATCTCACTAGATACAGAAAAGGATCCAGCACCCTTTCATGATAAAAGCCCTGAAGAAACTGGGAATTGATGGGACATCCCTATACATAATGAAGGCTACATACAACAGTGTCTTAGTTAGGGTTTCTATGGCTGTGAGAAAACACTATTACCAAAAGCAACTTGGGGAGGAAAGGGTTTTTTTCTTGTTGTTGTTGTTTGTTTGTTTTTTTGCTTGTGAGTCTCAGGTCCGTACTCCATTACTGAGGGAAATCGGGGCACGAAATTATGGCAGGAACCTGGGGGCAGGAACTGAAGTAGAGACCATGGAGGAACAGGACTTAATGGTTTGTTCTCATGGTTTTCTCAGCCTTCTTTCTTAAACAACTCAGGACCCCCTGCCCAGAGGTGGCCCCACCTACAGGGAGCTGGGCCCTCCTTCATCAATCATTAACAAGAAAATCTCCCCAGACTTGCCCACGGGCAATCTTATGGACCCATTTTCTCAACTGATAGTCCCTCTCCTCAGACTACTCTAGCTTATGTCAAGTTGAGGAAAAAAAAAAAATGAACCAGGACAAACAAGCATATTGCCAACATTATATGGACAAAAGCTCAATTTTTGCTCAGATCAGGAAGTGGACAATGATACTGTGCCCTTGACAAAAATATTTTTGTGTAGGTCTGTTAGTCTCTTTTGACCTACAGTGTTAGTTGAAAACACCATTTACTCTTGAAATGCTGTCTGCTTGATATGCTCATTATTGAAAGTAAAGTTTAAAAATCTCCCGCTATTGCCGTGGAGTCATTTATTTTTGCCTCGGTTCTGTCAATGTTTAATTAGCAAATCCAGGAACTTGGATCCTTTGATGAAAAATAGCTGCTCTCTCAGCTTTTGTGTATTCCATCCGTGCAATGAAATAACCTTTAGAGTTAGAGGAGCACAAGGCTTACGGTCTTTTTTGGATACCCCCTTATCCAGTTTTCCTGATATGTGACTGCTTGGAAATGACTTATTTTCCCTAAAAATCTCATCTTTGCTCCTCATTACGGTACACGACCCTCTCCACGTCAGAGCATCTCCATTGCTGTTAACAATGATGGCCTTGAAGGCTGTTTGTTTGTTTGTTTTCTCTGACTGTATGGCTTTGTAAAATTGATTACAAAATAAAAGAAAGGGGGTCGGGGAAGGGAGGATGGGAGAGGAGAAAAGAAAATAGGACAGGGCAGGAGTGAAGAGGAACAAAGAGCTAAACATTCCAGCTGGACCTTCCTAATCTAAGCAGAACTTCATCCGATGTCACTCACGCTGTTTGCGAGAGACTTACCTTCCACTTCCTGAAGTTTCTGGTTCTTAGCCTTCAACAGGATCTCGAGGTTTTTGGTGAGACCCTGGGTCAGCCGAGGATCTCCAGAGACGGAGAAAGGCACGACCGTCTCGCCGTACTGCTCCAGGTCCATCAGCCTGGCAGGCTCTTCCTGCTTCAAGAAGCTTATGCCTTTTATTAGAAGATACATGAGGCCCAGGAGGGCCAGCAACTGCAGCAGCAGCATCTTCCAGTTGCGCCAAGAGAACAGGACCCTTTTGATGAACATGGCCCGGAACTGCTGGCCGAACAGAACCCACTGCGGGAGGGGAGAGGACAGCGTTACGGTGGCCACGGGCCTTGATGGAAGCCATCGGCACTAGAAATGTCTTCATCGGGGTGACGACAGATGTGCACGGGGGAAGAGCACGGCGGCGAGGCCTGCTGCAGGGTGTTCCCTGGAGGCAAGACAGCCCCGCGCCTGGCTTCGTTATTGGGCAAGTTCCCGAAGCGGGACTGTCACTGACGTGTTCCTAACGCCTCTTTGCAGGATACCACACCCCTTCTCTTGCATTAAACGCCGTCTTTCAGCGTCACGTTTCATAGCAAGTTTCTATGGCCAGCTTTCTGGCTCTGTGGTCTACAGGGTTAGAGGACGTCGGGGCAACGGAAGAATTTAGTTTAAAACTGCAATCTGCCCAACATAGTTTTTTCTCTTTGAAAATGTACACGAATATACCCTTTGTCTGTTTTGCAAGCTCTCGGGGCCAGTCTGTAGCTGACTGCAGGTTTGTTCTCAGTTAAATAATGGAACGGAACCCTTTGCTTTAAATACAGGCTTCTTTAGAAAAGGTTCCTGAGAGTCAAAGAAGAGCATTTTAAGCACATTGCAGTTTTAAAATACAATTATTGTATGCTCCCCAACACTTAGACACCCCATAATTCTAAGTGAGGAAATATCGCTAGTCAGCCAGTATGTTCTAAATAAAAGAAACCACACTGGTGCTATCTTTGACTAGAAATAAAGTAAAATGTGGAGGGAGAACCTTTCTCTCCCATAATGCTCATGGACAGGACAAAGACAGTGTCTGCTTTTAGGAGACTGCTTCTCACTTAGAGTTCTAGAATGAGAAAATAAAAAGTGTTTTGCCCCAGTGATCAGCTTTATTCTAGACTGACCGATCAGCTCTGACCTCTCCCTCAAAAACTGAAAAGAAAAAGTCGGAGAGCAATAGAAATGTCCCACAGTTTATCTAGGTTTCCACACGAGGAAGAAACTGGGAAGAAGGAGCATGGAGAGGAGGTGACGAGGCATCACGTCAGACACAGCGCACACTTGGCTATCTCCAGCTCCCTGAAATAACCCCATCCGTGTTACCTCAGCTTGACACAAGACGAGGGTCCATTAAGTGACAGTGGGAAGTCACAATTTTAACTCAAAATTCCAGACATTGTATACAAATCTATACATTGTACACAAATGCAAACATTGTATACAAATGTCTACAATTCATAAGTTCCCAAGTTCCGCTGGAAAAACCTAAGAACTTCCAAGAAACTCAGATAAACGTACCCACCCTCTGAGAATCTCTGCTGCACACCCATGCAAAACTTTGTGAGAAATATAAATCAGGAGAGCAGCAACACAAAGGTTAGACAGTGAGGCGGCATCGCCGCAGGAATGCAGGGGCTCTGCGGCCCAGCCACAGGCGGAGTGAAATGTCCTTTGCACCCGTGAGCAGGGATCATAGTCGTCTGTACCAGCACTCCTCTTCGGCTCTGAAGAAAATAATGGTTCTATGAGGAAGATGAACTGTGAAAGCAAAATTGGGCTGGTGAGATGGTGGAGTGGATAAAGGCGCTCACTGCACAGCCTGGTGACCTCCCCTGGATCTCCAGAATCCACAGGGCGGAAGGAGAGAATCGACTCCACAGTTGTTCTCTGATCTCCACATGCAGCTGTCCACACACCCATGCACCGCATAATGAGTAAATCAATTTAATAGAACAATTAAAATAAACCTGTTTTTTTTTTTAACCTTTGCTATTTCACATTTGAGTTAGAAACTTAAGTGAAACATTCCCTTACAAGTGTTTCCCTCTCTGAATGGACTCACTCCAAGAACTTCAAAACTCTTCTGAACTAAGCTGTTAGAGTAAAATGTCTTCTTTTGTTCCTTCCAAATATGTTGGCATTATATACTTGAGACAGGTGCTCACCCCAGTGTTAAATGAAGAATTAGAATGTCCTCTTCGGTAATCCGGGCTCTCAAAATTTCTGGGCGCATTCATATTCTGGTTTTCTTCACTTACGCTTTGGCTCACTGTGGAAGTTGAACGGGTAGACACGGTGTTCAACGTCAAGTCTTCCAGATTGCTGACCCTACACACACAGAGCGAGAGAGAGAGACAGAGAGACAGAGAGACAGAGTGTGGGTGTGGAGAAACGCTGAATCTCAATGGTCAAGAAATTGCCTGATGTGCCTGAGGCCTGGAGGTTTGGTCGCCAGCATTCTAAACTTTCTGGCACTTAGATTGAATACAAGGCTTTGCGCATGTAAAGCTCTTGGCCTCCAAGCTCCAGCTCCAGCCCCAGCCCCAGCCCCAAAGTACAAAATGAACTAATCATGCACAAAGTTCCAAGACAATGTGTTTTTGTTTTCAGGGCTAAGTGGTTATTAAATATCCTACATTTTACAGAACTACAGTGATGATTGTGGTTTTAGTTTCATGATATTTCTAATTCTATAGAACTCTGATATTTTTGTTTTTCTAAATTTTCTAGACTAAAGAAATATACAGATTACCTTATAAGGCAAATGGATACATGGTTAACTTGTCCTCTTTGGCTCATGATTCTGTGTTTACGTGTGTGTGGGTGTGTGTGTTGTTGTCGTTGTTGTTGTGTTACTATAAAGGAGAAATGCTACAGAATAACAGATGTCACAGTATAGGAAGATGTTGAGGGCTTCTGGGGCAAAGTGGTGCTTTAGAAGCTGCCTCCATGTGACATGACCAAGAAGAGTTGTGAGAACAAAGACTGTTCCAAAGGCAGGGCGCTGGGAATCAGGGAGCAGATGGTGCTGCTGGGCATGGGGGTGAGACTCAGGTTCGCATTTCTAACCCGCTAAGGTCGCTCCTTCCCCTTTTGTGTAGCCTGAAACAAAACGAGAATTGCTTTCAAAGTGAAGCGCAGCTGCGGGGAGGGAGCAGCCTTTCTCTGACCTTCCTCGTGGATTATTACTCACTTGAAGAAAACCTCATCCATGGTAGTCACGGAGACACCAAAGCCAGAGATGCCCAGCTCTTCTTGTCTTTCCTCTAGGACTGTGAAAAGTTCTTCAAAGCTAAAAGGTAATGAAGATGGTATCTGTACAAACACACACACACATACACACATCCCATATACACAGGTGTGTGAACCCATACATATGTGTACATCTGTTCTTACGTGATTTCCCTCAGTAGTGTTTTCCATGCGTCACGGAAATGCTCGGTGATGTGGGTGACGTCCACGTGCCTGACATATCACAAATGTGGGACACCAGGAAGGAAGATATGCCAAGTTGCTACAGGAAATTCCTTCCCAGGTTCCTGGTAAAATTGCATTAACTCTCTTTGTGTACTGACTTAGTCTGCCCTGCTGGTTAAGTTTCAATTTACTTGCTACATGCTGTGGCTCCTGTGAAACACTAAGGCCAACAGGATGAATATATATATACTAGTAAGAAGTATCAGACACCCAAGGCAGAAAATGGAAAAAGAAATCACAGAAGCTAGAGCCTAGGTAGAAACTGTCCATCCCCAAACCACAGAAGTCTTGAGTGATCTTGAACATAAGTGGGTGGTGGCACAAGAATATTTTTTTTTTGAAATGTCATAGAATCTCATTCTTTAAAATCCTCTTACTCCAGGAAACTTGCTATTCTCAAAAACAGCTGTGCTCTAAGAACTGACACAGCCTTGGAACACAAAATCCATGTGGAAACTTGTGTGTGTATGTGTAGACACACATATATATGTATATGTAGATATTGTTCTTTGAGAAGGGTTTCTCTGTGTAGCTATGGTTGTCAGAGATCCACCTGCCTCTGTCTCCTGAGTGCTGGGATTAAAGGTGTGTGCCACCACCGCCCAGCAGTTTCATATATATATATATATGTGTGTGTGTGTGTGTGTGTGTGTGTGTGTGTGTGTAAACATATAATTTATACAGCATTCTGCCTTCATTTGTGCCTGCATGCCAGAAGAGGGCACCAGCTCTCATCATAGATGGTTGTGAGCCACCATGTAGTTCCTGGGAATTGAACTCAGGAACTTTGGAAGAACAGCCAGTGCACTTAACCTCTGAGCCAACTCTCCAGCCCCAGTTTCTTATATATTGAAGTGAAGTTGGAAATAATCTCCTTTCTCTCAAGATCAGAAGCAAGGGCCAGTTTTATACCTTATCTTAGTGTGTTTTACATGACAGCAACAAATGTGCTCATGCAACAGTGTAGCTTTAATGTTGTGCTAGAAATCTAGCAGTTCTTTCTGAGGAGAGATATGGCAGATTTTTAAAACCCTTTAATGCAGTTCATTTATTATACTGAAAAGCCTCTGTTGTGCTTTGTGTATGTGTGTTTGTGTGTGTGTTATCAACATTATTCCAGTTTTTACATGATAAAAATGATTTCAAAATAAAAACAACGTTAAGTAAGAAATTTACATACATATGCATATAGATGTTAAATAGTTAACTCAAAATCAGAAAAAATTTAAAAACCACAAAAATTACCAGCATTATTTTTATATTTTTATTATTGTTATCATTTCTAGCTTTTTTTTTTTTTACAGAAATAGCAAAAACTATTCAAAACTTCTCAGAGAAAGGTAAAGGTTCCAAATAGTGAAAGGAACCTGAGCAAAGGACTCAGCTGGAGACCTCACATAACATGACTCCAAAATGTAACAGAAAACCACAGTCACCGAAACAGACACTGAGCAATGCGGCAGAAAGGGGAACCCTGGGGCAAACCCATGCAGTTGACAGTCCGTTCTTAACAGTGTCCCAAAAACAAAATAGAGCAAGTTTATTCCCTAGATGGGAAAACAGTTATTCATATTCAGAAGAATTAAACTGAACATTATTTTTTATACTGTATGTGAGAATAATCAGCCTACAGTGCTAACCAGGGCTACATAGCAAGACCTTGTTTCAAACAAACAAAAAAATCATCCTCAAATGGATTAACCGTGAAATCTGAAAACTAAAAAACCAGAAGAAAACAGAGTGGAGCCTCCATGACACTGATCTGAACAAATAATTCTTAGGTAAAATTCTAAAAGCAGAGCTAACAGCATCAATTATAAAGAAAAAAAAAAAAAAGAAGGACCATGCAGCTTCTGGGGGCCATGTTGGTATCCATGCCCTGTGTTACCACCAAGGGCCATGCTAGTGTCTGTGGCCCACTCTGTGGCAGAGGACCGTGTTGATGTCTGGTCTGTACTGCCATCAGAGACCATGCTGGGGCCTGTGGCACACGCTGATGCCAGAGGCCGTGTGGGTGTCTGTGGCCCATCCTTAGTCATCCTTAGTCATCAGGAAAATGCAAATCAAAACAACTCTGAGATTCCATCTTAGACCCATCAGAATGGCTAAGATCAAAAAATAAAGTGACAACACATGCTGGAGAGGATGTGGAGAAAGGGAAACTCTCCTCCATTGCTGGTGGGAATGTAAACTTGTACAACCACTTTGGAAATCAGTCTGGCACTTTTTAAGAAATTTAGGAATAGCCTTACCTCAAGACCCAGCTATTTCTCTCCTGGATGTAAATCCAAAAGACACTCCACCGTACAACAAGTACACTTGCTTAACTATGTTCATAGAAGCTTTGTTCATACTAGCCAGAATCTGGAAACAACCTAGATGTCCCTCAAGTGAAGAATGGATACACAATGGAATACTACTATGCTATTAAAAAGAAATCATGAAATTTTCAGGCAAATGGGAACTAGAAAAGATCATCCTGAGTGAGGTAACCCAGACTCAAAAAGATACACATAGTATGTACTCACTTATAAGTAGATTTTAGCCATACAATACAGGATAAGCATACTATGTGGCACAAACCCAAAGAAGACGAGTAACATTGAGGATCCAAGGGAGACGGAATAGACAGAGATAGTGGCTGAAGAGAGGGAACAAGGTAGGAGAAGGCACAGAGAGTTAAGAGGGTGGAGATCAGACCTGTGGAGAGCGAGGGTGAGAGGACAGAAGGCCTGTAGAGAAAAGAGAAACTGAGGGTGGGGACATCTCTGTGGCAAGCTGGAGAACAAAGTTGTGGTAGGCTCCTGGGAGGATATGAGGAAACTCAAGCAGAGACTACTAGTAGCAGAGGCCACAGAGACTGAACAGGGCACCCACTAACTAGACTAGTCTCCTAGTCAAGAGAGGAGAACGCCAACCCACTCACAAAAACTTTGACCCAGGATTTGCCCTGTCTACAAGTTATACAGGGATAAGGATAGAGCAGATAGAACAGAGACTGAGGAAATGCCCAATCAATGTCTGGTCCATCTAAAGACCCAACCTACCAGAGAGTGCCAACCCCTGACATTATAAACGATACTCTGCTAAGCTTGCAGACAGGAACCAATCAGAGTTGCCCTCTTAGAGACTCTACCCAGCTGGCCCCAAAACAGATGCTGAGACTCACAGCTGAACAATGGGCCATGCATAGGGAGTCTTGTGGAAAAGGGGGACGAAAGTGAAAACAATCTGGAGGTTTTAGGATTTGCAGAAGAAGACCAACAGAGCCAACAAACCAAGGTCCGGAGGGGCTTGCTGAGGCTGAAGCATCAGCCAAGGACCATTCATGAACTGGACCTAGGCCCACTGCAAAGACATAGCAGATGGGCAGCTTAGGGCTCATGTGGGTCCTCTAGTAAGGGAAGTGGGGACTGCATTGGATAAGGACTCACTTGCCAGTTTTTTATTTATTTTTTTATTAATTACACGTTATTTACTTTGTATCCACCCTGTAGTTCCCTCCCTCCTCTCCTCCCAATCCCTCCCCCTTCCTCCTCCTACTCCATACATGAAAGGTTCTGCCTTGCAGACTAACAAAGCAGATGCTGAGAATTATGGCCAACCTTTGATCAGATTGCATCGAATCTTATGAAAGAAGTGGGAAATAGTGAGATCTGGATTGGACAGAAGCCCCACAAGGAGAGCAACAGAAGCAAAACATCTGAGCACAGGGGTCTTCCCTGAGACTGATACTCCAACCAAGTGGCATGCATGGAGATAACCCAGAACCCCAGCACAGATGTAGCCCATGACTTGCCAGATTTTTGATCACTTTTCCCTGATGGGACTGCCTTGCCAGGTCACAGGGGATGAGGACAGGCTCAGTCCTGATGCAACTTCATGAGCCTGGGTGGATGGAAAAGGGAGCTCCCCATTTCTAAGGAAAAGGGGAAGAAGAGGGAGGAAAGAAGGACAGGACTGAGAGGAGAGTAAAAACAGGGCTACGCCAAGGATGTAAAGTGAATTAAAAAATCCCAAATAATCAATAAAAATATTATGTTAGAAAAAAGGAAAAGAATAAGGCATTACATCAAGCTAAAAATCCTTCTAAGGCAATGTTATAATGAAGAGACAGCTCATATTTGGGGACAGATATTTGCAAACTATAGCTTTTGTAGGAACTAATATTTGAAGGGGAAGAAACTCAATATCAAGGAAACAAACAATCCAATCAAAATGAGGGAAGATGTAATCTTCAAAGGAAGATTTAAAAAATTTTAACATAACCAAAAAACCAAGGAAATCAAGATTTAAATCACAGCAAATATCACACTTACTAGAACGGTTACTATAAGGGAGACAAATGCACATTCTGAAGAAGGTGACTGCTGCTTGTCCTTAGAGGTGCTATGATTGATTAGCACGCCAGTACTCATGGGAATGCCCAGAAAACTAAAATTAACACGTTATACAACCCAGCCGCTCACTTCTGTTTACATAGTTAAATGAACTGAGATCAGCATGCCTAAATTCCTTTGTTCATTAGAGCATAATTCACAGTATCTCAGCCGCAGGAGTGACATGGTTTATGTGACATGGCGTTATGTAGGTGCATAGGACAGTATGGCCTTTAAAGATAAAGAAGCGGAGTCATCACCCGTGTCAGCCAATATACAGCCCAGAAGACATGCTCAGTGAAAACCACAGTCACAGAAAGGCAAATAGAGCATGATTTTATGTATAAAGAAAGATCTAAAACTTTGAACTCATGGAAGCAGAGAGCACGGTAGGGGCATCATGTCCCTGTGGGTTTGGGGGTGGGGTGGGGATGTGGCTGTTGATGGAAGAATGTAAGTTCCCAGACAGGAGCAGTAAGCTTCACTGATCCCTAGCACAGAATGGTGGCTATAAACTGAAGTATTAGATAGTTCTCATTTTCTTCTGAAAAACTAGTATATGAGGTAATGTATTTACCAATTATTTAATTTGATCATTCCATAACATAAGTATCTATTAAGACATCACAATGTATCTATACTATATATATACGTGTGTTTACATACATATGTATATATATGAAAAATCAAAAGAAAACATTAAAACCCTGTTATAGAACAAAACAAATTCACTTGTCTCAGGAAGAAGAAAAAATATTTCAATATGGTGCCCTGTCTTATCATTAATCAATGCCATTTTCAATACATGAGCATGAAGATCTCATGGGTGCCACCTTTTCTGGAATCTTTCTGTACAATTAGTGAAATCATAGGGAGCGAATGCTCTGACTAGGGTGTCTCTAAAGGCAAGTGGCAAGGATCTCGTGGCCAAGCCTGAGGAAACCCGAAAAGGTCATGGTGGTTTCCAGTGACCCAACACCACTGCTCAGCGTTTCTGGATCCTTACCTGTGTGTGTACTCCTTCGGCAGGATAAATGACAGTTCAGCTGCGACATTAGTCTCCATCTTGGCAGTTGGTATGTGTTTCCTAATGAGCTGGGAGACTGCTTCAACATCACAGTCAGGGGTCTTCACCATGATAAGGTGATAGCCCACACCTGAAAAGATCCATTTAGAAGGTCAAATGAAGCCACTGAATATTCTCAGCGAAAGCATGATTTTAATCTCCACAGTTCAGGCTTATCAGCTGCATAAGGCACTTCCATGTTCTAGAATATAAAGACACAGGCAAATCGCTGCACATGTCATTAAGACCTTAATTCACAGTGCTGCTGATGCTTAGCTTATTCTGAGTGATCCCCTGTCTCCAGGCTCAGATATGTATGGTAGAGCATAAGATTGAAACCAGAAGGAATTAGCTTGACTCGACTTGACTAGAGTGCCCAGACCCATGCATCTACAGTGAGGAAAGGAGGAGAGGGCTATAAAAAGAGAAGCGATGACATTCTGAGAGTCTGAAATGTGCTGACCACTTCACCAGGAGGGCAAGGCGGCTCAGGACTGCCTGCCTCAGTGCCCTAGGCCATCCCTTCTCTGTAATCCGACAGCTAGAGACAAGATGTTAGACAGATTTTTTAGGCTATTTAGTCTACCATCTTCTCAGATGGTCATTCTCTGAATAAAGCGAGGTTTAAAAGATTTATGTCCTGGCTCTGGTCACTGACGTCTGCAAATGGAGGTTAGCGGTGGGTGCTGACATTCTGGTTACACGTGGAGAATGGGGTGTGGTGTGGATGGGATTGAACCCACGGCTATGAGCAATGATCTTCCACCACGCTACAATCCCCGGCTTTTAAGGAATGTGTTACAATAGCTACAGCACATTGCTATCAGTGGCCAGAGTGAAGCAACAGCAATATAAGTTGCAGGCCAGATTTGGAGAGCTACAGGGATGCTCTCTGTTAGTACCCCCCTTTCCTGACAAAATGGCAACCGGTAGCTGAGAGAACAAACATGAACATTATTTGATCATTTAATAAATACTTACTGAAGACCTATTAAGAGTCAGGCATGATTTAGATCCTAAGGATGGTTTGAGCTACCATCCTGAATTCCCTTCTATTTTCAACATGGCTTTCAAACTTAATTTTTCATTAATCAAAAAAAAAATCCTTTCTGATTCAGGCTTGCCTTTATGTGGTTGAACATGGGGGAGACAACTTTTACCTTTATTATTTTTCTTTTATTATGTACTCATTCACTGTCTTAAAAACCTCTTTTCCATTGCTCTTTTTTTTGTATGTGTATGTTGTGTGCGTGAAGGTGCGTGTCCTCTCGTATGCGCAAGCGCATGTGTGCATATGTGTGTAGGTGTGCAGATGAAGGACAGAGGTTGAAATCGGGTGTCCTCCTTGAGCACTCTCCTTGATTTCTTACTTGATCCCAGAAGTTGAAGACTAGGCTGGTCTAGCTAGCCAGTTTGCTGGGGGAGATTCGCAGTCTTGGCCTCCCTGGAGCTGGAATTACATGGGGGCCACCATGCCCACCCAGTATTGAAGCATTCCATGAGATCCAAACTCAATCCTGACCCTTATGTGAAAGCTCACCCACTGAGTGTGTTCCCAGTCCTCATTGCCCGTTTAAGTTTCTTTTGAAACGGAAATCCCTAACAATAATCAATGTAGTCAGGTACTAACTGTGTGTGTCCAGTTGGCTTACTATAGGAACACTGGTTTCTATTTACTGGTCATAAGCGCAAAGGCACTCAACAAGATTATTTACACTACTTCCTACATCCAGAAAATTTACTAGTAAAGCCCACGTTACCCTTTGGAGGAGGAAAAAGAAGAGGAGGGCTATCACCCTGAAAGGCAGCATTCATTACAGAAGAGCTCAGGCTTGAGCGTCAGGTGCACCCAGGCCCGAATCCCTCCCAATTCTTTTCCGGATTTCTCATTACTGAAATACGAGCCCTAGCTCTCTTATCTATAAGAAGGGGGAGTTCTTCAGATAATGTTAATTAATGTTTATCAAGAATGAGTTCTAACAACTCACCCATGGGAGGAGAAACAGTAAATGTGAGCTGAGTGAATTCAAACACTGTCATGAAGTCATCTCTAGCTACATTCACTGATCTGCATCTTCCAAGCTTGTGTTTCTTACTGGTTTGAGACAGATAATTTCAACACCAATAACAAAGGGTTTGTATGAACTCACATTTTCTATTAGTCTCTCTCTCTCTCTCTTTCTCTCTCTCTCTCTCTCTCTCTCTCTAGCACTAAGAGTTACATAGAGAGCCTGTGCATACCAGACAAGCATTTTACTGAGGAACTGGCACTCTTCACTTTGTTGTTCTTTTTTATGTTTGGCGGGGGTTGTTTGTGTGTTTTTAAAGTGCTGAGGATCAAACACAGGGTCTTATGCATGACGAACAAGTGCTCTACCACTGAGCTATATCTCCAACCCTCTTTTTACCCTTTAAATTGTACTTAATCCTGTGTAGGGCGGGTGGCTATGTGGGTGTGGGGAGTGGGGGGGTTGTGTGTGGGCATACAGAGGTGTTTGCAGGTGCCTTCCTCAATTGCATCTCCCTATTTTTGAGACAGGTTCTCTCCCTGAACCTGGAGGTCCCAAATTTGTCTGGCCTGGCTGTCTCTGCCCCCCATCTCTGTGCAGACCACCGTGCCCTGCTTTTTACATCCCTGCTGCAGATCCTTACTCAGCTCTCCATGCTCGCGTGGGAAGCACGCTACCCACTGAATGGTTTCCCCAGCCCCTCTTTATACTTTTGGAGACAACATTTCCCTAAGTTGTCTAGGCTTGATTTGAATTCACTCTGTTGCCCAGGAAGCCCTTCAACTCCCAATCCCCCTGCCTCAGCCTCTTAAATTTCTGGAATTACAGGCCTTTGTCACTAGGCCTGGAAACAGTTTGCTCTTACTAGACAAACAGACTGTATATCTCCTGAAGTTAAGACTGTTTGAGCCAACTTTTTATTTACTCCTTACTCAGTAAGTTCTGATTGACCAGTGGCAGCATTTGAGAAACAGTTTGTGAAAATAAATTAGAAAGAATGTAACTCATGCGTGAGTATTTGATACTAATGCTCAAATGAGAAAACTAAGATAGCAGTGTGGTTGTTGACTTTCTTCCCTATAAGCATCTACAGCTCTGTTATTAAATCTGTGTTGCTATGACAGATTGTCAGTTAATATCATCGGTATGGAAGAAATAAATATGATGTTCATGTTCATTGGGTCCATAAGGAACATTTTCCAAGTGAGAATATGTTTATTGGGTCAGAATGGGAAAAAACTGAATAGATAGGTTATGTCTAAATTGTAACCAGGAATAACCAAAATGTTTCAGATCTAGTGCAATAGGACATAGGAAAGTCTGTGTAGAGAAGAAAAAAAAAGACTGAAAATGTTAAAATGATATTTTTTGAGACAAGGTCTCACTTCATGGAGCTTCCAACTCATCATTGCTACTATCTCAGCCTAGCAAGCACTAGAGTTACAGACATGCGCCACCACACCTTGCTCAGAGAGATATTATTACAGCACCAACATTCAAGGAACCAAGCAGAGAGAGAGAGAGAGACCGTATAGTTTCTTCAGGAAAAGCGAAGAGCCACAGCACTTCAGGGTCCCCATGACCAGGATGGCAATGCGGTCACCAAGCACATCGGCTTCGTCCATGTGGTGTGTGGTCAGAAGGATTGTGCGGTCCTTTTTATATTGCTGAAGTAGGTCCCAGGTGGCCCTCCTTGAGACCGGATCCATGCCAGATGTTGGCTCATCGAGTATCACCACCTAGAGACAAGAGTTAGTAATCAAGGGTCTGTTTACTTTATGCTTCTGGCCTGTGGGTTGACCAGCTACGTGTGTGAGACATATTTAAGTTAAAATGCACACTCTAGACCACCCTAGGATGAAAAACCGATCAACACTCAAACACGTGACTACACTAAATCAGCTGCGTTAATAATGTGAATTTGAAAGAGTTACAATTTAGGAGAGCTGGATTTGTGCCATCTTCGTGTTTGAACTGGAAGAGTAAAGACCCATTTTATTTTCTCTTATTTTATTTCCTACAATGTGTGTGCGCGTGTATGTAGATGTCACAGACTGATGTTCAGTGTCTTCCACAATCACTCTATATCTTGTCTTCTGAGATAGGGTCTCACGCTGAACCCACAATTTACTGATGAGCTGGAGTGGTTGGATGGCAAGATCTGGGGATCTGTCTGTCTCCATAGCATCTTTGGTTTAAGATTATAGGCACCCACAACCATGCCTGGCACTTTTCCCTGGGCACTGGGGATCTGAAGCCAGGTGTCTGCGTGCCCAGCAGGGACTTTACCATGGAACCATCTCGCCAGCCCCACGAGAAGCTGCCATTTTTAACTCTTAGTTACCTTACTACCCCCTATAAGAGCTATAATGATTGAGAGTTTGCGCTTCATCCCTCCACTCAGGTTCATCGACATAGTGTTACGTTTCTTGAGCAGGTCAAAAGAAGTGAGCATACTGCGAATTTCTCTGGATTGTATCTTCTTAGGTACTCCTTTTATCTAAAGAGAGGAGCCAAAGTTTATGCAGTGCTTTCAGACCTGTGCTTAGAAAATTCTTACTCTGGGGCTTTAACAGAGCTGCCTCCGTACGCTCGCCCTCCTGAGTGTCACCTTCGCCAACATGGACTTTAGGTGAGGGTGAGGCTGCAGCCCCTTGTTCACACGGCCAGGAGGATGTAAAGTGCGCAGGAAGGAGGTGCTCACCACACAGTAGAAATGAAGGTGTTCCGACACTGTCAGCATGGGGAACAACAGGTCTTCCTGTGGACACATGCCCAAGCTTTTCCTAATTTGAACCATGTCAGATGAGATGTCATATCCACCAATGTACACATTTCCTCTGGTAGGAAGATAAAAACCTAGAAGTGAGCAAAGACATGGCGGAGCTTAGCTTTGGCCAGGGCACCTGATGATGTGCTGCTCACTGGTGTCTTGCCTGCAGAGTCTATGGATCATGCAAAAACAACAACGTCTCTCTAGCGTCAATGGTCATGATCGGATGATGATGGAGAAATGGGAAGTGAGAATTTCTGGTTTCTTTAAAAACGCAGAAATGTTATGGGAATATGTTTTGGTTTTAATCTCAGGTGTGTGATAGGGGACTGGTTTAGACTGGCCACAGCAGCTGACTATGAATTGACTCCTGCCCTAGCGGGGGCATGATTTTGCCAGGTGAAGATAGTTTATGTTTGAAATCCTGGGGACTCTTCAGAGGCTATATAATGTCAGACCCTCAGAGGCACTTTGAAGAGGTAGCTGTTACTCTCTAGTTACTGGATTGCTGGTTGGAGATATCCTGACAATGAAAACCAAACTTAGCCCAAGGGGCTCACTGCCCCTAATCAGCAGGAAGTAGACTAATGATATCAATACCTCTGTTCCTCTCTAACCCTCATTCTCTCCTAACTAGTGTTGGAGGGAGAGGGGTTTGAAAAAGATAGAGATGTTGTAGGAAGGTAGGCAAAAGAACCCAATAAAGTAACCAAAAAGTTGGGTGACAAGAGGCACCCAGGTGTGAGGCTAGCCAGAATGGGAAATCTGATCACAAATGCCATTGAGAAAATGGCAGGAGATGAAGGGATGAATATTTTGTCTTAAAACATAAGCAAACAGTTTGTTGTGGCTGCTACCAATAGGATTTTCCCCACTTTGCTCCCAGAGGGGATTTTCTGTCTGTGTTTGTTTTGTGTGTGTATCTTTTTTTTCCCTTCATCTTATACTCCATCTTTTAAAAAAAAAGGTGGGAGAATGGCTGAGCACTTTAACAACTTGAGGGTGGAAATGAAGGAATCTGAGAACAAAAAAAGGGAAAATCAAGAGTCACTCTATTCTCTCATCTCTGAAAGGGTTACAGAGTTGGCTGTGCAACTGGAAAATTTGCAGGTAAAAGTAGAAGCACTTGGGAAGTGAATAGCCACAGAAAAGGGAAAACACAAGTGCTCAGACCTGGGGACTGAGAAATGGTACGGAAACTTCCTGCAGGATGAAAGAGAGAAGCAAATCAGACCACGAGGAAGATTGTGGTTTTATCTGGCACCACACGCTTTTTGGTTTCAAGTCCTCACAGCCCCTGGGTGGGGAGGGGAGGCAGGTGTGTGGTGGGGGAAGAGGAGGCCGTGCAGGGGGACAGGATTAAAGAAAAACAGCCTATTCGAAAGACAGGGTTAATCTTGAACCAACTGTGCCACCAAAGGATGGGGGTAGCCTGGGACCACAAAATTACCATCAGTTTTCATGGCAATTGTCTAGCCCATGCCTGTTCATGGTGTACCTCTTGATTATGATGACATAATGTGGCATCCTATAGAAATGATAGATCTGAGGTGATTTAAAGAGGCCATGATTTCCTACAGAATGCATTCACCTTATGTAAAACAAATATTACATAACTGGACTACCCAAAATAGAATTATTCCCCAAGATTGGAAGGTCTGGTAACAACTGTGCTGGAGGCCAGTCAATGGTGACAATGGTTAACGTAATGGAGGGAGAAGCCGTGAATATTGAACAGTGAAATATAGAGAGGGTAATGAACATTGTCAAGGATCAGCTGCTTGGTGCAGGGCTGTACTCCGATTTAGAAGAACAGATTTGAGTTGATGGTGCTGTTATAGAACAATGTCACTTTGTGGCATTAAGAGCTTGGGATAAAGTCGAAGAGCCGGGAAAAGGTCCACCTCATTTACTAAGACTGCACAATGCTCTTGAGAAGCCTTCACTGATTTCCTGCAAAGATTGGTTTCAGCTGTAAACAAAGCCACATCAGACTTTTATTTGAGGCAGGTGTTGATAGAGACACTTGCCTTTTAGAATTCAAATACTGAGTGTAAAAGGGTTATTAGAATATTAATGGTGAGAGCAGCACCAATGGATGAGTGAATAAGAAACACAACTGATATTGGTTCTCACAAGTATCATTCTAATGTCATAGGACAAGCAATTGCTAACAATCTTGATATCAAAATGCCCAGAGTTTCAACTGCAGAAAATTCAGTCATTTACAAAGGAGTTGTGAACAAGCTACTATAAGCCTCCGATCTTAAAATGCCCAGTGTTTTAACTGTAAGAGATATGGCGCTTTCCACATGAGAAGTCACCACGCTGTTTCAGCAATGGGTTTTTTTAAAGAATGCATAGGCTTCCGATGGTTTGCAGACATTGCGGCAAGGGACCAATGGGTGTAGGTCCAAGAGAGCTATCCAAGATAACTTTCTGCCATTGGGAAATAAAATGGGGGACCTAGGAGCTTAAGGCCCCACAGCAAAAGATACAAGCCATTTCAGATAAGAGCAGCTGAATCACTGGTTTGTAAAAAACAAAAACAAAACAAAACAAAACAAAAAAGAGTTGACCACTGATTTGAAAAGCGTTTAGTTCATTGAAAATGTCTCTGTTTATAATTTCTCGATAAACACAGTACAAGTAATGGCTTAAAACAGAAAGGGGGGAAATGTAGTGAGAATTTTTGTTTTCTTTAGAAATGCAGACATTTTATGGGAATGTGTTTTTGTTTTAATCCTGGATGTGGGATCTTGGGCTGCTTTAGGTTGACCACAGCAGCTGGCTATGATTTAACTCATTTTCTAACAGTAACATGATTTTGCCAGCTGCAGATAGTTTATGTTTGGTATTCTGGGGTCATTTTTCTAACTGGCTGTAAAGGTCATTCCCAGCCCCGAGCCAGAAGAGTGGCCAGGCCCTACACTACAAGAAAAAAAAAAAATCCCACCAAGCCCTGAGCTGGCCACACAGATCAGGCCACATAATTCCGCCAATCCCAGGCCACCCTGAAAGCTCCTCCTTCCCCCAAGAAGCTCCATATAAACCCTGCATTCTGCCCAGTTCTCTGCTGTTTCTTGCTGGAACAGAGGAAGACACCATCCTGGGTCTCTCCCTCCCAATGCATTTCTTGTGTGAGGTTTGTGGTGTGGTGTGGCTTTGTGGTATTTCTTGGCTCCCAACTGCAAGGATACCTTTCCCCGCAGGGCTGTTACATTTGCACTGGGGAAACTTTCCTGGCAGCTGGACTAGAACTTTTCTAGAGGAAGGCTTTCCCTCCAAAACTGCAACACTTACAAGGCCATTTACCCACACCTGAAGATTTAGATCTAGGAACCATAGATGAGAGACGACATTTGACATTTGTCTCTCTGGATCTCTGTTACCTCATTCAATGTAATAGTTTCTAGTTCCATCCATTTACTTACAAAATTCATGACTGCAATTTTGTTGTTGTTTTCAGTTGAGTAGTATTCCCTAGTACTTATGTACCAGATTTTCAGTATCCATTCATCAGTTGGACATTTAGGTTGTCTCCTTTTCCTAGCTATTGTGACTACAGCAACAGCATCTGTGGATCAGGGTACTGAGTCCTTGAGGCATATATGGAGGAGTGAAATAACGGGACCATGTAGTGCGTTCATGTCTGCCTGATGAGAATTCTTCACATTGATTTCCATAGTGGCTAAACCAATTTGCAATCCCACCAGTAGTGAGTGCTTTATATGTTCTGGATATTAATCTATCAGATGTTTGCGTGGAGAAGATTCTCTCCCACTATATAAGTTTTCTCTTCACTTTATTTTCTTCCTTTGATATACAGAACCTTTTTAGTTTTGTGATGTCCCATTTGTCGATTCTTGCCCTTAATTCCAGGGCAAATGGAGTCCTACTTAGAAGTCTTCGCCTACACCTGTATCATATAGGGTATTGCCTCTGTTTTCTTCTACCAGTTTTGGGTTTCACATTAAAGTTGTTGACCCATTTGGAGTTAGTTTTGTGCATGGTGATAAATGTGGGAATACTTTCATTCTTCTGCACGTGGACATCCAGTTTTCTAAGCGCCATTTATTGAGATGATTTCTTCTGACAAGCATATATTTTTGGCAACTTTTTTTCAAGCTGCAACTACTTGTATTCATGTTTGGATCTTCACTTTTGTTCACTTGTTCTAATGTCTGCTTTTGTGCCAGTACTACATTGTCCTTATGCTTGTGGCTCTGTAACATATTTTCATGTCTAGAATATAACCCCCTGGCACTTTTTTAAAAATTAATGGGCTGGTAGGTCTATAGGAAGAACAGTAAAATGTTGGAATGGTAGAATGTAGGATATACATATAAGAATATTTATTAAAACAAATTTTAGTTTATCTCTGTGTTTGAAATATTATCAACAAATGTGTGTGTTTTCATAATGTGCATTCACAGTGAGAGGAATGCTCACCGGGCAAACTACAGTGGCTTCCCGTGAGGTGGAGGGAGTAACAGAAGGGAAAACAATGAAGCGGGGAAGCCAATAAAAAATGAACACAGGCTTTACAAAGAGGGGACTTGTGTGATCATTCAGAATGCGACTTTCAGAAGAAAGGTAGGTTTGAAGCATCTGACATAGAGAAATAAGTACTAATCTATTCGTATGATAATGACTGGACTTAAAGAAATGAGTGAATTCACTAACTGTATGTCCAGTGCCTTTGGCTTCAGGAGAGTCAGCAAAAGCCCCACACTCCTTGGGTAGAACCTGTCCCCGTGGGATCTCTGATACAAACCTGTGAGAATGGACAAGGTGGTGGTTTTTCCTGCTCCATTGTGTCCTAGAAGAACAGTTATCTGCCCCTCATACAAGTTCAAAGACAAGTCTTTTACTGCCACCAGAGTGCCAGTTTTTAAGGTGAATTTCTGTAAAAAGAGAAACAAATACGAACTTGATTACTGTTATCTGTAAACAAGGACTCATTAATTATACAGAGTTAGAGGAAAACGTCATTAATCTCAAGGCTGGAGAAAAAAAATCAAAGAGAGATTAAATTATGGAAACCAAGCGAGGCTTACAGGCAGTCACAGGGATTGCATCAAGGCATGAGTAATCTCATATTGTTGCTCTGCTCCAATCTTGAAGCTGATAAAACCCCAGTCAGCCCCAGTCAGTCAGCTCCAGTCAGCCTCAACCAGTTCCTGTCAGTCAACTCCATCAGTTATCCCCAGTCAGTCAGCTCCAGTCAGTCAGCTCCAGTCAGTCAGCTCCAGTCAGTCAACCCCAGTCAGTCAGCTCCAGTCAGCCTCAACCAGCCCCTGCCAACTCCAGTCAGTCAGGTCCAGTCAGTCAGCCCCAGTCAGTCAGCTCCAGTCAGTCAGGTCCAGTCAGTCAACCCCAGTCAGTCAGATCCAGTCAGCTCCAGTCAGTCAACCCCAGTCAGTCAGCTCCAGTCAGTCAGGTCCAGTCAGTCAACCCCAGTCAGTCAGCCCCAGTCAGTCAGCCCCAGTCAGTCAGCTCCAGTCAGCCTCAACCAGCCCCTGCCAACTCCAGTCAGTCAGGCCCAGACAGTCAGGTCCAGTCAGTCAGCCCCAGTCAGTCCTCTGAGTCAGCCCCAGTCAGCCCATTAGTCTTTATCCTGTGTCACAGAATGAACTGCTGAAAATCCCCTTGCAGACACTCCAGACCCCACTTCTTCCACCCAACGGGAACATTAGCGCCTGGGCTCTTATCTCCGCGAGTCATATGACTATCCATCTAGCTACACATTCCAAAATTCCAACCTGAGATATCTCCCTCTACCCCATATACTAAAAATAGACTAGTCGCTAATCCCTGCTGGTGGGCTCACTCGTTTATTCAGCAGGAAATGGTTGAGGACTTGTGCAGCGTGCGTTGTGGAACCTGTTCTGAGTGTAGTCATGAAGAAGGCATACCTGGTACCTTCTTCCATGACAGAAAAAAATTGTAACAGGAGAACAAGAAAATGCATACGTGGATGCACAAATGAATTATTTAACGTTTTTTTTACTAAACATTAGCCAAAATATGCATCAGTGGAATAAATAGAGAACAATTTGGTCAAGATGTTTAGCAAAGGGAGAAAGGCAGTTCACCAGTTGGCACCACTGCAAACCCACCTCGTGTAAACTGTGGGTCTAACTATGGGCGCGATGCACCTTTCTCCACCTGTGCCTGAAAGAAAATGTGCTTTGAATACGATGGTAAGTTGCCTATTTGTTACCGAAGAGAACATCTAATATGTTCTGGATTTAAGTGCCTTTGGCTGCATCTTTCTAAACTTTTTTTTCTGAGTTGTGAACTGCCATTTTCTTTTGAAAAGTGGCATCTTTTTATTTTAATTTTTTATATTAATTACAGTTTATTCACTTTGTATCCCAGCTCCCTCCCTCATCCCCTTCCAATCCTTTCCTCTTTTCCTCCCTCATCTCCTCCCATGCCCCTCCCTAAGTCCACTGATAAGGGAGATCCTCCTCCCCTTCCCTCTGACCCTAGCCTATCAGGTGTCAGTAGAACTGGCTGCATTGTCTTCCTCTGTGGCCTGGTAAGGCTTCTCCTCCCTCAGGGGGAGGTGATCAAAGAGCCAGCCACTGAGTTCATGCCAGAGACAGTCCCTGTTCCCCTTACTAGGAAACCCACTTGAACACTGAGCTGCCATGGGCTATATCTGTGCAGGAGTTTTAGGTTATCTCCATGCATTGGCCTGGGTTAGAGTATCAGTCTCAGAAAAGACCCCTGGGCCTAGATTTTTTTTTTGGTTCTGTTGCGCTTCTTGTGGAGCTCCTGTCCCCTCCAGGTCTTTCTATCTCCCCCTTCTTCCATAAGATTCCCTGTACTCTGCCCAAAGTTTGGCTATGAGTCTCAGCATCTGCTTGATACACTGCTGGGTAGAGTCCTTCAGAGGCCCTCTGTGGTAGGCTCCTGTCCTATTCCCTGTTTTCTCCCTCTTCTGATGTCTGTCCCATTTTGTCTTTCTAAATGAGGACTGATCATCTTATCCAGGGTCCTCCTTCTTGTTTAGCTTCTTTAGGTGTACAGATTTTAATATGTTTATCCTATATGTCTAATATCCACTTGTAAGTGAGATAAGTGGCATCTTAAACTAAATAAAAATCCAAATGTGGTCTAAGCCCATTGTGTAAACTCATTTTCATAGCCATATTGGGAAGTTCTTCTCACATTGTACAGCAAGCCTGCTTATGTTTTTCACCAAGCACTCTTGCTAAACACCTAGACATTAGCTCTTGCCCTGAACCCAGTTCCTTAAATAGCTATCTAAAAAACTTTAGCCTGACCTCTTCATTGTTGTGGTACTCATACTTAAGTAAAAACAAACAAACAAATAAAAAACTCAGATTCTCTCTCTCACTTTCTCTCTCCTTCCCTCCTTAGTTATCTCCCTCTCTCCCTCCCTCCCATATTGCTGATGTTTCAAGCTGAACCTTTCCTATCACATCTAGAAGATACTATCTAACAGCAGGCATTCTGCTCCTCTGGCTCTTATAATCATTCTGCCCCCTTTTCCACCTGTTCCCTGAGCATCATGTAAAAGATGTAAGGGTTGCATTGTAGTTATACCGATGGGGGTGTAACTGCATAGGCTTTAAGCTGGGTAGGACCATTTATTGCAACTGTGTGGGAGATTTATTGCTTTTATCTCTAGACAACTTTCACAGCAGCTTCCACTTCTAGGCAAGCTAGTCCTGCAGAAGGAGGCTTCTAGGCCCGATACAACTTAATTTCTCCAAGTCCCATGTCAAAATATGTGATATCTTCAGCAATAGGCTCTTACTTTAAAGTTCTGGGGGCTAAGAATGGGCAAGAAGAATTATAATTTCTTCTTTGACAGATGTCTTGGATTTTTTAATTATCCACCTTTAACTCATTTCCGTTCTGGTAAGAACATTCTGATTTCAGTTCATGCTGAACAGAGCATTATATGGGTGTATGACATCTTTTTAAAAGTACTCCACATGTACTTGCTTTCTGCATTTGTTGAATGCAATGTGCTTATCGGGGCGTATAAATTAATCATGGTCTTCAGTTGTTCATATCCTTGCTGACTAGGCTTTTTCTGTGCTCGTGTTCTTAGTATTTTCCTATGTTGTCCTTTAAGATTATTTTCTTTAATATACTATAATCACGATTTTGTTAATGTGTGGCTACTAGTTCTAATATCTATATCAAGTTTCTAAAGAAGCTCTTATACTGTGCCTGTTTATTGTTGGCTAATGGCCACTATTTTGTGCTTCTTCGTGTGTCTACGCAGAGCCCTTTGGGTCCTCAAAGCATTCATGCTAATCTCAGTATCGTTCCAATTTTAGTATATGTCCCACCAAAGCGAGAACCCTCTGTATGCAGCTTTGCGGGAGAGCTCTGGGAAGAAGTGAACCACTGCAACAGCGGAGGTGTGTGCCGGGGAAATTCTGCAGGAAAGTAAAGCTGGAGAGTGGAGAGACAACAGAAAAAGGGCAGAACATATTTTCTTTGCTCTAGTACTGCCATCTTAAGAAAATGGTTGATGTTTGTAAATATCCAAAGAAAACCAGTCAGATACCTGTGTTAACGGATCAAAGCAGAATGTGGGAGCAACTCATTGTCGAGAAAGGAGCCACAGACCTGTCCTCTACTGTCCCTTAACCCGGGTAAATAGCAGAAATTATTTAAAGGGGTGCATTGCCACAAATTATGAAATTAAACATTCAGGTTAAGTTGGAGTAGTTCCTTGGAAGGCAGGGGAAGGGGTTTCCTGAAAACAAAATACATCCTGGCAGATTCTGAACAGAGTAAATGCCTAACAACATGTCTAAAAAGTGAAGAGTGGCCTAACCTCTAACTTGTAAAACAAACCAGGATGCTATTTGTTTTACAACAAAAACAGATTAACTAATAAAAGTTCCATCTTGACTCCTCTAATGGAGAATTATGGAAGACAGCATTATTATCTACATAAAGGTAGATCTTATTCTGAAGGAAGGAGAGAAATAACAATGTTGTTGGTTAGAGATTTTCACTATGTAGCCCAAGCAAGCCTTAAACTCAAGCTTTCATCACCTTGGTCTCCCAAGGGCTGGGATAACAGGTTTGGCTGCCATGCCCAGCCAACACACGGACTTTTGATTCTCTTATACACACTTCAATTTTATCTTACTGAAGAATTTTTAATTAGCATGGCTGTGGAATTGTGGCCATCCTCTCAAGAAACAGAAACCTGTTGGATAAATACCTTGTACAAATGTTGAATCTGGATGCCAGCCACTAAGCCTTTAGGTTCGGGCTCAAAAAACTCATTTGGGGTTATTTCAGTGACTTCGCTCTCTTCCTCCTTTAAGGCTGGCTCTCCAAACCAGTAGGCTTTCTAAAATAACAACAACAACCAAAATGATGATGATGATGATGATGATGATGATGATGATGATGATAGAAACTTAAGTGCTCTAACAATTTCAAAGCTCGCTGGCTCATTTCACTCTAGTTTTAAAGGGAGCTGCAATAGGTGACTTTAAGTTATAATGTGCAGCAAAGCTGTCTATCTATAAAATGAATTTCTAAGATTATGATCACAGAACACACACCGTGCTTAAAGCTTGTTTTAAAAAGAAAGGCCAGTGAAGTCGCCTCAGTGAGAGGTGCTGGCTCATTCCAAGTCAGCTCTTTCTAGCAGGGTTGGTCTACATGCTGTGGGCACCCAAGCACCTTTCACTGAGTCTGTAAGGACAAAGTCATTCTCACAAATACCTTACACTACTTGGCTTTCATTTTAACCAAATGGACCTTTTCACCAATGTTACACAAGCAATGAAAGGCAAGTCTGTGGCGTCTTGGTGCCAAAACCAAGCAGGACGACACACTACATTCTGTAGTCCATCTTTCCTGCCACTTACATATTTATGTAGGAAAGCCCGCTCCACTTAATGATATATTTGACAAAGCTATTAAGTTTTGATCCTTCAAAAAAAATGTAGCGTCAGCCCTACACAATCCCAACACAGATAGAAAAATGCATTTGGTAAGATTCAGAGTATCGTCATTGTAGAAGTCTTCAAAAAATAAAGTATGATAAGAATTTAATCAGCACATTAAATTCTATCTGTTGTAAGCCCACAGCCAACACCATGTCATATGGGGGGAAGCTGAAAGCATGACCTCTAACATCTGGAAGAAGCGTGTTCATATTTTTAACCATCCTTACTTAACTCGATAGTGGAAGTCTTAGCCAGGGAAGTTAAGTAAAATAAATAAATAAAAGGCACCCAAACAGGAAAGGAGGAAGCCAGATGATTTCAGTTTGCAGGTAATAAATAAACTGATACATTTGGTGAACTTCACCAGTTAACCTACAGAAATAAATAGATGCTTTTATGTACTAAGAAACACATTAATCGAAATGGAAATCAAGAAAAACAATCCCACTGACAACAGCAGTAGCTACAAAAATGCCTAGGGGTAAATTTCATCAAATAAATTACTTCTATACTAAAAATTACAAACCTCTGAATAAATTAAACAGGATGCTAAAAAGTAAGGCTTGCTGGTCATTGGCCTAACTCCAGGTCCAACGAGAGACCCTGTCTCAAAGGAGTAAGGTGGAGACACATGACATCCTCCACTTGACTACATACATGCACAGAGGTATGTGTCCTAATACGTGTTTGTGTGTGCATGTTCATGCATAAACACAGTATCTGACTACAACATCAGCATATCTGGTCTTTCACTATATCGTAAAGCTGTGGTATCTAACTAGGAGAATACTGGAAAACAACATACACAGATGAACGCAACACAATATAGAATCCAAACATAAGGTCACATATAACTGGTTTTTGACCAAGGTAACAAGTATTAGAAACATATTGAATTTTAGAAGTCACTTCAATAAGTATTGCTGAGCAAATTGGATGTCTCTGCACAGAAAGAGATCAAAGGCCAATCTTTCAGCACATATGAGAATCAACACCTAAACTACTAGGAAGAAAACGGGGCAATGTTTTTAAGACACCAGCATAGCTGGTGCTTTTTTTATAAGAAGATCCCAAAAGCACAACTACAACAGCAAAATTGGCCCAGTGGAATCATACCAAGATAAGAATCATCTGCAAACAGAAGTGATAATCAACACAGTAAAACTTACTTGCGAAGTGGGAGAAAATATTTGTAAAAAGCTGTCCGAAAGGAGTGTTCTCAGAATACGTAGGCAACTGAAACTGTTCAGTAGTGGGAGAAACAAGTATAACACAATTTCAAAATGGCAAATCTTATGAATAGGTGTTTCTCAAAAGACATACAGAGGGCGGGTAAGTAAAGATTGTTCAACATGACAAAGAGAGGTACAAATCAACATCACAAGGATCTATTATCACGCACATTGACATGACTACTAGCATGAAATAAAACACAACAAATGCTGCTGACTGTGAATAGAAAGGGCAGTCACGATCTACTGGTGAGAATTCAAATTAGCATATCCATTCTGGAAAACAGCACAGTAGAAGGTCCCCAGAAGAACAAAAGTAGGAACAGCAGCTCACAACGGGGCAGATACCCAGTTGATCTCTCACGTTCACTGCAGCACCATTCTCAATAGCCGAGACAGAGACATAGATTTGATGGAGAAATAGATATAGAAAACGGGGCAAACTCATGAACTGTGATATGGTTGGCCATAAAAGAAGACCGTGCCATTTATTTACCAGGGCATGAATAGCTGGAGGAAACAATATTGAATAAAATAACCCAAATACAGAGAGACATGTATCTCATGTTCCCATGCACGTGTGGAAGCTAAACATGCTAATTACTTGGAAATACAGAATAGTATACAGTTGCTCCAGGCTAAGGAATGGAGGGAGTGAAGGGAATAAATAAAACTTAGATGAATATAATATACTGTTCTGAAGCATGGTAGGCTGATTATAACTTTATTAATGTATCTTCTAACGAACTAAAGGCGGAATTCAAAGTTTCTCAAAACAAAACAAAAAGATAAAATTTTAAAGAAGTACAAATGGCAAATAACCTAATTTGATCAACTATTCATTATATGTGCATATTGAATTTTTATACATTTCTTTAACTATTCATTGTCATATCAATTTAAAAAAACTAAATGTAGACGTGGGCATAATTTTTCCTCTCTGCACTCGGGTCCACAGATATTACCATACATTCATTCATGTGGAATTTCTTTGCAGAAAATCCTTCCACAAATAGATATGGCAAGGAATGGTGTTAATGCAATAAAGACAAGGCATTGTGGTTAATCTTCATTGTCCATTTAATTGCCTTGAGGTTCACCAGGTACTCAATAAAGCACGTTTTTGGGTGTGTCTTTGAGGGGTTTTCCAGAGAGGGATTACTAAGGGGAGGAAACAACATCGATATGGGGAGCAACACCCAGGAACCCAGGCATTGACGGAATGAAGGCAGAGAGTGCAGGATCCCGCCAGACCCAACATCCCAGCTCTGCTTCCCGATTTCTGTGAGGTGAGTAGCTTTGTTCTGTCCCGTCTCCTCACGGAGAGGTTCTGTCTCGCCTCAACTCAAAGCGATGTGGCTATGGGAATGTAGACTGAAGCCTAAATGAATTATTTGTTCCTTTAAATTTTCCCTCTCAGGTATTTGTCACAGGAACAGGAAGTCTGGTATTGTGGTCTCCACGCAGAGGCTGTTAGAGGTAATCCTGCTTGCTCTTTGGAAACTAGTTACAGAAACACTGGGGGTTGTAAATATCAGGCGTACAGGTAGGTACTCACCTGCAGGAAAAAGTTCCAGGGCTTGGGCACACCATACTTTCCTGGAAAAACAGCATCTATGTACCAGGCCACAAAGCCGAACAGAAAAGCACTAAATATAAACATTCCCATTATGTGGGCCAAAGTTAAGTCATCATCGGCATTTATCTTTGTAGCAAAGTTGTACCACTGAGCGCCCTGCCCTGAAACAAAATGAGAGACAATTACTTCAGATGTCCAACAATGGCTGAAGCAGACATGTAGGAGACATATAGATCCCTGTGTTCACAGATAAGCACAAAGAAAACCAGAACTGTTAAACATGCAATGTTGTCTCTTCAAAGGAAAAGATGGATATAATCTGGTTTCCACCCAGAAGGATAATATTTGATATGGTTGATAGCATGGTGCCCTCTGTGCCATGGCTATAGCCAGGCCACACTGGCTCCCTCTGACCCTTATCTTGAGCCTGTTCATACCAGTCAATGTATAACACTATTATGAGCATTGTTTACCTTGAGCCTGCTTTCTTGCTTAATCTATACACTCTATCTTGGACTCTGGAAGATATGACTTACATTTTACAAGCGTTTTGATGTAGTCGTGTCTTAAGCTTTATTGCGAACATGGAATTCAGTTAATTATCACCAGGAATTGTTTTCAAAATTTTCCATTCAACACCAGCCACTGAGTCTTGCTGAACTGGACTTCCTTCTTGCCTCTAGTGTTCCAACATTCTGATGGCCGTGGGGTTTGTAGAGAACCCACCATACCCAGCTGCTTTGAGAGTAAGTAAGCAGGAAATCGCACTTGCATTCTGGAGACACATGCTGTCTGTTATTTTATGACACCCTTACATTTCAGCTGCCCACAAGTGCATAATAATGGAAGGAGACTTTTAGCCAAGCCTGATGAAAAGTTACAGTGACATAAACTATCACACAAGATCATAGACTCGTTAAAGCAAAAAACCTGGGGTGGGAGGCATTAATATCTCAGTTCTCTAAGGCAAATCTTTATGACAGCAACCAAGACTACATACAAACTTACAGTCATCAGGAAGAAGAAATAAGGTTCAACTTCTGTTCTCCAGGATAGCGTGTAGGGGATTGGAAGTTACCAATGTGTCCAAACAGGTAAAATCTGCACTCATGAGCACAAGAAAAGTGAAAACAGGAGACAGTGCACTCTTTAAATGCTATAACTAGCAATAGGTTCCAAAGGCATCAAAGTGTGTGATATGCCAGATAAAAAATTCAACAGAATAATTTTAAAAGTGGCCAGCAAAAACAAACAGTTAAATGAATTAGGAAAGATAATTGGGGGTACAAATAAGAAATTTAATAAAGACTCAGATTTGAAAAAGAATCAAAGAAAAATCTTTAAAATTATAAGCTCAGTAAGCCAAGTGTAAAAGCCTCAATAATAGAGAGATCAGTTAGAAGAAAGAGTATTTCAGATCTTGAAATACTGCATTCTTGAAAAATGAAAAAGAAACAATGAAGACCAAACACAGGATCTTTGCAAAGTCATCAAATGATCAGATGTCTGTCTAATCAACATTCCCAAGGGAGAGGGGCTGCAGGTTGAAGGTAGAGAAGACCTAGTCATTGAGTAACACCCCAAAGCATCCAGATGTTTAACATGGACATTAAGGAACAGGGAACACTCAGAGCAGCAGAAATACATTACCCCCAAAATAACCTCTCTGAAACCTTTTATGGCTAGATGTTTAAAAATCCAGAACAAAGAAAAAATACTTCAGCCTACAAGACAGGAGCACCAAGTAACACAAAAAGATAGACTCACTAGAGAAAAGCAGATTTCTTAGAGGAAACACTAGAAAATGGGAGGGAATGGAATGATGAAGTTATCCAAGAAGTAGGAGCAATCCTGCTCAGAGGTGTGAATACAAAATGAAGTCATTGTGATATCTGCACACCCATGTTTGTTGAGGAGTTACTCACAACAGACAAAATTAGGTGCCTATCACAAATACATAAGGACACATGGTATCCATTCACAGTGGGATGTTGTTTAGCAAAAAGAAGGATAAGAATCTTCATTTGAAGTAAACGGGGTGGAACCGGAAGTTGTCTTGTAAGGTAAAATGAGCAAGACAGAAATAAAAAAAAAAATTTATATTTTGTAATATGTAGAAAAGAGATGACCTGAAAGTACAAAAGAGTCACTCGACAGTAAGAACTATGCAACAGAAATAAGTGAAATAGGATAGGAAATCAAAGGCCATCGAGTCATGATACACGAGAGCATAGAAATATCACGGTCCTATTGATTTGTATCATTAATATTATATTAAGAATTAACATAAAGACGTAGAAATACATATGCATGCAAATGTAAATACTTAACCTATTACTTGTAATATTGCTTATATATTTTACTTATCATGTACGTGTATATGTGTACACAATATGCACATAAATTATGAACACACATAATCTTTTTATGATAAATAGTGCAGGAACACTCAACCTCTTCCTCCGCCCCCTTTACCCACTCTCTCCTCCAACTCTGTAGGTTCTGTCCTTTCCTTCCGGGATGCAAATTGATCCAGGTGCTGTCGAAAAGGGAAGGTTCACCTTTCATTTCCATCTTGCATATTAAGTCAGCTCCAAAAGCTAGCGCGGTGTTTGTAATGAGACAAAGAGCCAGCTTCGCACTGAGGCTTGTCCGATCATACGTTGAAATTATGATTAAATATGGAAAGAAAGTGAGAAAATGGAGGAAACCTGCAACAGAAGAGGCCAGAGAAGCTGGAAGGGGAGAAGGAGATAACAGTCAATTGACACAAGCCTCAGCAGCTGGGAGGAAAACTGCAAAAGAGGATTAACAGCTTCTTTAGGTGTACAGATTTTAGTAGGTTTATCCCGTATTGTATGTCTAGTATCCACTTATAAGTGAGTATTTACTGTGTGTGTCTTTTTGCTTCTGGGATACCTCACTCAGGATGATCTTGTCTAGTTCCCACCATTTGCCTGCAAATTTCATGATTTTAATTGTATTTCATTGTGTAAATGAACCACAATTTCTGTATCCATTCCTCAACTGAGGGACGTCAGGGTTGTTTCCAGATTCTGGCTAAGCAAGGAGTAGGACCCTGGGTAAGATGCTCAGTCCTCATTCAGAAAGGCAAACGGGATAAACTTCGGAAGATGGAGAAAACAGGGAACAAGACAGGAGCCTACTACAGAGGGCCTCTGAAAGACTCTACCCAGCAGGGTATTAAAGCAGATGTGAGACTCATAGCCAAAACTTAGGGTACAGTACAGGGAATCTTATGAAAGAAAGGGGAGATAAAAAGATCGGGATGGGACAGGAGCTCCACAAGAAGAGCAACAGAACCAAAATTCTGGGCACAGGTGTCTTTTCTGAGACTGATACTCCAACCAAGGACCATGCATGGAGATAACCTAGAACCCCTGCATAGATGTAGCCCATGGCAGTTCAGTCTCTAAGTGGGTTCCATAGTAATGGGAACAGGGGCTGTCTCTGGCATGAACTCTCGTGTGGCTGGCTCTTTGATCACCGCCCCCTGAGGGGAGGCGTGGTGTAGCCTTACCAGGCCACAGAGGAAGACAGTGCAGACAGTCCTGATGAGACCTGATAGGCTAGGGTCAGATGGAAGGGGAGGAGGACCTCCCCTATCAGTGCACTGGGGCATTGGAGGAGAAGAGGGAGGAAGGGCAGGATTGGGAGGGGCGGAGGGAGGGGCTTACAGCTAGGATACAAAGTGAATAAACTGTAATTAACAAAAAAATTTTTCTAAAGATAAAACAACCAACCAACTGAAAAACAAACAAACAAACAAACAAACAAACAAAGGGAACTAAACTATCCAAAGGGAGGGAACTCTTTTGCCTACCTCCACATCCCTGGCATCTTGCACTATGCCCCATAAAGACTTTAATTTGAATGAATAGTATGAGACGACGTTTTCCTGAACTTTATCGAGCGGTGTCTGAAACGCTGCTGAGGTAGCTTCCACATGAGAGTCCCTTTCAGTCACGCACAGAATAGAAGTGTGTATGTATTCATGGAAGGCACCTCAGACTCACCTTTATCGAAGAACGTGCTAATCAGGAAGCCAAATAACATGGAGGAGATGGCAAAACACAGGAAGTAGAAGGCGATGAACAGCGGGTCACTGTGTTGAAAGACTCTCTCGTGTGTAAGCTGATGAAAGAATCAGGAAGCTAGTTTAATCGCATGCAAAGTGATGGCTGGGGTGGGGGGTGGGCAGGCATGAAAGTGAAGGAAAAATACAGAACCCCAGCCCCAGGGAAATGAGTCATGCCACTCAGAGACATTGAAGTCATTGTCCACAGAAGGGTCATTCATCTAGGTCTCTCTCTTTTCCACCTTCTGACAGACTACACCTTTTGAACTTTCACAGGAGAGTCAGTGGAACAATACTTTTATTCTTCACAAACTTACAAATGCATGTCTGCCTATACCTCAACTACGTCATTCTTCTTGAAGCTTCAACATGCTGTAGGAATGGATACTTGCAAATGGATACTTGCCTTGGTAAATAAAATCCCACACAGCAAACAGATGGTAATGAAATACATCAACAAGAAGGTGATGAAATACGAAGCCCAGAGCATAGCATTACTGAGTCCCACCATGAGCTGGTATTCCTGAAGGACAATCAACACAAGCCAAGGGTCATGAAAAACACTTCAAAAGCTTCCACACATCTGACTCTACATGGTTTAACCATCACCCCTGCCATTTACACCCAGTGAAATCATAACTCACAATAGTCAAAGGACCTAACTGGATTCAGTCTTGCACCTAGTGAGAGCTGTGATTTCAACAGAGAATTCTGGATCCAGATTTTTTTTTCTCTCCTAACACTTAGTGAGTTCTGGTTCTGATATAAGAAACATTTTTGAAAACTAAAAATTGAAAAGCTAAGATTAACCTGGGCAGTGGTGGCACACGACTTTGATCCAAGCACTTGGGAGGTAGAGGCAGGCGGATCTCTGAGTTCGAGGCCAGCCTGGTCTACAGGATGAGTTCCAGGCCAGCCAGGGCTACAAAGAGATCCTGTCTCAAAAAAAAAAACAAAAAAAAAAAAAAAAAAACAAACAAAAAAAAAACAACAACAACAAGCATAAGCAAAGCTAAGATCATTCTTCTTTTCATTATGCTCTGCTTTCAGGAAGCAATAAACCCCAAAAGTAAACACATTCCAATTCCACCATAGGGCCAAATTTCAGAGAAGGCAGAGGGTACAGGGTAAGCGCTCCAGGCACCTTTTAAGTGGTGCTCCCAGCATCCTTCGTATTCATGGGGACATACTCCAGAGCTAAGAGTACTGCAACACAGGCAGAGGAGTTCCAATTGTCAACCGCCAAATTAAATCATAACCAACCACAGTCAAAAAATAAAAAAAAGGTTACTTGCAAGGATTTTAGGTGAGTAGTATGTCCAGTTTAGGGGACCTAGATCTGGATTTTTCAACCTAAATACTACTGAGAAAATTTTCTGTGTAGAACATTGTCCTATGTCTTTATGCATATCAAGGTTTCTCAATTTTGATGTGGTTGGTTGACAGTTAAGTTTTACAGGACACTATGTTGGGCATTGTAGGCTATTCAACAGCGTTCCTGGCCTCTACCAATCAGATGGTAGTAACATCTGTTTTAGTCGTGAAAATTCCCTCCAAATATTGCCAAGTGACCATTGAAGCAAAATGTCCCCAAACTGAGAAGTAAAGCTTTAGAATAAATTCTACTGTCATTCCACCTAACAAAAAACTATAAAGGAAGAGTTGAGTGTGATGACATATGCAAAGCAAAGTCAGGAGGATTATGAATTTGACGCCATCATGGACTATATAGAATGTTCAAGGCTAACCTGATCTACATTTGAGATCCTTTAAAAGAATTGGAAATATAGTTCAATGAAATAGTATGTCCCTGGCATGTGCAAGGCCCTGAGTTCCATCCCTTGCACTGAAGAAAAGAGCAAGAAAGGACCTCAAAGGATAAATTGTTTCCAGAATACCTAAATACACCTCAAAATAAAACATAAGCACAGGAATGCAAGATTATCAAGTATATGATAAAGTAACCATCACAATGTCTGGAATTCAATTAAAAATTACCATGTATCATAAACAGTCTCCAAGGTGGCTTCGTCACTTGTGCCTTCTGGTGTTCAGATTCTTTTCTTGTTAATTCTCTTTAGTGTAAAAAAAAAAGTTACACAACTTGTTTTAGTCAATGGAATGTGGCAAGGGTGATGAACTGCGTGCCTATAATTACATTACACCCCATAATGCCAGCTGATGCACTTCGAGATTTTTCAGTCCCCGTGGCCAACAGCAGAAAAGAAACTAAAAATCTCCATCCTGGGACTTTAAGGAGCTGAATTCTATCCACAGCCATAAGATCTAAGAGGTGGCTCTTTCCCCACTGTAGCCTCAAACAGGAGAACAACACTGGCTGACACCAAGAGAGCTATGCCTGAATCCAGGTCAGGGAGGATACAAGATGGTAAGTGTGTGTCATTTGTTAAGTGGTGGTGATCTCATATGGCAAAGGAGAACTAGGACCCAGTATGAGACAATGTGCAAATTAGGAACCGGAAGATAAAGACCTTGTGCTTTATTATTACAAGTCAAGTAAAATATAATGAATAAAGAGCAACTTGCCATAAAGGCACACTGACAGCATCGCCTTCAAATAAGAAGTGAAGGAGGAAGTCTCCAAGTGCCATTATCCAGTATAACAATTATTCTCTGGTATAACATAGTTACTGTCGGGTAGAACATAATCATTATCCTGAATAACATAATTGTAGTCACAAGAGTTCATGGATGTTGCCACATTCCATCTGTTGAAACAAGTTGTACAGATGACAGCTACATGGAATATGAATGACCATCCAATGTAAAAGAATCACTGTTGCACAGTTCTACCCAAGTTCAAAAGCGAGCACTCACATGGGCTTTGTCGCATTAAAATGTCAATAGCCTTTGGGAATAAAGATAACATAATGATTTGAAAGGGATAAGAACACAAACTGGATTTTATCAGTTGTTTTGTTTTTGTTTTGTTTTGTTTTTGTTTTGTTTTGTTTGTCTTAAGGAAGGCACAAAGTTGTTTGAACATGGAAGTCAGGGTCCCTACTGGCCTGGAACTCATTGTATAGATCAGGATGGCCTCGAACTCATGGTGATCCACCTGCCTCTGCACAACTGCTGAGATAAAAGGCATGCATTAGCATGCCTAGCAATGTAAATATTTTAAATTAAATAAAACAAAATGAATAGTCACTTAAACTATCCAGTTTAAGTGTCTATAAACTTAAATAAACTGGCTGTTTCAACTGGTAGTTTAAAATAGATTTGAAAAAGATTATTCACCAGCTAGGGAAGAAGGAAAAAGGTTTTGCAGTGAAAAAATTAAAAAATGGTTCAAACTGATCCATTTTCACTGAGGAGCAAGGGATTAAGCATCTTCCCTGGGGTCTTTCTTGTTGTTTAGCTTCTTTAGAACTATAGATTTTAGTATGTTTATCCTGTATTATATGTCTAATAACCACTTATGGGAGAGTATATACCATGTGTGTCTTTCTATTTCTGGGCTACCTCACTTAAGATGATCTTTTATAGGCCTCTAAGAGACTATACTGATCGAGGTATCAAAGCAGAGGCTGAGACTTATAGCCAAGCTTTGGGCAAAATGCAGGGAACTTATGAAAGAAGGGGGAGATGGAAAGATCTGGAGGGGACAGGAGCTCCAAAAAGAGACCAACAGAGCCAAAAAAAAAAAAAAACAACAACAAAAAACCAAAACTGAGCCCTGCTTAGCTTTTTTAGATGTACAGATTTTAGTATATGTTTATCCTATATTATATATCTAATATCCACTTATAAGTGAGTATATACCATATGTGTCTTGCTGCTTCTGGGAGACCTCACTCAGGATGATCTTTTCTAGTTCCCACCATTTGCCTGCAAATTTCATGAACTCCTTAGCTAGCTCTTTGATCACATCCCCCTGACAGGGGAGCAGCCTTACCAGTCCACAGACAATGCAGCCAGTCCTGATGAGACCTGATAGGTTAGGGTCAGAGGGAAGGGGAGGAAGACTTCCCCTATTAGTAGACTGGGGGATGGGCATGAGAGAAGAAGAGGGAGGAAGAGTGGGATTGAGGGAGGTAAGGGAGGGGGCTATAGCTGGGATGCAAAATGAACAAATTGTAATTGATAAAAAAATAAACTAATTTAAAAAAAAACTGAGCTTTGGGGCCCTGAAGAGAATGATACCCCAACCAGGGACAATACATGGAGAGGACCCTGGTCAGGTATAGCCCATAGACTCAATCTCCAAGTGGGGTCCCTAGTAAAAGGAGCAAGGGCTGTCTCTGGCATGAACTCAGTGGTTGGCTCTCTGATCACCTTCATGAGGAGGGAGGGGCAGGAGAAGCAGCCTTGCCAGGCTACAGAGAAAGACAATACAACCAGTCCTGATGAGACCTGATAGGCTAGGGTCAGATGGAAGGGGAGGAGGACCTCTCCTATCAATGGACTTGGGGAGGGGCATGGGAGAAAAGGGAAGGAGGGAGGATTGGGAGGGGAAGAGGAGGGAGCTACAGGTGGGATACAAAGTAAATAAATTGTAATAAATGATAATAATAATAAGAAAATACAAAAGAAAGAAAGAGGGGGGAGGGAGGGAGGGAGGAAGGAAGGAAGGAAGGAAGGAAGGAAAGAGAGAGAGAGAAAGGAAGGAAGAAAGGAAGGAAGGAAGGAAAGAGAGAGAGAAAGGAAGGAAGGAAGGAAGGAAGGAAGGAAGGAAGGAAGGAAGAAAGAAAGAAAGAAAGAAAGAGAGAGAAAGGGAGGGAGGAAGGAAGGAAGGAAGGAAGGAAGGAAGGAAGGAAGGGAGAGAGGGAGGGAGGAAGGAAGGAAGGAAGGAGAGAGAGAGGAAGAAAGAGAAAGAAAGAAAGAAAGAAAGAAAGAAAGAAAGAAAGAAAGAAAGAAAGAAAGAAAGAAAGAAAGAAAGGGATTAACGCATTAACGCAACCTGGACATCACTTGACCAACCTCTCCAAAAGTCTTGGTAACAACCTGATCAGTGGGAAAATGCTTGAAAGAAGTGCGGGTAAATTTCAGAACTGTGAAGTCAATCATGGACACATCCATTTCTACCGATTTCTACCTCCGAAATGTCCCTACACACTAAGCTGACTTGGCCCAGTCTTTCCTGCCTTTTCCCTGGCCTGCCAAAATGACCTTAAATTTACCTTCTCATCTTTAGTCTTGCCTAAATGGCTGAGCTTTGTCAGCAGATCATGACTCATGGACCAGTTCATCTCATGGGTCATTTCAGTATAACCTGAAACCTAAGAGTGGTTTTCGCATTTTTAAATGATAAGGAGACAGAGGAGGCCGTGTGAGGGCGACGCGTGCCACCCCGAGTGTAGTTACTGTCTTTCGCCTTGCCTTCAAGTGAGCTGGTCCTCCGCACCGCTCTCCACCGTTGCTCTTCTTAGAGACAACAGTGCTGTGCATGCCGCCAGCCTGTTCCCAGCACCTTCCTCTGGCGGTGTCTACCTATTGAACCACAGTGTTCCCCAGTGCTCAGGACAAGCAAAGCCTTCTCTGCACTAGTGTGAGGAGAGCCGCAACAAACGTGCATGAGCGAGTGTCTCTGTCGTTGGATGTAGAGTCCTAGGAGCGGTGTGGTGAGGGCCGGTGTTCCGTCCAAGGTTGTTTTGAGGGACCTCCGCGCTGAGGTCCCTTTGCACGCCACCAGGAATGACTGTGTCCTGCCCCACAACCACGGCAGCATTCGTTCTCAATAGTTTTTGTCTGTTTGTTTGTTTTGTTGTTGTTGTTTTTCTCAGCCATTCTGGCCGGCATAAGAAAATTCTCAAAGGAATTTTAATTGAATTTCTCTGATAACCAAGGATATTGAACATTAAAAAGAAAAATTCGAGCCGTTTCTATTTCATATTTTGGGAACTCTGCTCTTTAAAAAAAAAATTGGGCTGTTTTCTTGATGTTTAATTTTTTGAGTTCTTTACGTATTCTAGATGCTAACCAATGTGCAGCTGGTAAACATCCACTTGGGTAGTTAACATATTATATATTAACTTACATCTTTACTAAATTTTGTGTAAATAATGTGTAAGCAGAGAGTCTGTCTCTTTTTTTTTAGCTACCAGCTGTAGAATGATTAATAGACTGATGTAGATACTTTTTAAAATAATCTCTAACTAATAGTTAACTACCCTAATAACCACAAAAGTAGCTATTAGGGTTTTCAGTTTACATCTGTGGAAGTAGAGGGTGATCACAGAGTTAGTGATCACAGGTGATCACTGATAAAGCCAGACTTTAGACAGAACACCCATCAGAGTCCTTGGGAAAAGGGAGGAAAATAGTAAGTGTCAAACTAATAAATGGGCAAATGAGTGCTTTCATGGCTTTCTGACCTGGTAGCCAATGTTGTTGATATATATTTTGAGTTGTATAATTCAAGACCTCTTCTGATTATCTCTTTGTTGCTCATAGACATGTGTTATTCCATGGACATTACTATTTGACTTATTTTCATAGTTTTTTCTTAAAGTAGTAATTTAGTCAAATCAAGAATTTATTAAAAAAAAACTCAGAAAAGTTGATCAGTGATCATGCATACTATACCCAGCCCATATCTGCATGACGCCCCAACAGGATATCCGTCTAACAGTAACAAGTGTTCAGAACTCACCCGACCCTCTGCAAGCATCTATTCTACTGGCCCACAATACTACAAATAAAATAAAATTACCTTCAGTCTCTTTTCCTTTTCCATCATAATGGTGCCAACAATGGAAAGCGTCATTTGAGTAAATGTAAATAAAATTGTCCAAGGAAACATAGCAATGAAAGTCCACAAGAAGCTGTCATGAATGTAAGCAGGGTATGGGAATCTCCTCGCATAAATGGTGGCTTCATCAAATATGTCTTCAGCTGCTTTGCCAGTATGATACACCATGATAGCCTTATCTACAGAATGCTGCACAGTAAGAAATCCTTCTCTGATGTATCCTAAATGAAAAACACAAACACACACTGTCAGGTTCAAGATACTGACATGTAACCAGACAGATGAGAGTAGCAACGCAGAACTTCTAACAAAACAATTTCATAAATAGCTATTGTGATTTGGGACACATATAATGGAAATCTTGCTGCTGCCTTCTCAAAATTAAAATATTGCATGAAAATAATACCATAACCTTTTGTAGATAAGCCTTCTTTATCAGCCAAACTGAATGATAATTTTAAACTGTTAGACAAATCTCCTGTTCCGAATCTGTATCCTTTCAAAGCTGCTACACTGAAACCTGGTAGTTGGTATATTTTAAAGAGGCAAGGCCTGTTAGAGGTGGTTGAGTCATAAGTACTCTACCCTCATGAATGGAACGTTCTTATAGGGGATAAAAGGGAGTGGCTTAGTCCTTTTTTGCCCCTTCTCCCGCTGCTATGTGATGAAACAACCAGTTTTCCCTCCAGCGGATAGAGCAAAGAGCTACCCCTTGGGAAGCACACAGCAAGCCCTTACCAAAGGTCTAGTCTGTTGGCACTGGGCGCCTAGGCTTCCTAGCTTTCAAAACCATGAGAATCAACTCTCTGTTCTTTTCAAATTATTGGCATTGTGGCATTTTATTACCATGGAAGTGAGTAAGATAGTTGTATCCACTGGGATATGAGTTAGGAAGGAAGCTTTAAACAAAAGGTGAACCCATTTACAATAACACCAGAAAAGAGTAAAGTCAATATAGACCCATCCAAGGATATGAAAAACCTATATCCCCAAAACTGAACAAACAAAGAAGATAAAGGCAACACAAGTGAATGAAAAGAGGTCTCCCGTTTATGGGGTAGGATAATGAATGCTGTTTGAAGGTCATGCCCAAAGAGATCTACAGACTCAACGAAAATCTATACAGAGCCTCAACGGACATGGTTAGTAACCACAACATTCCACAGAACGAGGACCAAAGCAGGAGGCACTACATGCACTGATTTAAAAACTTATCTAAAGATATTGTAACCAAAAAGATTAGGTCATAGACTGCATGTAGAGACATGTAGACAGTAGTGTATCCATAGTTAATAAACATGGCAGTGTGCACTTTAAGAAAAAAAATCATTGAAGGTAAACATCATGTTTGAAATTCACCTTTCAAACTCATGGAGCAAGACTGGGCATGGTGGTGCACGCTTTTAATCCCAGCACTTGGGAAGCAGAGGCAGGCGGTGAGTTGAACTCTGTGAGTTCAAGGCCAGCCAAACAGAAAAAAAAAAACCTCATGTGGCAAATTCTGCTCTACTCCCCTCACCCACTGTGCTTCTCAGCCTGTCTAGGTGCAACTGCTTTTTGGATATGGTCTGCTGGCCCCACTGTGGCAATGTGGAGGTAGTGGAATCCTGACGAGGTGGGAGCCTCCTGGGAGAGGACTGGGCCATGACTGACATCAGAGCAGGCTAACACTGATTTTATGGCATGGACAGGTCTGGTGGGTGTGAACTCTTGTGAGCCTCATTATAAAATTGGTAAGACTCCTCACTGCTACCTTGCCCTTGATCACATGCATGACTCTTCAGCATAGACTCATGCCCTTTCTGCTTCTCTACAGTGTTGCTGCGCAGCTGGGAGAGGAGGAAAACAGGAAGAAAGACTGTGGCCATACTGTTTAGATGGTAAATGGCACCCAGGCTCAGTCACGTGACACAGAACAGAATAACGCCAAAGTCCCAGTAATTGGTAAATAGGACTTTGGTGCTGATGGGGAGCTAAGACTCCTCTCCTCCCTTTGTCAGGTTAAAAAATGGTCCAAGGTGTTTAGCATGTAGAATAGCATCTAAGCAAAGCAAACAGGTCAGCTGACTCCTGCCTGGCACACTGGAGTAACCGCTCACAAAAGCAATTTCAAATTTCATAGCAATTTAAAATATTAGTTTACCACACATGTCCTTTTGCGTTTGCAAGTTGTCTGTTTTTTCCCTATTTAAAAAGAAAAAAAAAGAAAAAGAAACTCTTTCCAGAAATTGCCTTTTTAATCTGGGGATGGTGGCACCCACACCTGTAATCCTAATACTTGGGAGCATCAGGCAGGAAGAACACCCCAAGTTTGAGGACAGCCTAGGCTGTATAATGAGCTTAAGAACAGCCTGGGCTACATAGTCAGACACTATCCAAAGAACCTAGTAACAATGATGATGATGATGATGATGATGAATGCTTCATCTAACTGTTTTTATATGGCCATAACTACAGTTTTGTTAAACTACTTTTATTCCACCCGATAACATGGTGTTTTCTATTATGTTCTTTAGGATGCAGTGTATTGATTTCAAAAGAGATAGACTTATTTTAACCTTACAGTTAGAAAAATATTGTAAGTGATGTTGATGAGGACACTACACAATCTTTTCAACTCTAAAGTGACAGCCTCTCAGATATCTGCAGATATCTACATATATTTTTCTGTAGTCTCAATTCTATATTCATGGGTCACTGCTTATCAGTTTGTAAATATTTCCATAGCCACACCAACTTGTCAAGCCTATATATTATTTGCAAGATGCTTCTGTGTGTGTGTGTGCATGTGTGCAAGAGTTTTTGCAGTCATCGATGGCTGACCTTACCAGGAATCCTCCTCTCTCCTTGTCTGCCTCACTTATTTGAGGCAGGATCTCTCAGGCAGCCTGGAGCTCCTGACTTTGGCTCTGGCTTCTGGGCAGTGAGCCTCAGTGATATGCCTGTGCTCATCTCAGCACTGGGGTTATGGGCATGCCCTTGCCAACTTCTTCATGGCTGATGGGTTCTAGACTTGGGGTCCCATACTTGCACAACAAAACAGGAACCTCACCTGCTGAGCCACCTCCCCAGCTCAAACTAATACATTCTGAACAATGTGCTTGTTTAGATAATTCGAGAGAAAGAGAGAGTAGAGAGAGGCAAAAGTTATCAACTGACATGATAGAAATGCAGGTACAAGAAAATGAATTCAAGATATGAAGAAAAATAGTAACAGATTTCGGATATATTCAGTTTTTTTTGTTTGTTTGTTAATTAAAAATAAAATTGAAACCATAATGAACCATAATGAATGAATGAATTAACTTGTTCCTGCAGAGGAAAAAATAATAAAGGCCATTCTAAACGACTGCCTGCACACAGGAAAAGTAACAGTGCAAGTGCACTTAGGATCTGCTAACCAGGGTTTCCCCCATCATCCTCCAAGATGTTCCGGGGTCCTAGGGAAGGCACAGATGGGAAGAGAATTGATGTGTTCCAGTTCTTTTCTTCCTGGTCCTCAGACATCTCAGACGGACTTTCAGGATCATAGAGTCGACCAAACCGCAAATTATATTTTACCTAGAACAAGAAGTCAAAGGAAAACATGTTAGACTCGTGACCCTTGTACTCTAGTCTCAGGGGGTCTGATGTCCTCTTCTGAGCTCCTTGGGACACAGGTACACATGCCATTCACATACACACACACAGGCAAAACATTCATAAATATGAAAGAGACTACATCAATATAAAAGTAATTTTTAAAATCTACCAGAGAGGGTAGGGAGACGGCCCAGTCAGTAAAGTGCTCGTTCCACAAGCAGGAGGAGCTGAGTTCATGTCCCGAGATCTACATCAAGGCCTGGTGGCATGGGCCTGAGATCACACAGAATCAAAAGTGGATGAGGAAAGGACACTGTGGACAACTGTATGCTGCTGGGGTCCAGCCCTGGTGAGGTCAAGGCCAGAAGAAGGGTGGATGCAAGAGCAGCAAGGGAGGAATGGGGATCCGAGTTTTACGTCCTGACTGACTGGGTGCACCTTTATTTATACAGGACTTTGTAGGCAGGGATACATGCATGCTGTTCCAAAACATAGATCAGGTCATTTTTGTCCTCGGACCCATGTTTTAACTTCTGCTTGGTCATAACTTTATCGTCATTGATAAACCATGACATAACAGAATTATCTCTTACAATCAGTTTTCCTCATCAATCACACAACCCAACAGTATTTAAGAGTATTGTAGTTTCAAGGGCATATATTTTGCGACAAATGACAGCCTGTTCTCATGAAAGAAAACACCCAAGCCAGCCTGGGCAGAATGTCATGCCCAAGCAGTGTATTGTCAGTTTTTAATAAGTTGATAATATTTTTTATTATCAACTAATAAGAAGTGCAAATTGTCATTGGGCCTGGGAAAGGTCTTTCAGGACAAAGCTGCTGCAGTTATTATTCAATTTCTGCTATAATGCAATGCTTATATTTTATATATTTGTAGAATTTATATGTCAAATCTTGGTATTCTTTTCTTTCTTGGCCATATGACACCACAGTGGCCCTGTATTGAGTTAACTTTTTCTAGGAAAGGTGGGGTCTTAATATTTTATTCTTTTATCATTCTTATTACCTGTCTGTAATAAGAAGAGGCTTTTATTTTGATGCGCTGCCAACTTCTCCAGCCTCCTGAAGATTATTTACATTTCTAAGTTGACTTTGTTCTGATTACCCTGTTCCTGAGTAAGTGCAGGGGCAGACATGCCGAGAGTATGAGTCAGAGCCTCATGAGGATGTCTCTGGCACAATTATTTGAGTCACAGTCTCCAGGGTGTAAGGAACACTGTCAAGGCCCAGATGATGATATCTCCCTAACAACAGGAGGGGTAGTATGGTCAGGACAATCCTGGGAAAGCTGAGAAGCAGTACTCCTGGAATAAGATTATAAATGATTCATAGGAAAATTTCCATCAACCCAATATCCCCAAGTTGTACTAATAATAACCCCCCCAAACATGTGACACATAGAGATCAAGGCCAAAAGACTGGGAGACTGCACCACAGCGATTGCATCACTCAGCTCAGCTGTGCTGGATCTCTGTCAAGCAGCTGTGCTGGCTTTATGACTTTTGCTAAGTTCCCATTAGATATGGCTGTGCCGGTGTACCAGAAAAGAGCACTTAGACCTGATATAACTAAGTCAAAAGTTCAAGATCTTGCACAGATCACACAGTGAGGCCCTGCCTCAAAATATTATAAAAAGAGATAGACGTTGAATGATTATAAACGCATCGATGTGTCAAGAGAATACAGTAGTTGTAAATATTCATGCAGCTAACGCCAAAGGATCCATATGCACACGGGCACACAAAAGGATGTAGAGAGAGATCCTAAGCTTTATTGCAAATGAGATCGAAGGCTCTAATGACCCCACTTTCAACAATGGACTGATCATTCAGTGAGAAAATGAGTAAGAAAACACTAGACTTCAAGAACACACTGACCATGTAGGTAAGCCAAGTAGACATGCGACCCTTCATGCCCACATAACTCACACTCTTCACAAGCCCGTGTGGATCGTTCCGCAGAACGCTGGACCATGAGGCACGTCCTAGTAAGTATGAAGATTAAGACAGTATAGCGCACTGTTTCTGATCACAACAGCGAGGAAACTGGAGATCGATACGGGGAAGAATCTTAGAACTTAAGGCTAGACAGCATATCCCTCAAATACAACAATCAGAGGAGAAACTAAAGGGGAGGGCAGGGAGAACGGCTCGGTTACCAAAGTGCCTGTTACGCAAGAACGATGTCCTGCATTAAGTACCCAGAATTCGCGGAGAGCCGGTGGTACCCACACATGTAATCCTGTAGTGAGGACGGCAGCAGATTTTCTTGTGGGCCAGTTAGCCTGGTGCGCTGTACATGCTAACAAACAAGAGACCCTGCCTCGAGGGGGAAGACAAGGATAAGCACCAAAGCTGTCTTCTGACCTCCACACTTGAACATCAGGACTCTGCACGCACACACGCGCACACACACACACACACACACACACACACAACACACACACACACACACAGATAAAATGTTCTCACCTGAAGTGGCAGGCGCTCACTGCTCGTTTTGAATGTGTGATCAAACACAATGGCAGCCAGCACATTCGCAGACTTCTTTCCGTACTTAACGTATTTCTCAAAAGACTCTTCCGAAGAAAAGCCTCGAACTGTAAGGAGAAAAGTCCATGTTACCCACATAAACATGCAAGGTCTAGTGCTCATTTTTCATGGCACCGTGAAAAAAGAAAAAGAAAAAAAGCCTTGTCACATCAGTGAAAATTCCAAACAGTGCTGCTTAACCAAAGACACTCAGACCATCTAATTACTTACTCGGAGCATGAAAAATAAAATAAAAGTAAATTCCTAATATATCACACAGAAGTGCATAAACCAATAAATAAATAAAGCTCTTTTTCCATAAGATAACAGAAAGGCTGTTTTCATGATTTTGGAGAAAGTAAAGTGTTTAAATAGATTTTAAAAAAAAAAGGAAAATGGTTTATAATTCAGTGGCAGAACACTTGCCTGGCATGCAAAGCCCTAAGTAGTCTCCAGTTCTCTGTCTGTCTCTCTGTCTCTGTCTCTGTCTCTGTCTCTCTCTCTCTCACACACACACACACATACAAGAGAAACTATTGACTTGAGGTTGCGTTGACAGGAAAAGCAACAGATATTTTAAAAAATTAAGAAAGTGAGCTTAGTGACATTAAAAAAAAAATCACTGTCCTTAAAAGATACCTTTAAGACAAGTCACAGACTGAGATCCAAAGTAGACACATGATGCTTATAACCAACAAATACATCTGTCCCAGTAAGACAGGAAAAAAAAAAAAAAAGGTAAGCCCAACAGACAAACTCTGTTGAAAACAAGCGCCCAACTGGCCGACAGTCACAGTGGATTCGTGTGGACGCTCCGCTGTGGGGTGTGTTTAACCAGAGGAAGGCGAAGCACGCCCAGGAGGAGCCCGCCACGTGCTCGCTGAAGCAGCTGGAGTGTTGTCAGATTCTATTTATCAAGTTACAATAGTCCTTGTCGTTTCGTTCTCTATATGAAGACATGTGCCCTTTGCCTGAACTCCTCTGTAGCTGATGACGCCGCTACCCATAGCGTTCACTGAGCTGCCTACACGTATCCTTGCGTACATACACAGTAACTGTTTGTTGAGAAACTGCCACTGCTTTTCAAAGTAGCTCCAACGTTTCTGTTTCTGCCAGTGAGGCGAGGTCCCAGGTGCTCCACACTCTGAATCGAACCTCACTGTTATCTTGTCGTGGTGTCTTCCGTTACATTGCCCTGATACTCCGTGTGCCTGTTTGTCATTTAGGTATCTCTTTCAGATGAGTTTGCTTGTTGTTCTTTTAGTGTTATTTTTATGTAGTTAGTTTATTCACTTTATGTCTCAGCTGTGGCCCCCTCCCTCCTGTCCTCCCAGGCCCTCTCCTCTGTCCCTCCCTCATCCCCTATCTCCCCTTACCTGCCCCCAGAAAAGGAGAGATCCTCCGCCTTGCAAACCCACCCCAGCACATCCTAAAATGGACATTCGTCTGTATATAGTTACGTTGTTAGGAGTGCTTTATAATTCTGTTGTAACCCACTGTCATAAAATGGTTTGCAAATATTCTCTTATCCTTTAAGCTGTCTTTCATTTTCTTAATAGTTTCCTTTGGAAAAATGTTCTCAATGTTGAAAATGAAGCATTTTATTGCATTTTCATGAGTTTTCTTTTTTGGCCCAGTTTGAAGTATTTTTTTTTTTACATAAGATTCAAATAAAAATTCAACAACATTATATTGCATATGGCACATTCTGTTTCCAGAGAGCTCAAGAGACTATTCTTTCTCCAGTGCTTAGTTTTGAAATAATATAAAAGAAAAATCAATTTACTATGCCAGTACCTGTCTATTTCTAGACTATCAAATCTGTATCATTGATACATACATCTGCTTCTGTACCGAAAGTGTGCATGTGTGTGTGTCTTTTTGTCTGTATTTTCAAAACTTCCATATTTCTCAATATTATTTTGGCTTCCAGTGAGTCAAATTTCAGAAGTGGTTCATCAATCTCCATAAAGAAGCTCAAAGCCTGTGCAGGAGATGTACTTGTTAGTTGCATTCGGAGAGACCCAGGCTTCACTCAGCCAGTACTCTAGAGAGGCTTGGTACTTCCCTGGCCCGTGGCTGGGGGCCCTGGAGCCAAGTTTCAGGGCTGCTTCAGGTTCCACAGCAAAGACTGAGGTCAGCAGATCCCAGCTTTTCCTCTGTGTGTCACTTTGTACACACAGGGCTAATCGTTGCCTACTGCTGAGGCAAATTATCTGAATCTTACATCAATTTCAGGGACTGGGCAAGCTTGTCTCAGAGATTCAAACAAATACTTTTCCGGGACTACGTATGAGACCGCTCATGGTCAACAGCTGTGATGAATCAAACACATAGAAATTGCCCTCTTTCTCTCTCTCTAGGTCTGCGAGCTGGGTCCTCGTCCTGCCCCAGAGGTGGCCTCTAATCACTGCTGAGCAGACCTGGAACTGAGTCTCGGGGACATTTCTGGTCCGTAGCCAGAGTCGAGATCATGAAGTCAGACACCGAAAGAGACACAGTGGGTACCCTTCATCCCAAATCCCCAGTGGACAGTTCTGATAGCCAAGACCATCACAAGAGGAGGGTACAACCGATTCTGGGAGGGTATGGGAAATTTCTGGTTCTGGGGGTGGAGACACAGTAGGTAAGTCTGCCCTGGGAGCTTTGTCCCTTCACCACGGCTCCCCTGGTCTCAGACTCACAGGCTCCTCGCTGGATGGCGCTTTTATCCACAGGTGGCTGCAAAATGACTGCTGTAGCCGCTGCCTTGCTATCACGACACCATATGTGCCATAGTTTTAAAAGTATTATACCAAAATAAATCTGCACAGTTACATAAGCCTCATGACAAGACTGGAGGCATAGGTACTCAGTTCCTTACACGGTCAGGGGACAGAAATTTGATATGCAGAAAGATGTCTGGTAAAGAGGTGTCTCTTCTCTAGGATTCTACACTATTTTTCTTTTCAGATATATTCACATATTGTTCCCAAACGCTATTTTAATAAAATTAGTGATGTAAATGAAATCTGTGAACCAAGAAAAAGTTCCTGCTTTATCCTAATACTTGACACTAAATCGGGTGCTGTCACTTGCCTGGTCACAACATGGGTGACAGGAGAGTACCTTCAAAATGTCCTCTGACCTCCACCTATGTCACACACACACACACACACACACACACACACACACACACCTAGGCACACATATACATGCATATACACACAAATAAAAGGTTTTTATAACATAACCATAAACAAAGAATACTTATGATTTAGAACTGGAAATCAATTTGGTCACCTAATTTTAAATGTTGTGTTTCAATAATGATTATGCCATGAAGACATTTGAAAAACCAAGACAAAACCGTAGTGTTCTCTGTGGGAGATGAATGCACGAAGTATGAGGTCGCTGGATCAATCTTGCTAAAGCATTTCTAGAGTGCTATTTCAAGTATTTTAATTCCTAACCTTTAAAGTTGAAGTTTAGATCCTTTTTCACCATCTCAGTGATATTTCTTGCCGCGTCACTCTCAGAAGGCACATAAGCCAGCTCGTACTCTGACTTTGTACTAAGGAACCCAGGCAATGTCAGGCGGCTAGGGTTGAAAATAGTAGCTTGGACGAGTGTCTTCTTGGAAATTCTGCGTACGGTCAGAGTCCATGCGAACAACAAAAATATCAAGAGGATCTGCATCACCAAGCTGAACACCTTCCGCATCTGCAACAAGACCCAGGGGGACCGTGTTAGTGGACACGTCAGCTCAGGCACGTGTGTCGGTGCCTACACAAGGCACAGACCTGCACTGCTCTGCTTGACTCTACAGTGAGAAGGGCTCCCCCGACCGTCTTCCTCACTCTTGTTTGTATTTCTCTCTATTCTACCAATTCTATGGACTCTCGGGCGGCTCCTCAGACTGAGAAGTGCTGGCCCCAGCCTCAACAAAAGCAGGAGGTGCACCACAATCAAATGGACAGGCCTTCACACACTTCCTGTCTAGATCCCGTGAGCATCACCACTTACCTTTAAGAGGAAATTTTTCCACAAGAGGACTGAAAATTGCCTCAGCTTCAATGAATTCATTCTACCAGAAAGGGTGGTAGCTCAGTGCTTAAGAAATAAAACTGTAAACACAATTAAGGTCACCTGCCAAAATATTAAATGTCGTCCAAAAAAATAGTATTGTTTTGTTGTTCCACACCTTCGTTTTATCAACGAAAACTGGAAAAAAAAAAGAAAAAAATAATTCTGAAATTGGTACCCATCTATACCTTTATAGCAATTTATTAAAGCATTAGAGGATAGGGGTGTAGATATGAGCAAACTCAGGTCCATTTTCACAAAGATATGAAATAGAAACGTAAGAACATCGGTATTTGGGAAGCGTCTGCGTGCCACACAAACGAAGCACCTGTTTGTCTAATGCCCACTCATACAAAGCTCTGTAGCAAATACTAGGTCAGTTCCCATCATGCCCCTTTCCTCACAGCCACAGGTAACTGTGAACAGGCACAGTGACTGTGAACCTAGGATCTGAGGTCAGATCTCAACTCTTCAACAAGCTGCACGCATACGATTCTGAGAAAAATAATTAACCCAAGGCTACTTATCTGTAAGTCGGGAAATTTTAGCACTTACCTTACATACCCCCCCTTGGGGTCAACTGCTACTATGAAGGGCATACTGAGAACTATTCGTCACATTTTTATAATTGTGATTAAAAAAAAAACATATAGATAGCATAAAATTCACCGGTATGAATGTGCTTGGTTCAGGGGTATCAATCACATTGTCCTACAGTCAACACCAGAATTCCTAACATTTTCATCTTCAAGAATCAAACACCCTGGCAGGTATAACTCTCGGTAATAAGAGAGAGTGTGCAATCCCAGGAGGCTAATAAGAACGGTTGTACAGAAAAGAACTTCAGATACTTGCTATCATGTGAATGGACCTTGAAGAATATTTTAAACCAAATGAAATAGCCCAGTCACAAAGTGTCAACTTCAAGAAGACACACACACACACACACACACACACACACACACACACACACACAAATACAAGAATTGGAGAAAACCTAACCAAAGATAAACTCAAAGAAATGTGTGTGTAGACACATAAGCAAACAGATAGGAAACTAGATCTGAACAAGGACGACACTTGGAATTATAAATGAGCTGATATGGAAGGGGGCCATCTCACCGTGCCTCTGCTATAAACAACAACAACATCAAAAGCTTGTGAAGTCTTAACCCTAGACTGCAGGCAACTAAAGAATGCTGCTGAGGCTGGATGGTGGGGCTACACACCTTTAATCCCAGGATCTCTGTGAGTTCAAAGCCAGCCTGCTGTGTAGAACAAGTCCCAGGACAGCCAGGGCTACATGGAGAAAGAAAAGAAAAAATAAAATAAAATAAAAGTGCTGAGAGCAGGAGAAATACTTTTCCCCTGGGAAAGAGCCCTTAAGCTGCCTTAGGTTGGTTATCCAGTACCAAGAGTGCTCAGCCCTGAAATCATACACACACGAAACATTATTATATAAACTGAGCAGATTACCTTTATGTACGTAGGAATGTGTACACACATATAAAATAACAATTAAAGAAGTAGAGGCCAAGGATTTAAGAGAGACCAGGGCAGAAGGCATGATGGAGGAAGGAGAGGGAAGGGAGGGGGAATGACGCAATTATATTTTGATTTCAAAAAATAATGACAAAGAAAAATAAAACTTCTTTAAGGAAACAAAGATTAGGAAAACAGCAAAGCAGAAGCCTGAACTGAGGTCTTTCGAGCGCTCTCCTGCACACATCGCCTCTCTTCCGCTCTCAGCCACGATCATCTCAGCTGAAGCAGAAGAGGCACTGGCTAAGAGCACTTGAAAGAGGAACAGGCGTGTAGTTCCTCCACACGGCAGACACGTCCTATTCAACGGGGAAAGGCTGAACAGCAACCTCCTTGGGCTAGAAATAAGATAAAGGTGTGTCCGCACCACCTCTCCTACCCAGCATAGGCATGGAAGTGCTAACTGGAGCAGCGGGACAAAACAGAAACTGAGTTAAAGAACAGGGCAAGAAACCAGACAAAAATAAAGAGGGGGGAAAAAAGGAAAGGAGATAGAGATGAAGGGGAAAAATCAAAGTTACTGAAATTGTAAAGGAAAGTAATAAACTTTACTTTCTTCAGAGACGTTACACATTATAGTACATATGGAAAACTCTACTAAACCCATGAAAGAAAGTACAAGGTCAAGTGTATATTGCTCAGCCAAGCTGAAGGAAATGGAAACAAGATCAGCCAAAAAAAACAAAAAAAAAAAAAAACCTTTATTTTTCTACACTAGTAATGAACAATCTTTGGGGAGTGGTAGAAATTTTTTTTAACTTTTTATTGATTCTTTGTAAATTTCATTCATATCATGCAACCCCATCCAGCTCATCTCCCCATCTCCTCATATCCACCCTTTACTCTTGCAACTTCCGCCCCCCAAAATAAACACACACACAAGCATAGAGAGCATCTCATCATGGAAGCTGCAGTATGTCACAGTGAAGATGTGTGTCCCTCCGTCCACACCTCTTCACTTGCAAATGCTCATTGCAAAGAGCCATTGGTCTGGTTCGAGGCCTCTGGCTATGTGACACCATCAATATTGGGATCTGCATGGGGGCCCCTCCTGGCTATCCCATTGTTACCCTGTATCATGGAGGTCCTGCAGGTTTGGATCAGCAAGACCGGTCCTTTCAGAAGTCCCAGCTATTTGCAGATGACACAGATTCTGGGGTGGGCCACCTCAGAGTCCTGGATCTGGGCCTGAGTGGTAGCTGAACCCGAATATCATCTCTCCCTTATCTGGACTCTTAAGGCAGGCTCTCCAGCTCCGCTCCAGCTAGGCCACCCAATGCCATAGGCAAAAGGCAGGGTCAGCAATCCTGCTGTCACGCCCTTGGGGCCAGCTCACCAGCACCCATGCCTCCAGAGCCAACTCTACTGTGCTGCCCAGTGAAGGCGTAGGCCCCTACTCTCCCAAGTGCTGAAGCCTGCAAGAGGCTGGGCCAGCTCTCCCGCTCTCACCCTTAGGGCCAGCTCACCCATGCCTTTGCCATCAGGGCCAGCTCCACTGTGTTGCCTGGCTAAGGCACAGGGCCTGCCCTCCTGAGTGCTGCCGCCTGTGAGAGGTGGGGCCAGCTTTCCAGAGTACCACAGCCAGTGAGGGACAGGGCCAGCTCTGCACAGCCTCTGGACAGGCACGTGGTCTCCAGGGGCTGCCCTGCCCCGGGATGTCCCCATGCTCTCTGGTGATAATTTGAGCCATAGAACTTGACACTGACCTGCCACTGCACTGCGTGGCCACGGTCCTAGACATGGCCCTCCGCAGCAGCTCGGGCTGGGACCTCACTGTGGCCCCAGGTGGCAGGGCTGGCCACTCACGACAGGCTACTTCTCTCCATCCTCAGGTCTACAGTTCCATCTCTCTTCGTAATGCTCAAGCTGCTCCGCTTTTCTTTCTCTACCACCTACTCGCACATTGTGGTGGCTACCCCTGCAGGCTGGCCACACGGCTGGTGGGCCCCTGGGTGACATCCTCTGTCAGCACTGTGTGGCGTGGGGACAAGCAGGTGTCTACCGCCTGCTTGCGCAATAGCGGGCCGGTCTATGGGTGGCATGGTGGTCCTTGGGGTCTCGTCTGTCTTCCTCCTCCCCTGCTGTGCTGCCTGGATTTGGTTTGACTTGATTTTTTATGTGTCCTAGACACAAGACAGCTTTGGCCACTAAGCCAGGCATCAAGCTAGGTCCCCGACTGATATAAAGACAGCACCGCCAACGAAGTATCTCTTTGGCCTTTGCTGGGGGCGGGGGTAGAGGAGGAGTAGAGGAAGGCACATAATGAACAATCTTAAAATTCCAATTCCATTTACAAGAGCATCAGAAAGTAAAATAATTAAGAATAAGTTAAGATAAGGAAGCATAAGATTTGGGCACAAAAAAAAATATATATATATATATATATATATAAAACGTGGCTTTTAAAAAAGAAAGAAAGCTAAGCCATAAAGAAGCAAAAGAGGCCAATGTGATCACAGACTGGAAGACCCACTGCTGTTATGACAGAAACACCCCAAAGTTAGTCTTCACTGCAAAACTCTACTGTCATGTACAGGCGGGTCCTAAAATTCATATGAAATTCTAAGCAACACCGACTAGACAAACCGTTTGGGGAAGGAATCAGATTGTCACCCCCGTGCATCCCGGTATCAACACTGTCTGCAGAACGTCAGTCATCAGCCACGACGAAAGTGAGAAAAACACAGGCGCAGGGTAGGGAAACGCTCCGGGCGCCACGGTTGACGGACGTCACGGCTCACTCACAGTGGAAAGAACGTGATTTCCAGCAAACGTGCTTAACTATCGATCCTAGTGCAAAGGGGTGAAACTGGGTCTGAAACTCGTGCCCTTCACAAAACAGTCAGCGAGAGGATGTGGTGGCGCAGACTCTGAGAATGAACGGAGCTCGGGTCATCAGTTCACAACGCACTCTGGGATAGAGGGTAGGAGGAAGCATTGCCAAAGCATACCCTCAACAGAGAGAGTAGCCCATACAACGCAACAGAAGACAAAACAACTAAATAAGGGGCACAGAGTCCTAAATATACATTTCTACAAAGAAATGCTACGGATAGCCAATGACCACATTTAAAGGTCCTCACCTTATTACTCATTGAAAAAAAAAATGAAAATTAGAAGCCCAGTAGGCTTCAGCGTCACTTAACATTCTGTGTGGAAAAGACAATAACATATGCCAAGAAGGTAGAAAACTGGAACCTTTGCCCATTGGTGGTGAAGGGGGCAGCCATATTGGAAAGTGGATTGACAGACAGCTCGCCTCTCAAAAAGCCAAATGTCCAATTTCCATTTGCTCCTTCAATTGCACTCCTGGAAAACAGAAATATATCCCCGCTCCATCCTTCCTGTCCCCCACCCCCTGCAGATGTACGGGACCAGTGAGGCTTGCTCTCAAGGTTGGGTGAGCCCTGGCACCCACACGGTGGAAGGAGAGGGAGAGGACTGACTCCCACAGTTGTCCTCTGACCTCCACCAGGAGCACACACACATTAAATAAACATGTGAAACAAAACATCATACACAAATGTTCACACTGTTGTCCCAATCCCAAAGCCCCTTCAACTGATGAACGATTACACACAACATGGTCACTCCCCACCATGGATTCTCATTTGCCCATGTAAGGAGTGGCGTGTGGGACCTGTTACAACAGGCATAAACCTTGAAACAACATGTGAAGCAAAATATGTATGGTTCCATTCATATGAAAGGTCCAGACTCCATTCATTGAGACACAAGAAAAAAAGAGCAGCCGTTGCCAGAGACGAGAGGCGGGTAGGCAAGGAAGAGCATTGCTTAAGAAGCGCAGGCCTCATGTGAGGAGTGATGAAATGTGAGGGTGGTAAAGGGCACTCAGAAATACGGCTAGCCTTCTGCTGTGCGCTACGGCAATGTTTTGAATAAATGGAACCAGGAGATTAATGAGGAATGGCTTCTAATTACGGATGAGACGCAGAAGTTAAGCGCCGGGCCGCAAGTCGGCTTAAGACAAAAGCTGATCCCGGATCCCAAAATTCTACCCCCGTATCCCCTAAACTGTGAAAACTGTCCATATCAAAATAGGTGGGATGGCGCCCTGCTGCTAATCCCAGAAACAGGGAGGCTCAGGCAAGAGGACGGCTTGGGCTACGTAGTGATAGAAGGTCAGCCAGGTCTAACCGTCAGCAAGGCCTGTCTAAAGCAATTAATAATAATAATAACAATAACAATAATAACGCAGCAAGAGAGGAGAGAGGAAGGGAAAGAAGGGGAGGGAAGGGGGTCATAAACCAACAGCCAAACCAAGGGTCAAGAGGTTAGAGGGGAAAGGCATTGCAGGCATGCCTATCATAAAACTATTCCCAAGAACGCCTCAGGGCAAAAGCCCTTTTCTGCTGTTTGCTTTTTGAGACAGGGTCTTGCGTTGTAGCCTGTTTGCCCTCAAACTTGCCATTCTCCTGCCTCCGCCTCCAGAATGCGTGGCTTACTTACACACATATGCTCGGCACACCGCCTCTTGCTAAGGAAGTCCCCAGCACAGCCTCCTCTAGTGAACCGCAGTCAACACCCGCAGCAAACCCCTGTCAGCCCCAGGCTCAGTTCCAAAGACCCAGCCCTGCGGACTCGGCCCTTAGTGTCCCGCTTCAGTCTCCTTGCAGGTGGACATGGTGAGGCTTCGTGTCCGCAGCACGCACAGCCCAGACTCTTTAACTCTTTAGCAGTTCTCAAGGACCCTCTCACAGGGGTCACCTAAGACCACTGAAAAAACACAGAGATTTACATTATGATTCATAACAGTAGCAAAACTACAGTTATGCAGTGGCAGCGCATATAAATTTTATGTTTGGGGGTCACCACAACATGAGGAACTGTATTAAAGGGTCGCAGCATTAGGAAGGTTGAGAACCACTGGCCTAGACAATAACCCCTCTCTTTTCGGCTGGCAAAACACACACACAGTGAAAATCGTTCCTGTGTCCCTAGGGTGGGGGGTGGGGTGCAGGGCCCACACTGGAGTCCTGGGGTCAGCATCAAAGCCGGCCTGGTCTGTGACACACACCTCTCGGACTCCACAACAGCCACCACCACGGCCACGAGGGGGCGCGCGTCGCCCGGGCACCGCCCCTCTCCCAACGCTCCATCCAACCGCCTGGCGGCGCAGATGAGTCTGGACCGGGGCGCGAGATGGCAACGGGGGCGCGCGCTGGCCAGAGCCACCTTGGTGCCGCCCACGCCAGCGCGCGGGAGCCTTTTCCACGCCGCCGAGTTCTGCTCGCGCGCTCGCTCCTCCGGGAGCAGAGAGGCCAGACTCCAGCAAAGCCAGCAGCAAGACGGTTGAGGCGTCCAGATAAAAACTTTCATACAACATTTTCAATCTTTTTCAAGTAAAAAAAAAATATTTAAGCCGTTGTCTTACAGTCCAAAGCAGAAGAGAAACGCCGCTATATTTTGCCCACTGTTGTTCTCCTTTGTTTTCGTTTGTTTTGAATATTTCTCTCGAGCGTTAACTTAGTTACTGAGTGTGTCCGATAAATTTCGTTGAGTCAATATTTGTGCAGCTTGGGGATCACTCTGCCCTGCTGTCACTTTTAGTGTGTTGGCAGCAGTCTAGGGAGGGGCGAGTGGACCAGGCCTTAGGGCCTTAGGGGAGGGCAAGTGTGAGACACAGCAGCTTTGCCTACATTACTAGTGAGTTTAGGAATAGCCTTTTCTTAAGCCGTTACTATACTCAGTAATAGTTGTATTTTTTTAATAAAAACTTAAGCTGGCTCTGGCGCTGCAGACCTCCTGCCCTAGCACTTGGGAAGCAGAGGCCGGAGCATCGGGAGTTCAAGGCCAGCCCTGACTACATAGGCATTTTGAACCCCATCTGGCCTAGGAGAGACACTTTCTCAGCAAAACAAGGGCCAGGAGAGAGGTCCCCCGCTCTCCCAGAGGACCTGGGTTCAGTTCATAGCACCCATATGGCTTATGCCTGTAACCTCCAGTTCCAGGAGAGCTATTGCCCTCGTCTGGCCTCCTTAAAAGCCTGCACACATGTAACACACACACACACACACACACACACACACACACACGAAACCTAACTGCTACTGAGTTGCTGGATGACCTTGGACAGACCCAGAGCCTAAAATAGCAATTCTAACCGCAGCATTCACGCACCTCTGTGGCTGTTGCTGTAGTCAAATGGAGTAAGCTGTTACCGCTATTATTATTTCAAGCCCTGGTTTTCTTTCCTCCTTCCTGACACCTTGCCGCTCTGGGTCAGAATAGTCTCTCTTTTCCTTGGATTCCCAAAAGCGCTTTCTCCACCCATGGTCAAGGGCTTAATGACACTGCGCCATTCAGGCTGGAGGGTTAGGTGTCGCTGCTGTGGCTGGTTTCATTTTATGTGTATTGTCTGTTCAAATGTAATATAAACTCCTTGGGGGGGGGGGGGAACGAACAAGCTGCATTTTGGTTCTTTATGTGTCTGAGACTTCAAGGCGAAGGTCGGGTTGTTTAACCTGAGTCAACTGTCCGCTGAACACAGTGGCTGGGATCTAGGGGTGGTGTGGGAGGGAGATTGGGGACAGAAGAAACGCCAGGAGATGGAATTGAAAGTATGACATAACCCTCCAACCCCGTTTCACTAGAGCCCCGAGAGAGCCCTGTTGTCTCTCTTGTCTTTCTCACAACACCAGCCCCAGTGGAGGGGCGAAGGTGGAACCCCAAAGTCCTCTACACACACACACACACACACACACACACACACACACACAGCTGCTCAGGGACGGGGAGACGGCTAATTACAGGAAGGGGAACAGTAGACTCGAGAATTATCACTCCCAGCCTGCCGCCTTGATTCCAATCTGGGGAGAAGTGCGCTGGGATCCTAGGAGTTGGGGTGGGTGGCGGGGGCGGGGCCGGGCCCGAGGGGCGGGGCTTCGATGCTCCGCCCCGGGAGTCCCGCCCAGCCCTGCAGCGCAGGCTGTGCTCTCATTTAGGGTTCGCTCCGGGAAGGTGGAGTGCAGGGCCCGGGGTTCGAAGGCAGGCGGCGAGATGAGGCGAGCGCCAGCGTTCCTGAGCGCAGCCGAGGTGCAGGGACACCTCCGCAGCTCCAGCCTCCTCATCCCACCCCTGGAGGCCGCTCTGGCCAACTTCTCCAGAGGCCCCGACGGAGGGGTCATGCAGCCGGTGCGCACCGTGGTGCCCGTGGCCAAGCACCGAGGGTGAGTGAGGGGAGGACCAGAGGGAGAGGGGAGAAAGAGGAAGCAAAAGAACGCCAAGGGAAGCAGTGGGAGAAGGGAGGAGAGGGCTTGATTGATCTCTGCTAACAACAGCTACCGCTTAAGGGGCACGACCACCGAGCGCTTTAGAGGTGCCACCTGCTGTAATCCAACCCGCCGTCCTTGGCGAGGGGCACACGGAGGCTGTCTCCCTGCTGGCTGAAAACTGAGAGGGGTAAAGTGATTTACTGAAGCTTACACAGCTGAGAAGTGGCAGGGCTGTGATGGCTTTCTGGTCCAGAGCCAGGCCATGAGTCCTGCCCCAGGGAAGGGCAGAAGGGCAGAGGAAAGAGGGCGCGGGGAGTCGCCTGCCAGGGGTGCAGTAATGGAGGACTGCGAATGGGACTCCACAGAACGCTGAGCACTGACCGGAAGGAGTTGAACCTGCTATCTCCCTCTCTCTCTCTCTCTCTCTCTCTCTCTCTCTCTCTCTCTCTCAGCTTCCTGGGAGTCATGCCAGCCTACAGTGCAGCCGAGGATGCGCTCACTACCAAGTTAGTCACCTTCTACGAGGGCCACAGCAACACATCCTCTGTCCCCTCCCATCAGGCTTCAGTGCTCCTCTTTGAGCCCAGCAATGGCTCCCTGCTGGCGGTGAGCAAGTCTCTTCTCCTCTGGGGTAGAGCCAGTCCCCCTGGAATACAGCGTGTCCCTTGGGCGCAGAATTAAGCCTAGAAGCTAGTGAGAAGTAACATACAATTGCAAGTGGCCAGACACAAGGCAGCAAAGGTGATCTGCGCTGGCGTCTGTTTCTAGGAACTGCTTGTGCCTACCGCGGCTGCAAGCATGTGGCTGTGGAAACAGCAATCCTCTTATTCGTGCTTACGCGCTGGCCACGCACTCAGATAGATAGACCAAATGCTCAGCCTGAGCTAAAGCAGCGGCTGAGGAAACGTTTATTCAATCCCTCCCCGGGTCGAGCAGAAGACACACTACTAACCTGTAGGTGTCTTCCTGACATCTGTCTTTATCATTCTAGCAAGGTGTGAGAAGAGCAGTAAGTAGCTCACAGGTACGGGGTGATCGTGTGTGTGTGTGGGGGGGGGTGTTCTAAGTACATTGCCCATATAATTAAAAGCACCCATTGTTACCCCCACTTCAGAGACGAGGAGTGAGTCATTGCAGGAGCAGTGCTCAGCTTAGCCCCCTAATGAGAAGCAAGGCTGGACCTCCAACCGCTTGAGTCTAAGCCAGTGGTGTATCCAGTTCTAGACTGTGTTCTACTGCCTTATCTGTTTGTTATGTGTCCCAAGCCAGACTCATACACATGATCCTCTTGCCTCAGTTTGCCAGGGCGCTTCCCCTTTACTTTTTGTGGAGATCCTCGAGCCGTGGGTTAGTAGCCTGAGACCCTTGGCTTGAGGTCATACAGCTCATAAGTGGCGATCCCTCCTAGGTCCACTTGATTGACACTGGTGTGGATTCTCTTAGCTCTTAGAGTTCTCCAGGCTGGCTCTCAGACTCCCACCCCCTTTTCCCTTCTCCTCTGAGAGTCTGAATCCCTAAGCAACCCAGCTGTCCATTATCCCTCCTAGAGCTGAGTATCTAGCTCTTCTCAACCTGTGGCTGTAGCATCTATGCTGCCAGAGACAATGAATCCCCACTTCCGGAGCCTCAGCCCTTCACACCACACGGTGGGGCTTTGGGGCTTTGCTGACTGCTCTTGTAGCTGCAGGACTCGGCTTCTTCTCCCCGTTTAAAGGAGAAAAATAACAAATACTAACACTTGCCTTTTGAGTGCCAGCTGAGATGAGTGAAAGGCTCAGTCTTCCCTGAGCATCAGAGCCTCCTAGGAGCCTTAGAAGCCAAGGATGGCATTGGTCCCACCCCTAGGGATTCCATTTCCTTGGTTTTCCTCTGGACCAGGAATGGGTCCTAAGACCTTGACCACTGAACCGCATACCCCCAGCCAGAGAGTCAGCCTGAGTCATTCTCAAGGTGGTGTCTGGGGATAGTGTCTTTCCAAAGCTCCTGAGATATGAAGGACAATCATATCCCTGAGGTTTCACCTCAGCTTGGGGATCTGAGAATCCCAGGGCTAGGGGGAAAGAGTGGGGTGATGCTTGCGTGGCCAGTGTATGCAGAGGCCTCCCTATGTGCCACTGCGCTTAAAGCTCTCGGTGCCCTCTGCACAGGTCTCAGGTGGAGGAATCAGTTCTGACTGGGACCCTAAGCCCCACACTCGCTGTGGTGTCTACACAGAGCTGCCTCTCCGAGTTTCAGGCCTAGGAGGGTGACCTTTCTCACTGTCTCTCCTTCCCCCCAGGTCATGGATGGAAATGTCATAACTGCAAAGAGAACAGCAGCCGTGTCTGCCATCGCCACGAAGGTAAGACGGGTAGCTAAGCTGGGCGAGCAAGCTTAGATCCGGAGAGGGGAAGAACTCGGAGCTTGTCTTGGGCTGTCTTTGTTCACAGATGGAACTCCACATACCAAACAGGAGTTAGTAAGTGAGCACAGTGATTCACAAAAATTATTGAATATGTGCCACGTAATTCCAAATACCTCCTAGGCACAATTCTCAACCTTCCTGTCTCAAAAATAGAGTGGAAAGCGATATAGAGAGAGATACCAGATGTCAGCATCAGGCCTGTGCACCCACACACACGTTTATACATGAACATCTATGCAAATACACATAAATGAAACATAGAATGTGATTTTAAAATCAATTTATTTTGTTACATAATTAAATGGCTCTTTAATGTATTATGCACTAGTTTTTAAATAAATGTTACTACACATTTAACTATTTTACAATTGTTTATTAATTAGTAAATAATTGGTAATCTGTTTAGAGTTTGCTGGAAAAAAAATAACATCCTTCAAAACCCACATTATATGTTTGAAAATGAAACGAAGCAAAATGAAAAAATATTGGAGTGCAAGTGATTTTTTTTTTTTTTAATGGGGTCTCACGATGTTGCCCAGGCTGGACCTGGATATTATCCTTTGCCTCAGTCTCCCGTGTAGCCGGGTCTACAGGCACACGTGGCTGTTTCTGACTAAAGCGATGACATTTGGGATGATTCAGAAATGACCCCCCTGACCTTTGAGAGAGGACTGAAATCAGTGAGTGAAATGCTGGAGGGCCACACTGCAGAAGGGCAAGCAGGTGGTGCTGGTGAGGTTCCCAGGGCTGTGGAGGCACCCCCTGAGAAAGGGGGGGAGTTCAGAATGTGGCAGCAAGCTGGGAGGATGGTGCACACCTGTAATCCCAGCACCTGCGGCTGAGGCAGGAGGATCGCCACGAGTTGTAGGACAGCCTGAACCATGTGATGAAACCATCTCCCGAAAGACAAAGTAGAGGAAAACGGGGATCTGTGGGAAATATTGGAACCTGGATTTTTTTTTTTTCATTAGTTTAAGGCTGACAAGGGCTTGGGATGCTGGTTTTCATAGGCAGAGCAGAGGCGTCATGGCGCAGGGGGGAGTTGGCATTGGCAGATCAGGTGTTGGGATTGTTCAGAAGGTGACTGGCTCCTGAGGAGCAACACCTAAGGTTGACCGCTGTCCTCCACAGGAAGGTACACACATGCACACACACACACACACACACGCATGTGCACACGCACGCACACACGCACAACAGAGAGGGGTGTCCATCACATAGGGCGGGGAGTTATCCAGTCCAAGTGAGATCATGAGAGTTAAATGCTGGCACACAGTAGGTGCTCAGTGAAGGCTGCTTCCTTTCTGCCCCTCTCTACAGAGGGTAAATAGAAACAAAGTGACATCTCCATGATCCTCACCGGCTCTTGAGGGTTGCTCAAGCTTCCTGGCCCCCTGAAAACACTGACCTTTGCCACCATGTCCCTCTCAGTTTTTGAAACCCCCAGGCAGTGACGTGCTGTGCATCCTCGGGGCTGGGGTCCAGGCGTACAGCCATTACGAGATCTTCACGGAACAGTTCTCCTTCAAGGAGGTGAGTGATGGGAGTGGCGGAGGGGGAGCAGGGAGACGGGGCAGGGGACTCTAGGTTCCATCCAACACAGGCTAAACAGCGGGGCTGCGTCTGGCACAGAACTTCCTTACCTCTATGACGTCCCCAGAGTTTCTGTGGAGGGCTGGCCACCTGTTTTCAGTCTCATGGTTCCCGGGACACGCTCCTTGGGATGCCATCGGCCACCAAAGTGATTCTGTGGCACACTCCTTGAGTATCAGCTGCCCTTCCAGCCCCTTCCCGGGTTTCTCTTTAAAGACTCTGGGACTCTTCAAGTCTTTAGGGCTGTGGATCCAGAATCAGGGGGTGAGGCCTTGTGAACAGAGAACACAGCCTTTATCCACTGCCCTCAGCAGGCCTTGCCACCTCCCCCTGCCGTGGCCCTCGTCTCACTGGAAACGTTCTATGATTTTTTTTTCCTTTTAATGTATGCCTGTGAGAGAGGTGAAGCCAATGGAAAGCATGCATTTTTATATTAAAAATAACACTGCTATCTTAAGAAATATAGACTATGAAGAAGAAGAAGATGAAGAAGAAGAAAGAAAACTAGCCATTTATCTGTTTCTTTTTTTAAGAAAAGCAAGTAGTTTCCGGGCTTTTCTCACCTGTGTCTTAACGGCTTTCATGAGCTTTAACCATGTTGGCTGTGCACAGCGGTATATTCGTGTCTTTGTGGACAGTTCTAACATCACTATTCCAGATTATCTAAATTTTGTACAACATTTGCTCAGTTTTCTGTCAGGAAAGATGAGACAGCTACCCGGTGACGTATTACTGGGTACACTGCTTGATGGACTTTATGTAAGGTTCATTTCTCTAGTCACCGTATTTCCTGATGAGAGAGCCTTTGGGCCTTGTGTTTAGTCAAAGTCCAGCAGCCTCTGACCAGACACTGGAACTAGTCAGTCAACTCACAATAGTTCAGCCGTCGAGAGACAACACCCTTCTACCTCCACCCCAGCACCTTCCGGGATCCTGACTGGGGCTTCCACCAGTCAGGATGGGCCTCTATCTGCCACAGCAGTTGACTGAAAACCATTTGCTTTTCAGTCCTTCCTTACACTTCATTGATCAAGCTCTTCCGTGACGCAGCACTCCTCTCATGAATCTTGTATCTGCTGTAACTCTGACACGGGGCTTCAAACATGGGCCAAGTTCCGCACCCTCTTTGCCCCCTTCACAGCCGTGGAAACTGAGGCTGAATGATGGAAAATCACGGCAGGAATAATACAAAGCAAAGGAAAGGTGCCAAGCCTGCATGGCTCCGGGGCCTTCTCTGTAATCATTAAGCCATCGGGGCTGCGTCCTGGCCTTAAACTGGAGAGCGTCCACAACCTTCTTTAAAAAGGGGGGTGGGGGAGCCATTTTTGTTTGTCTGAGCAGATATCTGTTCCGATGGATGCCACGTCCTTGATTGAATGTCCATACTTTAAAGACGCCGTTGTCACCCTCTCGGAGCAGTGTGGGTTGGTGTGGCGTGAGCAGTGAGGAGACACTCCAGTGACCCTTTTGTCACCCACTCTAAGGTGAGAATATGGAACCGCACCAGGGAGAATGCTGAGAAGTTTGCGAACACAGTGCAAGGAGATGTTCGGGTCTGTTTGTCCGTGCAGGAGGCTGTGACGGGTGCTGATGTCATCATCACGGTCACCATGGCAACGGAGCCCATTTTGTTTGGTGAATGGGTGAAGCCTGGGGCTCACATCAATGGTAAGTAGAGAGGCTTCGTGTTCCCAGATTGGATCCAGAGTCCATTTGTAAAGGTGCTTTCTCCATCATATAGAACGCCACATGTTTTTTTGTTTGTTTGTTTTTGATTTTGATTTTGTTTTGAGTCAGAGTCTGGCCATACACCCTGGCTAGCTTTAAACTTAATACCCTCCTGCCTCAGCCTCTTGAGTGCTTAGATTATAGGGGTGTATCCCCACTCCCGTCTGCACCTGCTTTTTAAGGATGTCAGAAACAGATGAGCCTACACAACTCAAGAAGCGTAGGCAGGAAGATGGAGGGTTGGAGGCTAGCCTGGGCTTCTTACAGAGAACCTGTCTCAAAACAAAACCCAAAGGCAAGGGAAGGATGAGGTGGTCCTGAAAAACTGTGGCTCAAAATGTGAAAAGGAAATGAAATGTAAAGCTGGTGAGTAGTGCACCGATTAATGTCCTGTGGTGTGGAATGTTGCCACGTGTGAGAAATGGTCAGCTGCAGCTTCATTCTTAAATGGGATAAAATTCATTTTGGTTTGTTTGACTTGATATTTTGAGACAATGTTTCTCTGTGTGGCCCTTGAACTTGTAATTCTCCCTCCTGTGCCTCCCAAGATGTGCAGGACAGGCCCAAGCCACCACTCTAGCCTGAATTGTTGGTTCTTAGCGTACAGAGCCATAAACAGTTTCCAAAAGTGCTTACAGCATAAAAGGATTTAAGGTACTGTGTGCATGCTTTTAATACGAGCAACAGGAAGTCGGGTGGGAGGATATAGTAAACATAAAGGCGCTTGGAGCCTCTGAAGACCTTCACGTAACCTTAGAGGTGTTAGCAAGAGTTATTAACTATTGTAGGTGCCGTCCTGAATTCTGTATGTGCGTTTGTGTGTGCATGTGCTAGGCTGGCTGGCCAAAAACTCCAGGGAGCTCCTATTTCTGTCTGGGGCCCACCCACTCCACAGAGTCACAGATAGGCATAACCATGGCCACATTTTTAATATGGGTGCTGGGTACATAATTCAGCAGCAAGTACTTTACTGCTTAATCTATCTTCCCAACACCCTCAACTAGGATATATATGTATCTATACATATATATATTATACATGTAATATATATATTATATAATGTATATATAATATATTTATATTATACATTACATGTATAATGTATATATGTTAGACACAGTCACTTTATCCTTATAGCGACCTTATGAGATAGGAAACAATAATTATCATGACCTTTGTTTTATAGGTGAGTAAACCAAGACAAGGAGAGACTAAGTAATTTACAAGAGTCAGAGACTCTTGAGGGAAGAGTTGGGTTTGAACTGAGGTAGTCTGTCCTCGGAGCCTGGGCTCTTGAGCAGTATTTAACACTCTGTTCAAATAAGAAGTCTGGTTTCTGGTTGCCGGACAGATAGACAGACAGACAGACAGGAGAGGATTGAGGATAGTAGCAGCGCTCCAATGTGTAAAGACAGGAACGTGATGTCATCTCAGAAGCTGCACACCCCGCACAGGCGGGTGAGAGGCGGGAGTCAAGTCAAGAGATTCTGTGTTCATTCATGCATGTTTAGCACACGCCAGCCATTGTTCAAGCTGCTAGGGTACCACAGGAAGTGAAGCATCCAAGGGCATGGCTTTCCTGTTGGCTTCATTCTAGTGATGGGAGATAAGCCAAACAAGTAAAGGCATGGGTAGTTTCTGCCTGTGAGGAGCCTGTGCCGCAAACAGGACACTGGACGAGCCTGGAAGAGCAGTGGAAGCAGAAGGGGAAGTTGAGGTGGAATCCACTTATCTGAAGGGCTGCCTGGGGCGGTGAGTTGAGGCTGGGACCCAGATGACAAATAAAGAAGAGCAGCAAGTCATGCTGAGCTGAAGTAAGGATGTTCCAGGCAGACCGAAGATTGTGAGCAAGGGCCCTCAGGGGGAGTGAACACAACAGTTTGAGGAAGAGGCCAAAGTGAAGTGAAGGCCTCAGTCTTCAGGGAACTGATGTCACGACGCTGAGCTGGCAGGTAAAAGGTGGCTTGAGGTGTGCTTCTTGACATCAAAACTGTCTGGATCCAGAAGGACAGTTCTTGGTGAAATGTGTTCCAGGGGTCAGAACTGAAGCTGCAGCTGACTGGCTTGGTTTCTGTTTTGTCTTTCACACTTAATACAACACACTGAGAATCCGCTCGGGGCTGGGCTGGTCCTCTGCCTATGGTCTCTGAAGGATGAAATGCATGTTCGCTGGCCTATAACCTCATCTAGGCTCAAGGGTCCTCTTCCTGGCTCATGTGGTGACAGGGCTCAATCCCTTACACAGGGGACAGAGGAACTGGAGGGAACTCTCAGTTAGTTCCTAAGCATCTTCCACCATCTTTGCTGTATGGACCCACCATCCCCAAAGCCAGCTACAATGAATCCTTCAAATTCATTCTCTGTCTGTCTATCTATCTATCTGTCTGTCTGTCTGTCTGTCTGTCTATGTATCTGTCTGTCTGTCTCTCTTTCTGTTTATCTGTCTATCTATCTATCTCTATATATTTCTACAAAAAGATGGCCTGGTGTGGCATCAAGATGCTTCTTTTGTGTTCCCTTGACGTAGGTTCACGGAGCCTCAAATAAGCTTTATTAACAGTGGTCCAGGGACAGGTTTTACTTGTTCACAGCACTGCTAAAGGGCAGGCCCGACTCTCCCCAAAACACACACACACACACACACACACACACACACACACACACCACATCACACTTCCTTGCTCCTGTCCCCACATCCCATTCATCCCATCAGTGAGTCCTCCAAGACCTTCATACTTTCTATCCCCACTGAAGCAAGGCCAAATTCTGATCTGGGTCAGACTGCCTCCCTGTTTGGTACACTTGCATCTGCCTGAGTGGCCTCACATGGCCCTTTGAGAATTCCTACTGCTCTAGACACCGGCTGTCTGTAAAAAGCAGGGGATGGGGTCACCCCAGAAACTGGAGGCTTTTCCCCGCCACCTAATGATTCATTTACAAGCTTCATTAGTGAGTACTTTTGTTCTATAGAATCCCACACCAACAGCCTTCAAAATGAGCATAATTAAACTACTCTCCGGAAATCAGAGCTCAGAACAACAGGAAACAGAACGTGAGAAGAGGTGGATAGCATTGTAAGAAGGCACATAAATGCTGCCTTGTGTTTGGATTAAACTTTATAGTATTTTTCAAAGACTAGCTAGCTACCTGGGGCTGGCCCCAGCCAGCAGACTGCTTTGTCTGGACCATAGAGAAATCAAGAAATATCGTATGCAATTAGATTTTTCTGCTCCTCTTTGTAAAGAGTAGGGATGGAGGGCAGTCTGGTAACGGTGGATACCACTCATGTATAGTAGCCATTAGCTGGAGCTGGACGGTGACTGTCCCCTGGAGAAGTACACACCCTCTTCTGCCCAGGACTGCGACATTTCCAGTCCCTCTGTTGGCTTTGTTCCTGTTCATTTCTTCCTGGCTCCGCAGGCATTTGGTTGCAGCCTGTGCATTATCCTGTGTCCTTGTAGCAGAAGGCATGATACATTGGAATCACCACTCCAATCTCTGCAGAGGGACAAGGTCAATGATCAAGGCCTAATCGTCAATTGTGTCTTGTGAGGTGTTTGTGTTTCTTTTTTTTCTCCTCCCTCTTCACCTCTTCATTCTCCTTATCCTCCTCTTCCTGCTCTTCTTTTTAAAATGTGTGTGAGCGCCTGTGCATGCCACCACACACATATGGAAGTCAGAGGACAAACTCAGCTATGGGCTCTGGCTCGCACTTTGTTTGAGATAGTATGGCTTGTTCACCTGTGGGTTCTCCAGGCTCTCTGGCCCAAGTGGTTCAAGGGGTTCTCCAGCTTCTGCCTCCCCCTCCCATCTCACCTAGAGACAGGATTATGATGTGTGCTATGCCATCCAGCTCTCTGCAGATTCTGGAGATTCAGGTGGAAACGTTTGCATGGCATGGGCTTCACCCACAAGGACCTCCCTCCTCCCCATCACCAGTGTTCTTTGTGTCAAGGCAATCTCAAGCCCAGGTTTCCTTTTGCTCCCCCTCCTGGCAGTATTGGGATTGAGTTTAGGGGCTCATATGCAGGGCAGGTGCTGTGCCACTGAGCTAGTTACAGACCTCCTAACTGTCTTCATGGTGTGGCTTCTTATGGCCTTAACATGGCGCTCTTTCTCATGATGTGGCTTCTTATGAGAAAAAAAAAAAAAAAAGCAGTTTCAGGTGAGGAGCAGGAATGACCGAGGAGCAAGCCAACCAAAGATAAGGAGCAGTGGGTTTGTGTGTGTGTGTGTGTGTGTGTGTGTGTGTGTGTGTGTGTGTGGTTTCTGCAATTGGCTGTCACTCCCAGTTAGAAGAGACCCTTAGTGAAAGCCCGGGGTCATCTCTGACCCAGATTCACTGATGACTTGGGTGGGCCCCTCTCTCCTCATTTTCAACGTGTGCCTCTATGAATGGAATCAGACACTGAGGAGTATGTGAGATACAGAAAGAGCATATATGGAAAATACAGCACAGACAGTATTTACTGTATAGGTGGACGCTGGGCTGGAGAGGTGGCTCAGAGGTCAAGACTGCGCACTGCTCTTGCAGAGGACACCAGTTCTGCCCATTCCATTCATGCCAGGTGGCTCACACTGCCTATAACTCCAGCCTGAGTTAATCCCCAGACATGGAGGTGTGCACTTGCAACCCCAACGCTGGGAAGGTGGAGATGGAACAGTCAGGGCCCACTAGCCAGCTGAGCCTCAGCAGCAAGCTTTGTGTCCCAGGGAGGGGCTCTGTCTCACAGAACAAAGTAGACAGCCATCTTTAGGGACAACAAACACCCTTACCCTCTGACCTCCAGATACACCTGCACATACACATGCAAATAATCTTTAGAAGAAAATGGAAAAACAGTAGGTGTTGTTTTTAACAAGTATTCTGTCTTCCTTATTGAGGAAAGCTTGGTATGGGAGATGAGAAGGCATTTGGGTCTAAATTTCTCTTCTTGTCCACTGCCTACCTCTTTCTACTAATGTGCCCTAGGATTTCCTGGGCTCAGAGTCTCCTTTGTTGCCTTGCAGCTGTTGGAGCCAGCAGGCCTGACTGGAGAGAACTGGATGACGAGCTCATGAAGCAAGCTGTGCTCTACGTGGACTCCCGGGAGGCTGCCCTGAAGGAGTCAGGAGACGTTCTGTTGTCAGGGGTGAGCCTCTCGTCAGCAGAACCACTGGCCAGCCCTGGCTTGGTTCCCAGGGTTTCCACTGCCTTCCCATCTGGACCTTGATCACCTTACCTCCTAGTAAGGAGGCCATTCTTAAAGATCTTGCAACATTTTTAAATCCCAGTCCAGAAAAACATAGCCATATGGCTATGACATGTGTCTTCTTGTCCTTCTGCCTGGAAAGAGAATTAATTTTTTTCTGGTTTGCCATGCTGTAAGGTAGTGGGAAGGAAAGTCTGTTGCAACCCAGGAACCTTAATAAGACTAGGTGTCCCCTGGCTGCCTATCCCCACTTACAATCAGGTTACGGAAGCAAGCAGAGGCTGCCAAATTGCACAATCAGATAATAGCACACCAATTTCTTCACAGACAGGGTCCTGGCAGGAAGGCAGGCACCCAGACACAACGATCTCTGTGTCCATGGCATCAAAAACTCAGTTGCTTTTCCCAAAGGATATCAGAGGGCATCTACTTCCTAACATCTTTTAGTTCATAGATGGTCCTTTAAAAAAAAAAAACTTTTATTCTCTTTATATAAATAAATCAAATTTATATCTCTATTCGGGGGTTCCTTTTCTGGCTTTGGGAGCTGGCCATGCATGGGATGGTGGTTTCAAGCTCCAGTTAGCATGCATTTGCTTCACAGGCTGACATCTTTGCTGAGCTTGGAGAAGTGGTGTCCGGGGTGAAGCCGGCACACTGTGAGAAGACCACAGTGTTCAAGTCTTTGGGTAAGAGTCATGAATTGTTCCCTGGGCACAAATCCAACTAAAGCATAAGGCAGGTGAAGGGAGAAAGGAATGGGTTACCAGGCTCTGTGGGTGAATCATTGGGAAATCTTTGTAGAGTCCATCATTTGGATCAATCATTTACGTATATGGGTGGAGCATTTGAGCCGATGAACTCTGGAGCTGGGCAGTCCTAGATTACAGTCCTTCTCTCCATGCACTGGATATGTGACCTTAGGCAAGTGACCGATGTATCAGAGCCACAGTTTCCTCGCCACCTGCTACCTTGAATTCTTATGACAATTCAGTGAGATATGTGAGAAAAAAAATTTGCACACAGCCAATATTGTACTAAACCACTTGTTTAGACATAAACAAATTCAGAATAATATCCATCAGGGGAAGAGGTCAGGGAACAGCACAGTTAACAGCAAAAGGGAAATGATGGCGATGCCTGACCAAGAAGAGATTGAGACAGGAAACATGCACCTTTCATTTCCCCCTTCCCTCCCCTTCCACTTGATGCTTAATGACAGGCAGTCAGGAGGAGTTCCAAGCTGCATCAACTGATCTGGGTAGAGACCTGATGAAGGGTGGGCTCCCTGTGGTCAGTGCGCCCTGAGTAACTCTCCCATTCTGCCATGTTTAAAGAAACAGATGGGATAATGGAACCAGAGTGATAATCAGCTATTCCACTTACAACGTTTAGTAAATGGATACTACCAAGGACCTTCAACAGTGCTTTCTGCCCCCAAGACCTTCCATACCTCTTCGTACTGAGCAGCAGCAACTTTGATATTTGCCACAGTCTTTAAAGTACTTGGGCTGGCTGGGTGTGGTGGCACAGTCCTCTCCCAGCACTGGAGAGGCAGAGGCAAAGGCAAAGGCAGAGACAGATCCCTGTGAGTTCAAGGCTAGTCTGGTCTTCATAGCAAGTTCCAGTACAGCCAAGACTATATATAGGAATCCTGTCTCAAAAGAACAAAACAAAACAAACAAATAAAAAAATAAACAAAAGGGAGTATCTGGCCAGTAGTGTGGCCACAACCGTGAAACAGTACCTTCTGGACATGAGAAGGATGTTGTCCACATGAGCTCAGTGCTGTGACCCGGTGTGTAAGGCCTGCACAAGACCGAGTCAACTGAAATACCAGCATGAATAGAAGAACGGAGCTCTTTAAGTCCCACGCCCTAGCTGAGAAGCTATTGGCAAGTAATGGCAGGTTGGGGTTGAAGAGTCAGTTTTCTTCAGGGATGTGGCCCTTAAGAGGATGCCATGCATACACAGGTAACACCAAGCAGACTTAATTTTCAACAACAACAACAAAAAGCAGAAAGTTGGGAGAAAGTAATGGGGAGATAGGAAGGAACTGGAGGCAAGGGAAGAGGGAGTGGATTTGATCAAAACATATTGTGTGCATGTATATGTACTTTTTTTTAATTCCTGTGCTTTAGAAGATCAGCAAAGGCAGTAAACTTCATGTAATATCTGGTCCAGTGACCTTCCATTGAGCCACTGGATGGTTAGCTGGCCAAATTAAAGAGACAAGGACTGTACGAGTCTACGGGAATACAAGTTTTGTATTCCCGCCTTGAGTGATAGGTTTATTGACACACTTTCTCTTCTAGCTATATACTGAGCCACTCATACATACGGGGTACAAAAATTAAGGTACATATCATGAAATTACAGATGAAATATGCCTTATCTTAAATACTTGAGCCCACAAGTGTTTCATATTGATTCATGAAGAACATTTATAGATTGTTGCCTGACTAAGCCCCCAAGCCTTCTGCCCAATATGAAAATGTATCCTAAAAAAAAAAAGAATTGTTTTTTAATTTTAACATTATCTTAAAGAATTTCAGACTATGTAATGTTTCAGATTAAAAACTTTTGGATTAAGGAAATTTGACATTTCCAAGACAAATAGGAGATGCTAAAGAAACAGGATTTGTAATGGTCCAGGGTCAGCAAAATGTAAGCCTGTAGGTCCAGCCATGCCAACTATCTGTAGTTGTGTGAGCTCTGAACTACAAATAATGTCTACATTTTTAAATGGTTGGGCTGAGGCAAATAAAGAATCGCCCTCAGGACACATGGGATGAGAATGATGGGAGAGACTGGGTGGGGAGGTAGCTTAGTCAGGAAAATGCCACGTGAACAGGAGGAGCTGAATTGGGAGCCCCCAGGACAGATGTGGCAGCACAGGGATGGGTTTGTAATTGTGCTATTGTGGAGGTGGAAACATGAAGATCCCTGGGGCTCCCTGGCCAGCTAGTCTAGCCGAATCAGTGAGCTCAATGAGAGAGCCTGCCTCAGAACAAAACAAAAAACCAAATAAGATGAAGAACAGTTGAGCTGAGGAAGAGGAAGATAGCTAACATCAAGCTAAGCCTCCACACACAGGATGGGGGATGGGAGGGAAGGGATTGACGGGGGATTCAAGTTGTAGTGCCTGTAGATGAAATCTTACCGAAACACACACAGTCTCATTTGCTTTACCTGTGACCTGTGCCTACTTTCCCAGTATCAGGGCAGAACTAAGCCACTGTCACAGAGACCATATGGCTTACAGAGCTTACACTATTCACTGAGCCTCAACTGAAATGTTGCTTACCTCCAAATTAGACCTCAGAGGTTATAAAATGTGGGTGTTTCTTGGTTAGTATCGTATTCCTTTACTTGACCAGCCCATCGGATACCGAGTCTATGTGAAACTCTGGGTAGCAACTGCAATCTTATCACTGCGGAACTTAGCACTCTCCTCATGTGAGGCATCAGAAGATAGCCAGGGTTGTTTTGAGTGAAGGTGTTCTGACAAAAGAGTGAAGCAAATTTCTGTCCATTCCAGGTATGGCGGTGGAAGACCTAGTCGCAGCCAAACTAGTGTATGATTCCTGGTCATCTGGCAAGTGAAAGGAAGGAGCTGCAACTGAAGTGGACGTCACAGCTCAAGTGCTGTCTTGCAATGTCTGTGTCAAACAAGGAAGCCCCTTCCCAGTGCACTGTAGTGGTTATCATTCTTAATTAGTGACATCCCTAGTCATGTTTGTAGCTGGATAGCCAAACCGGGTGACTATTTCTTCTGTTACATGGGTGATGGCCACATCACCTACCCTTGATCTTACTAGCTTTGTGTGTCTCTGAAATAAATCATTTCCAGTTCTTCAGTGTGTCCTTTAATAACTTCACTTAGTCTTTAGGGAAGGTGGAATAACATTTTCTCCATTTTAATTGAGCAGAACTCACCATAAAAGCATTCTCTCTCTCTGTCTGTCTCTCTGTCTCTCTGTGTCTCTGTCTCTTGTCTCCGTCTCTCTCTCTCTCTCTCTCTCTCTCTCTCTCTCTGTGTGTGTGTGTGTGTGTTACATGCTAAAGACCCAAACCCAGAGCCTCACACATGCTAGGCAAACACACCTCCACTAAGGTACATCCCTTGTCCAGCTCAAGACTTGAAGGTGTACATTTCAATGGGTTTGGGTGGGTTTTGTTTTGTCCAAGTGCAGAATGATCCCATCCCCTGCAGAATCCTGGTCCTCAGCAGTGAGTGTCGTGGCCTGTTCCTTCTCCCAAGCCTCTAATTTCTACTACTACAGATTTGCCTCTTCAAGAAATTTCTGATGCATCCAATCATATGTTATGTGGCTTTGAATCTATTTTAGATGTTTAAAGCAACACAGATAAGGGGGCTCCTTTGGTAGTAGAAGCGACAACATAGTTCACTTGAGTGAGTGACTGGATGGTGAAAGGAATCCATCGGTTAGTTATAACTAAAACAAGAGGTCCCACAAAGAGGACATGTCTCATGGTCAAGAGATCTTTTTAAAAGCATCAGGAGTCCCATATGTAGGTTCATTCCTCCCGATCTGACCGCTCCTTACGATATAATTTAGGGTAGGATAAGGAGACAGTGTCTCAGGAGGTTCTTAGGTAACTAGAGGGGATTCAGGATCTCCAGTGATGATGTGAGACAGACTCAGGCTGCAAAACTCCTGAATTCCTTCCCATGACAAGTGCTTTTACGTGTGTCATTAAGAACAAGTACAACTTCAGTTTATTCCACAACAAAACCCAGTGTTTGTAGACAAGTATCCTGTAATGTAACATATCCAATAACCCAGACGCCCTGAATCCATTCACTGGGGATGAATGAGTGAGTTCATCACGTTTGAGCATCTGTATCCTGTATGAAGCCTCTTGAAGGAACTTAGATGTGAATGGGAATTCAGCTGGGCAAAAATAGTACACACACAGTTGGTAGTGAATTCTACCTGGTAAGCAGTCTGGCTACAAAATTCTAATAAAACTTAGCTGTTGGTTGGGAGTGGTTTCAATTCGAGATTGTGTTTTAAAAGCCGTCCGCGTAAAAAAAAAAAATGCTGGCAAGACATTGGAAAGGGGAACTTTATACCTTGCTGGTGGGAAAGTAAACTATGGAATGCAGTGTGGCAGCCCTCCAAAAAGCTAAGAACAGAACTATCGTGTAACCCAGACATGCCATTCAGCATACCACACAGACCTGCACATGCATATTTATTGCTGTGCTGTTCATAATAAGCCAGGAAATGGGACCAGCCTGGGTGTCCATCAACAGATGAATGGAAAAAGAAAATACAGTGGATTACACAATGGAACATTATTCAACTATAAAGAATAAAATTAAGACATTTTCAGGAATCAAAGATTGTTAAGCAAAATATGCCTCACTCATAAAGTCTAATATCCCACCTTTTCTTCTTATATGCAGAATGTGTATGTGTGTGTGTGTGTGTGTGTGTGTGATGAAAGCAGAAAGGGGCTTGTGAGAAGAGAAAGAAGTTTAAAGAGATGGAGAGAGAGGAAAAAAGAGGGTAAGAATGTGTATATTCATTATATATAATATAAATATATATAGCATATATAATGTAGAACTATTGTGTAGCTATTCCCTCTGAATTGAAACATTAGCCATTGGTGAGAGGAGGGTGTTGGGGGTTGGTCTGGTGCTACGTATTTAATTGTTAATTACTGCCCACCTCCAAGATCTGGTCACACCCCAGACAAGCACATTCTCACATACACCAAGTGATGCTCCCCCCTCCGCCCCCGTTACCCCTAATTGGCTAACAAAGTTGCTGACAGCCTGCCTGGCTGGGCAGAAGAGAGGTAGGCAGAGTTTAGGTTTCTGGGCTGGGGGTCGGAGAGACCATGAGGCAAGAAAAAGAGAGAGGGAGCAGAGGATGTAGCAGGAGGAGAGGAAAGGGCGGAGTGGACCATGAGCACATGGCCATGAGGACAGAGTGATGGAGCAGATCCAGCCCAGACAGAATGGCTTATTGGCAAGTACCTTGGGATGTGTAGTTAGGAGATCACAAAATAGCGTACAGGGTTGATATCTGCCCAGCTCTAGTGCTTTGAGCTAATTAAATAAATTATGGTCTCTCTGTGTCAGTTATTTGGGAACTAGCCAGGGTAGAGAAACCCTCAAGAGTCTATTATTAATATTACACCAGGAGGGAGACTCAGAAGACTCAAGAAACTGTAGAGAATTTTCTAGGATCAGGAAGCTGTTGGGGAGGGAAGGTTCTCTTTGGTGGAGCTGCCTGCCACATAGTCAGGAAGCTCCCAGAATGCACCTTTTGTGAATCATCACTCATGCTTAGGGCAGGCTTTCAGCTGATACTGTTACCTTTGAATTGCCTATATTCCTATTAACTAACTCCAAAAGCACCATGGTTTCAAGCTAGACTCAGAGAGAACTGTTTCTTTGGTCTGCCATTGGTACCTATCTAGGGGGGATAGACATTTGTTCATAACTAAGAAAGAAAGGTTTGGGTCTGAATTGTAGTATGGTTATCCTATAAGTGGATATGAATAATATCTACTTATAAGTAAGTGAGACGCTAACAAGGAGTACCCAAGGGAGGGTATATGAATCTCACTGAAAAGGGGAAATCGAAAAGACAGAGAAAGTGCTCAAAGAGAGTGAACAGGAGAGGGAAAAGGACGACAAGGGACATTCAGAGAGAAGAGAAACCATGGCCTGAGACATGTCTGAGACAGGCTGGAGACCTAGACAGGGTAAGTTTCAGGGAGAATTTGGGGGTGACTCTAGTGGAGACCCCTACTAGTAGAGGGGGATATGGAGACTGAAGAGGCCACCCCCTAATCAGACAGGACTCCAAGGAAGAACAACCACCCACCTACAAAAGCTTCCACACAATATGTACCCTGCCTATAGGATGTGTAGAGATAAAGATGCAGCAGAGATTGAGGGAATGTCCAACCAAGGCCTGGCGACACCGTGGGAGGGAGCCAACCCCTGACACCATTCTGTTATGCCTGCACACGGGAGCCCAGCACAGCTGTCCCTTGAGAGGTCCCACCCATCAGCAGATTGAAACAGACGCTGAGACTCATAAACATTGGGTAGAGCACGGGGAGCCTGTGGAAGAGTGGGAGGAAGGATAGAAGGCCCCAGAGGGAGCAGGAGCTCCACAAGAAGACCAACAGAGGCAACTAACCTGGGCCCAGGGGTGTCTGCAGAGACTGAAACACATATATGAACTGGACCTAGGCCCCCAACACATATGTGCACGATGGACAGCTTGGTCTTCTTGTGGGTTGCCCAGCAAGGGGAGCAGGGGCTGTCTCTGACAAGGACTCTCTTGCATGCTTTTCCATCACTTCTTCCTGGCGGGGCTGTCTGGCCAGGCCACTGTGGCAGAGGGTTCGCTCTACCTGCACACCAATCAAGTAAAGGCATGCATGGTGAGCATCAACGTGCAACATTCACTTTTACCATCAATCTTCCGAAAAACTGTTCCCTTTTTCTCCTTTTTTATGTCCCAGACGGCACGTGACCCTTAGAGAAATTGTGAAATAGGACAGGCATTGTTTTTCTGAATCCCTCTTGCTCTCCCTTTCCCTGTCCACTTGTTCACACACTGCCCTTGTCAGCCAAGGCTGCCATAACAGAACACTGCAGACAGACTGGCTCAAACAACGTAAGTTTATTTTCGCATCTCGGGAGGCCAAAAGTCCAAACTGTGGTCAAGTTTGATTTCCCTGGGGGCCTCTCTCCTTGGCTGGTTGACAGCTGCCTTCCTGCTAGCCTCTTTTCTCCCTGTGTGAGCACACTCTTGGCGTGTCTTCCTTGTCTTTTAAGTTATATGGAATTAAGCGCCTGCCCTCATAACCTCATTTAACCTTCATCACATCTTTAAAGCGCCATCTCCAAAAACACTCAGTTAAGGGTTAGGGCTTCTATACGCGAGCGTTAGAATTCAGTCCACAACGGGCAAACCTGTTGTTTTCTTTCTGCCATCCTGCTACCTGCTACACCATCCTGATTCTCACACAGAAGTGTCATAAACTCAACATAGCTATTTGTAAACATCTGTTAAAAGGTTAGATCCATCCGTTTAAGTTAGGCTTTGGGCTTCAGACCAGTGAGAGCCCTTGGTTTACACAGAATGCAAAGGCAGGAAGAGATACCTCATTTCCCTGTTCCAAGGTCTCCCAGCTTTTCTCACTAATGGTTTAGTTGGACACTGACTGTCTCCCAGAGTCTGGGCCTCTGTTTGGGGGGGGGAGGGTCCTCTGTAAAATCCTAACTCCTACGACCAGTGGTCTGTCATTGGAAAGAGACCAGGTACAGGGTTCCTTCTGTGGTGCTTCCGGGGATAGTTAGCATGACCGCCATGCTAATACCACCCTGTTAATCAGTGCCCTCCATCAGAGGCTGGTGTCGACCAGCTGCCCAGGCTGCCGGAGCACCTGCTTCCTTTTGTCTATGGCATTAAGGACTTTCTTTCTGGGGCCCAGCTGCATGTGGATATTCTGAAGGTCCTCATCAGAACACAGCATCAGGGCTTCTAGGTCAATCTGCTCTCTCATGAAGATGGGAAGGAATTCCTCCAGGTGCTGAGATTGCAAGAACACTTCCAGCGGAGTGGCATCAACCGCATCTTCCTCCCATTCTACTTCTTCTTCATCCCAAGGAAGATCACCTGCAGTGCTGTTCGCCACTCCTTCCTCTTCCTCCTTCTCCTCCTCCTCTTCATCAGCTCCTGCTGCTCCTTGTCTTTGGAACAACTCACTGGGCATTTTAAACTCCAACTCCCTCTTGCTTTCTGAGATGTCCTCAAGGCCCAGTACTCTGTTCCTTCTAAAAACGATACTTCCTAGACCTGGGCGGTTGAGAATCGCTTTGTCTCCTGAGAAATGGAGCTTCTCTTTGAAGTCTTCTGGAAACGTGTCTTCTTCTTCCTCCTCCTCTCTGAACACTTCCATCACTGGCCTCTGCCCGTTTCTGCTATCCTTCCCAACCTGCTCTGCTGTGTCTTTGTTCTTCTTAAATTTTATCTTGAAGGTATCTTTAATGCCTTTAGACAGTGACCCAAATCCCCCAGCAGAAGCATTTGAAAGGGATGACCTGGAGAAGGTACCATGGGAAGAAGAAAGAGTCCCAGAGTCCTCCTTGCTATAGGTTCGCGCCATCTTGTTTTGGTGCTTCTCCTGAAGCCGTTCGCATTCTTTCATCTGCCTCCTGGCATTCTTCAGAGCCTGCTCCTTCAGTCTGGTGACCTTCTTGGGGTTCTCGTTGTTCTGGATGGTGGCAGCCTTATCCAGGAGAGCAACACATTCTTTCTGCTCCCTGCTGGCTGCAGCATCCAGAGGAGACTTCAAGTCATTATCCAGAGCAAAGATGTTGGCACCAAAGTTGACTAGGAACGTGATGCAGTGGGTGTGGCCATTGGAGGCTGCATAATGCAGAGGGGTGTTTCCCCAGATGTCACACTTATCAGGGTCCCCACTAGAAAAGAAAATATGAGAGATGCATGTTAAATTATATTTTTCACTGAACATGAGGTCTATAAAGAAAAACAAAAACAACCAACAAAATGCATGTTTATCCTGCCTTGACGTTGACATATGATGGCTGCTGAGTTTAGCTGTGTCACAGCCAGATCTACCAGATGGCCAGAAACAGGAAAAGCCATCCCTATCCCATGCCTCCCTTTTAGAAGCAGAAATAAAGCTTCCCAAAAAAAAAATCTTTCTTGCAGAGTCACTTTCATATTACATTAAGCCAGAACTGGGTCACATGACCAAGAAGAAGGAAATACAGGACCATGGCTAATTCTAATTGAACTCAATTATAAGTTTCCCTGAAGCCAAGAACAATATCATCCAATGGCATACTTGTAAGTGTTTAACAATTGGCTTGTTCATGGAAAAAAAAAATCAAAGCCCTAATTTATAATATTGCAATGATATAAATCTACCCATCTTGAAAATTTTCATGTTACTGTATCACCTCACTGGATGCAAAGATTAAAATACACATGCAATACTATGTTATTTTACTTCCACCAGAACAATATTGTGGACACGCGTAACTTCAGAGCGCGCACGCGTGCATACACACACACACACACAAAACAGTGACCTATGAAATGGTGAATTGCAAGCACTATATTTTAATAAGCTTTGCTCAATTACACGTTTATAGAATTTTGATATTTTCTGTGTTTAATTGACTTTCATTTGTCCTGACAATTTAGCTTATTATCTGAGGATTTAGAGAGAACTGATTCTTGCCAATGCTTCAGCCCTCCCGTGAGTGGAAAACAAAGCAAAACAAAAATCAACCAGAAAACAAGAGTTTCTTGAGATACAAGGCCTCGAGATGCAAGTACAGATCTTACTGAAGGACAGGAAGGAGGTGAGTTGAAAAACCTCTCACCACTGCTGTTGGGAAGGCTGAGACAGAAACAGAAGAGATTCATACCCTTGCAAAGGACAATAATGCACCATACTGCTTCTACCTTGAGGAGTTGTTTTGACTCAGACATGCAGTCAGTCAGCAGCAGCAGCAGATTACCTATGATTTTATTGACATGCAGAATTTGGAGCCCAACCCAGACATACTGAGTTAGAATCTAGAACCTGACAAGATCTTGCAGGTGATTCATAGGCTCCCTATGCTAATGTGGTCCAACCAGAAATTCTATAATTGGATGACTCAGACTTGGTCTCCTTGTAAACCCCTGGTCGTCTCAGTCATGAACTAATTGTCATCGGAGGAGTAAAGACCCCTGGAGGGTGCAATTGTGTTGAATGATGCTAGCAGGCAGCACACTTCCGTTTTTATTTTTGCAGTGCTAAGGGTATAACATAGGGCCTCTTCTGTGCCTGTGAAGTGTTCTACCACAGAGTTATGCCCCAAGCCCAACAGGCAGCATCCCTGGGGTCAGGCCTGTCCCATGCTTAACCATCTGTGTCAGAATGAAAGTCTTCCATGTATATAACCCAGCCTGTCCTCTTAAGCAGCCACAAGTCTTCTATCTTAACTGCTTATTATTAATAATAATAATGCCCCTGATAGAGTTTTTGTGTGAACTTAAACACATATATAAATAACATAGAACAGTGCTTGGTAAACTATGCATAGTCAATGTACATTATCATCATTTCTCCATACTCAGATTTATCTTTTCTCATGGCCATTTCTACCACTAACACTCTTGTGGGGTTTTTAATTATTTTCCATATGTATATGTTTGGATATGAGTTGTACCACCATGTGCATATGGAGGTCAGAGGGCAACTTGCATTAGCGAGTTCTCCTCTTTCACCACGTGGAAACCAGGGACCAATCTCAAGACATCAGCCTTAGTAGCAAATGCTATTAACCACAGAGCCATCTTACCATTCGTCTGTCCATCTATCCATCTATCTTTCTTTATATTTATTTATTCATATTTGAGGCAGCATCTTACTATGTATCGCAGACAGTCTGGAACCCACCGTGCAGTTCAAGCTGTCATCAAACTTGTGCTGAACCTCTTGTCACAAATATGAGGAATACAGGTGTAAACCGCCAGACCAGCCTCATTCTTGTAGTTAAGTATCTGCAGTGCTATTTTATTCATCAAGCAGCTAGGTTCTATTTGCCCAGTTAATTAATTTTCCCAAGAGGGAAAGCCTGCATTTTTTTTCTCCTTTTATCATCTGTCGTTTCTAGCTGAAACCTCAAAATCTGCCCAAAGAAGACAAACGAGTGACCAGAAGCCCAGTTTGCTTTCTCGACAAAGACGAAGAACAGCTCAAGATCCTAGAAACTGCCGTAGTGGGGCTGCTCAGCCTGCGCCCCAGCAGCATCACCACATCTGCTTTTCAAATCAAGGCTGAACTCCATAACTTCATGGATTAAAAAAAAAAAAAAAGTTGGCTCAATCTTAAAAGGAAAACACAATGAAGTCCAAGAAAAGCCCATCGTGCGCCAGCCATATGATCCAGCCATAGGTTGGCTGTCTGTTTCCCACCGAGAACAGCACAGCACGAGCATCGATAAGGATGGGTGATATCACATTTGGGGAAGCGTACATCCGTGTGACCAGACAGTATGGAGTTATGGGTAAGGAACAGGAAAAGGAAGGAAAGAAAATAAAATCGGATCTAAGGAAAGCAAACGTCAAATAATGCCGTTTTGTCAGGCAGCCCCTGTTAAGAGGGCTCCAGCCAGTTAGCCCAATTTAATTATTTTGGATCAAAGGAAGACCCCTCCTACCAGCCTTGGCAAGGTCGAATCTTTGGGGAGCACAGTTCTTCATACTCTACCATGTGGTTTCACTCTGTATTTACTTAACTGAACACCGTTTTAAAAGGACCCCTTAAGTACCCCAGACATCAAAGGGGAAGTGGAAAGCAGCCAAGATGTGACTGCGACATAAACAAAAACACGCTGATTAAATTTGCCTGAATGCTCCTTGGATTGCAGAAGCTGACGAAGAAGGTGCTGGGCGGTGTGATGTAGCGGGCAGTAGTAGCAGGATGTTAAGAGTCTGGGTTGGATCTGTACACTTCAGGCAGAATGGAGGGAATTTTTTTTCCTGTCAGTGGGTCTTCAGTGATGCTTTTAAGATGCAAGGAAGAATGCCTGAGATGGGGCAGGGCTTCTTTATAGAAAAATTCAAATGCAGAATTCCATATTTACAAATGAAGCAGTCAAGAAGATGATCTGTGGGTTTTCCTAGTGCATCTAAACCCTAATGACACCTTTCAATTGATATTAAGTTTTGTTTTTTTTTTTTCTAAATGTCAAGTTTCATGAAATCTTTGTAAACCTAATTGTACTCCCCACTCCCTGTCTTTGTTAGTAAAGAGCCTTTCTATGCAACTAAGGCCAGCTTTCAATTCCGAATCCTCCAGCCTCAGTCTACTGATTTCTGGGATTACAGGCACCATCATGCTTGACTCATATTTCTCTTTGTGTGTGTGTGCATCTACATGTGCATATGTGTGTGTACATGTGTGCATGCTCCAGAACATACACATAGAGGGCAAAGGTTAACCTGGGTGTCTTCTTTAATTGATTTGCAGTTTTTATTCTTTCTCACTAAAACTAGAGTTCACCAATTAGCTCAACTGACTGGCTGGGAAGCCCAGAGATCCTCCTGTCTCTCCTTCCCCAGCACAGGACTCCAGTGCATGTTGCTAAACCCAGTTTTCTGGCTCATATTTCTTAATGGAATCACTGCATTTACCTGCCCGGCCATCTACAGACCGCTCCCCTTTGTTGGATGGACTGCATCTAATGCCAATATGCGACAGATTCAACCTACTATTGGTATTTTTTTCCCAAAAGAGAAACTTTCTGAAGCAATTTTAAAACAAGCCACATTTTGCCCTTGATTTTTAGTAAGCAATAATTTTGTGCAATAGTTTTTGAAGCGGGCTTCTTATTGTCCCTAAGTGGGTAATTTGCTTAAATTACAACACGCTAGGCATCTGTTCTACTCCAATTTCTTCTTTTGAAGTTAATTTTGAGTATGTGTAAAGCTGTTCTCAGAAAACAGTAATTCCATCAAAACTGTTTTTTCTACATAAAAGAGGAATTATTTACACTTACAATAATAAAGGAAATGTCCATTAAAAGCACACACTGGTGGTGTCTGCCTGTCCAACAGGAAATGATTGACACGTATCAGTTGTTTGGTTTCAGTGGAATCATGAGGAAAGGACCATGCTGGGAAAAGCATAATCTGGCTCAGACTGTTTGGCAGGATATGCATCAAGACTGACACCAGGGCATCCCAGAATCCGCTGCTCTACTTTGAAGGACAGGGCTGAATGAATAAGGACAGAGCTGAACGAATAAGGTTGTTCCTGCTGAAGATTATAGATACATACACATCTATCTATACATACATATATATGCATACCAGAACACTATTTTGCCTTAAAGAATAAGACTACCCTGCATTTAGAAACATGGATGAGCCCAGAGGACATTTATGCTCAATGAAACAAGCTAGGCAAAAAAAATAAAAAATAAAAATAAACACTAAGCCAGGTATGCTGGCACACACCTTTAATCCCATCACTCAGGGAAGCAAAAGCAGGCAGATCTCCCAGAGTTCAAGGCCAGTCCAGGGCAGGCAAGGATACACAGAGAAACCCTGTCTTGAAAAACCAACCAACAGACCAAACAAACAAATAAAGAAGAAGACAAATACCTCACAATTTCACTTAAATGTGGAACATTAACAATACGGGCGCTCTAGAAGTCTCTTGAGTAGATGGTGGTTGGGGGTGGAGAGAGAAGAGTGCTGATACAGGTTTAAGGGTGCAAAATGTCCATTAAGGGGGGAAAGTTCAAGCAATGTGTTCTACAATGTGATGACTACTTAAGAAAAGTTCATTACACACTTGAGAATTGTTAAAGAGGATACAGTTTAAATATCCCCATCACAAAAAAATGATGGCATCATAGAATTAGCTTGATCCAATCATTCCATAATGCAAATGTATTTAAAACACGGTGCTGTGTGTCATAAAATGTAAGCAAGGTTTCGGAGACAGGGACTTGCTATGAAGTTCAGACTGGCATCAGGCTCACAACTTTCCCGCTGCCAGGTGCGGGGAATATAGGTGTGTACTATCATCATGCTTGGCTGTGCAATTTTTATTTGTAAATTTAAAATAAATAAATACATAGTGATAAAAACCACACAACAGAATATAATGTAGTCATGAAAAACAGTGGTAGTCATATCGACTTTTAAGTGCAGATTGATAAGGATAAACTGTTATCAGTACACCTTGTATGCTTGCCTCTTTAAGGAAAAATTGCGCTTGCGCATATGGGCAAAAGAAAAAAATTGGAAGATATTTATCGGCCACTATTTTTGAATGAATGACGACCTTGAAATTAGAACTATGCAGCAGAGATTAGATGCACTTAGAATCTATTTTATAGATGCATACATTCAATAAGTATATATAATGTATTATATATTCCTATTTCTACTTAAGTTACCAATTGTTAAAATATGAACTGTAAACATATTTGTACTATATATGACAAAGATACCATTAAGTTTAAAAGCATTTTGAAGGCTGTGGAGATGGGTCGGTGGGTAAATTGCTTGACGTACGAGCATAGGCCCTGAGTTCCTATCCCCGGAATTCATACAAAGCCGGACACAAGAGGTTTTTCTAATGCCAGCACACCTCTGGCAAGATGAGAGGCAGAGGCAGGAGAGTGTGTGGGCTATCCTGTGATCAGCAAGGGACCCGCTTTCAAACACAGTGCAAAGTAGAGGACTGACACCCGAGGCTGCCCTCTGACCTCCACATGTGCCCTGTGGCATGCTGACATTCACCCCTCTTCCCGCCCACTTCTCTGAAAATCAATTTTATACATGAGTGTTGAAGAACTCATTATAAAAGCAGTGCAAGGTTGCAGATACACAGCTCTCAAAGATGGAAATGCAGTGGCTGCTCAGCATTGGACTCTTTGGACTTTTTATCCTCACCAGGAGCCCTGCCTTTCACCTTGTGAAGGGGATTCTTTATCAAGGAAGGGAATTTTCTTTTATTTTTATTTTTTTGTTTCTTTAACCCATTCTTTTGTCTCTTCTATGATGTAAGGACTCCGCCTTTCTACCTTCAGAGGTGGCAGCAATAAGGAGCCATCTTGGAAGCAGAGACTGGGCCTTTCTAGACACTGAGCTTCCTGCCAACTTCATCTTGGACTTCCTGGCTGCTCGTAAAACTATGAGAATAAATTCTATCCTCTAGAAATTACCTCACCTGAGGTAGTCTGTTATCATAGCACAAGTGCATGCCAACTAATTTAAAAACGTCAGTTCTGATAATTTACACTCAAAAAAAAAAGTATGAACAAAGATTTATGTAGAAGACTAATTGCAATACTGCAAAGCAGAAAAATAAATCTGTATCCAACAGGAGGATAACCTGAGAAATAAATTTGCTGTTTATAAAACTAAGGTATCCTTGTAAATTAAACTGAGGGAGTGTGTTAGATCTTCATCACTGTAAAAAATTAACTGAGACATTGACTTAAAAGAAGAAAGATTTATCTAGACCTAAGTTTTCAGAAGATTCAGTGTAGACTGTGGATGCCCACAGTCTTTCTGACATGTCCCCTAACTCAATGAGGTGTCCATATCTATAATCTGTTTAATCCAAACACAGATGTTGACTCTTCCTTTGTTTGCCACATCCTATCACTATATAATCAACATCCAAACTGTCACTCAAATATCCTTGTGTCTACCTATTGCCACAGTCATCCGGTTAGCTCAGGTCACCTTGAATGTCCCTGGGCGTTCTCTGTGACCACTGTACCACCACCAGGATAATATTACTAAGCATAAATATATCTGATGGCTTCCTTTGTAAACCCAGGGTGTGCTTTCCTGGCCCTTGGGATGAGATTCAAGTCCTTAACAGTTTCTCAGGGCTCCTGATAGTCTGGTTTTATGGCCGGTCAAGTCTAGCCCAACTCAACACCTTCCGTTCTCGGAGTGCACAGTGCTTAGGAGAAAGATGCTTCCTTCAGCTCTTGATCGGTTCCTTGTCATTCTAATACCAGCTTAACTCCACCCCACCCTCTCCCTGGAACAGGCTTTGTCACATCTACTATAAGCCACTTGCTTGGCTTTTTCTCTCAAATCTGTTTGCCACAATAGGAACTCACACATTTTGTTGATCAGCTTCCCTCTGGACAGCACCAAAAGTGAAGAAGGAGGAGGAGGAGGAGAGGAGGAAGAGGAAGAAGGAAGAAGGATGAGGAGGAGGAGGGAATCAGAGGAAGAAAGAAAAAGAAAAAAGAAAGAAAGAAAGAAAGAAAGAAAGAAAGAAAGAAAGAAAGAAAGAAAGAAAGAAAGAAAGAAAGAAAGAAAGGAAGGAAGGAGAAGAGAAGGAGGGCTGTCACTTACCAGGTGCTAAATACGTGCTAGATTCACTTGGCTCCCTTACTCCTTCCTTACTCTCCTTTTTCCCTCCCCCATCACTCCCTCAGCCTTCTCTCTTGCTCCATCTCTCCCCTTCTTAAGTCACAATGAATAACCCTGACTAGCCCTCTGGCAAATGGGCAGGATAAGCAGAATAAAAGAGTTAGCAAAGACCTGAATTTTAAATTTAAGGAGTGCTGTTTGTGTGTGTATGTGTGTGTGTGTGTGTGTGTGTGTGTGTGTACCAGAAAAAAAAAAACTAATAAATAAAGATGGACTGAAGGGCCCTTTTATAGCTTGTAAAGCCAGAAATTCCATTCAAGAATCAGGGACTTATACCAAAACTGGATGCTCATAAAAGACCGATTTTAGTGACACAACTGAAAAAGTAAAATAAAAGCATGTCCCAACCAAAACGACTGAACCAAGTAGAACACTGATCTCTTTCTAAAGAGTCAATCATGATGGTGTTCAATGCCTACAATACCCACCCCACCCTTCCCCTCTGGCCGAGTGACTCCCGGATGGCTGTTTTAACACGGAAAGAAACCATACCTAGCTTAGTCTTGTCTCTTTCTCGAAAAGCCAACTTGGAGAGCCTAGAAAGGGGCACCATGCGTACGCGGGAGGCTGCTGGGGAGGCGTCCCCCACCCAGGCTGCCCTGACAGAAATCACTCACCCTCTGCTGCAGATTATTTCTAGGGCCTCGAGGTTGCCGTGGTAGGCGGCCAGGAGCGTGGGTGTCATGCCATCTTCATCCGAGAGATTCAGATCACGCTTGGTGGCCTCCTTCAGAAGTTCCAGGTAGCTGTCACTCGCTGCTTGGTGATAGCGGGTAGACATTTTCTGCGTCCACCCGAGCCTGGCCAGGTGTGTTTCCCTAAGCAGCGCGGGCAGCACAGGGCTTACAGGCCTGGTTAATCAGTGACAGCGTGCGTCACCCCAGGCCAAAGCTCAACGCCAGCCTCGCGGTGGAGGCAGCCAGGAAGGCCTGCAGCCCTGGACTTGGACCTTCCCTTTTGGGACCAGCCATGACAATGAACACTGAGGCCTGTCCTGTCTGCCGCGAGCGTGGTGAAGCACATTTCATCTTTGTGTCGGTTAACGAAGTGTCAGATGTGATACTGATTCACCCAGGCACAGGATTCAGGAAATAATCTCAGAGGATTCAGAACTGTTTTAAGTTCACTGCTGTAGGAGGAGGGGTGTTTTAGAACATTTTTTTAGAGGTATAATCGGTACGACTTGTTTAGCCATTTGAAGTATAAATTGAAAGATTTTAGTAAATTTCCAGCTCTGAAACCTTTACCATAATGTGAAGAGAAGGCTGGTGGACAGGCCAGAAAACAGATCTCTCTCCAGGAATCGTCACAAAACAAGCCTGGTCGAAAGAGCGTCATAAAAATGAAACAGCACTTCCTGGTTGCAGAATGACGTCACTGAGTGAGGCCAACCTAAACCCAGCACGACTCAGAACCACAGGCCCCTGGGAATCAAATATCAGCCATTCAGGACTGCCCTCATTTGCATGATGGCGATTGCTGTGGGTCATCCTAACCACAGAAGGCAGCTTCAACATACGCCCTCCTACACACCACTATTTCTTGTCTGTCGAGTATTTGCAGCACATTTAATAAATTCATATTTTTCTAGTTTTGCCAGACTTGTAAATTTAAACACTTGCCGATTGCCCTCTCTGGAAACTCAGTTTTGCAATCTGTTCTCCGTACTAAAACCATCCCTCATGAACCTATAATCCTGGAGCCCATAGCAACCCAGACTCTCAGTAAAATGATTAAATGTAAAAACGAAACTTTTAAAAGATATCCTTTGTGTTTATTAGCAATGAATTCCTACTCCCAACCCTAGGAAACCAGGAATCAATTTTCTCCATATGTAGTTGCATTTGTGAACATTTCATGTGACTGGAATCTTGCATTACATAGTTTTGGGGCCTTTATTCCAAAGAAATGTTTTGAAGTTCATCCTTTTAATTGTTGAATAATATTCCACTATGTCAATTATCCTTTATTAAATCAAATATCAAATATCCCTTATCGATTTAATGCTTGTACTTGTTGGATGTTAATGATGCTTCCATTTGGTAATGATGAAAACTGCTATTAAGAACAGTCACATACATGCCCCTGTGTAAACATATATTTTTACATCTCTTGGGCATATAGCAAGGCATGGGATTTCTGGGTTTAATAATAATTTGTATTTAGCTCTAAGGGATTGTCAAATTGAACTTGCAGTGTTTTACAGAACAGTATGATAAACATGGTTGACTAATGGACAGTATATTTCAGAATAGCCAGGGGAGAGAATTGCATAGAGAAATGATATCTTAGGTGATAGACACGTGATTTGATCATTGTATACACGCATTAGAACTTCACACCATAAACAAATTATACTTTAAATGTACCATGTCAGAAATTGTGTGTGTGTGTGTGCGTGCATGCGCTGAGGTAGGAATTTGGCGGAGAAGATAAAGTAATGCCTCACAAACACAAAGATCTGAGTTTGAGCCCCCAGAACTCACATAAAAAGCCAGACAGAAAAGCACCTGTCTGTTCTTCCAGCTCCTGCTTCAAGATGGATGGCAGAAATGGGCGAAGTCCCGGGAGCTCACAGGCCAACCAGACTGGAGTGTAAAGAACTGAGCAGGGGACTCTGCCTCAAACAAGGAACCAGCGACACTTGAGGTTGTCCTTTGACTGCACGCTTGTGCCAAGACACGTGCTCACACACAAAAACAGGCATTTTCTCTCTGTCTCCATCTCTATCTCTCTCTCTCTCTCTCTCTACACACACACACACACACACACACACACACACACAGGTTGCTATTTTCCAAAGTAGCTGGACCATTTCACATCCTAGGAGGGTATTACACTTGAGGTTCCAATTTCTCCAAGCCCTTGCCAGCTCTTGGGATAGCCTGTTTTTCCTCATGGCATAATTGTAGCTTTAATTTACCTTTTCCCAACTAGCACCTTTCAGGTGTTTTTTATCCACTGGTATGTCTGGTATTTAAAGTCGGTTTCCCATGTTTTCACTGTGTTGTGCTATTACTACTGGACTGTGAGAAACCTTCATATGTTCTATAGACAAGTCCTCTGTTAACTATTTGGAACAGAATAAAGGGGGAAACAGATCAAAATTTATAAGATGGTAGTTGAAACGGAGCTCAGAGGAACACTTGAGGGTTATATAACACCTAAGTTGCAAAACTGTCCATAATCAACCTAAAATTAAATGACTCAAATTCATCAGTTATGACTCAACTATGTTTTATATTAATAGAAAAAGCTAAAACATAGAATTGCCAGAAGACTAAAAGGAAAAATTATATTAAATAAATAATAGTTTATAAAATTGGTACAGCTACACTTATATCAGGAAACAACAACAACAAAAAAGCTAAAAAAAAAAGATTGTACAGATAATGAGAGGTGATACTAATGAGGGAAAGAAAAATAATTTAAAATGATAGCTTTGAGCTTCTATCTAAATAATGTAATGGTTTGAATGAGGGGAAGAGGGAGTGAGGGTGGGACTGGGGGAGTTGAGGGAGGGGCTTCAATCAGGATATATAATGAATAAATTGTGAAAAAAAACATAACATTTATCATTTCCTCTTACTTCACATACTGTATTTTCCCACATCATTTAAAATAAAAGTCTTCACTAGCTTGATACACAGATGGTCAGGTCTTGAAGTCAGTGATTGTACATTCCGCTTAAGTCTTTTGCTCAAGCCTGAATTCCAAGGGACCTTGTTGCCTACTCTGTAAGACCGTGCAGCGCCCATCTACAGCTTCCTCAGAGGAATAATTACTCCAGGGCCACCATGTGTCTTTCCCATTGCATCGTGAACATCAGTGGAAGCCACACAAGCTTCCTGGAGGACAGCATTACTCAGCTGTAAGAAACAAGCATAGTTTTTAGAGAGAGAGAGGGGGAATATTTTAGTGGGAAAGGTGGGGGTGGGAGGCCAGACTGCCCTTCAGTTCTATTTCACACGAATCTCTGTAATTTAGACACAACTGCATTCATTAATGCAGTATAACAGAAAAAATATAACCAGAGAAAAATCCCCAAAATGAATTATTTATAATATGATCTTAAATGTCAATCTTCTGAGATTTGACTGGCAGAAGATGGTGCTGAGGATAATGAAGAAGAAAATGAAAAGGATGCTGATGAGCATGAAGGCAGAGGATGAAGAAGGCAGAGTGAGGGCTGGTGACACGGTTCTGTGGGTTCAATCCCCAGGACCCAGATGATGGAAGGAAAGAACTGATTTCCTCAAGTTGTCCTCTGACTTCCATGACAAGTGCATGCACACACACATGCACAATAAATAAGTATTACTAAAGGAAGAAGAGGAGAAAGAAGGGTAGGAGAAGGAGGAAGAAGAGGACAGAAAGGAGGAAGAGCAGGAGTCAGAGGAGAAATGGTGAGAGGAGGAGCAAGTAACTATAGAGGAGAAGAATGACAATGGAAGGTGAAAAGATAAGACACAGAGAGATGCTTGGCTTCAGCCATTCTTACAACTGAAACTCACCTGTGAATGGTAAAACTCATGTTTTAAATGACCAAGACCCTGGTACCCTTTGACATTTCCATGGACAAACTTCCTTGTGAGGTTGGGTGGGGAAGAGAGAAGCAGAAACAAACCCTCTGACCTTGAGCTTCCTCCTTGTTCCCTGAGACTGAGAAGGAAGATTGAACTCAGAGCTATAAAATATAAAGTATGTCTGCTTATACACATTATAAGCAGACAGAGAAAAGTATAGTTCTAGCAATCAGTATATTTTCTTATCCCCCAGAGGAAATAAAATAAATGGGAAATAAAAAGTTCTGAAGGGAAATTAAGAGGGCAGAAGTTAATTAAAAAAAAAAAAAAACAGACTTGCATATCATGCAGACACTAAGTCCTTGGGAGGTTTTGCAACAGCAAACAGCCATGGATTCTGGGCACATTTGACCATCCAGCTCTTGTGGATATATGGTATCTTTTCCTGCCCCAATAGTGCATCACAGGGCTGTTTCCTGTGCACACAGTGAAGAGACTTGAGGACTGGGAGAGAGTGGCAGTGACCTCAGCCACAGCCCTCTTCTACTTTCCCTTTGGAGCCACACCCTGTCACCACACCTCTTTACAATCCAGTGATGCCAGAACAGCTCACTTCAGGGAACTGTCCTGCCTGCCAATGTCTTGTGCCTCCTTCCCCTCACTGTCCTTTGACTCCTTAACACTCCAGGGAGGTGGCCTCTTATCCGGAACCCCTACCACTGAAGTTATTTTATTTGAAAAACTTTTTACCCAGACATCATGTTGAGCAGCTGCCCACCAGCGCCAACCATTAGCCACTAGCAACTGCCATTGTGTTTTCACTTTAGCTGCTGTGCCCAACACACCAGCAGAGCTGCCTGAGAGTGAGTGACAGTGGAGTGTGCTCATTGAATAGTCCATTTACCATGGAGTCCAGTCCTGGCCAAGAGGAGCCAGTACATGCATGAAGAATTTACCTAGCCTTCCATCAATGAAGCAGAGTCCCAATGTTCCTGCGCATGGGAGAGAAAGAAAGCAAAGATGAGTAGTATTTAGTACCTCCAATCTATTCCCAAGATAAAGCGATGCTAGAAAATGTAAATCAAATCTCTTTGTTTCTTTGAAAACTTATTCATGGCTAATTGGTTAAATGGGCTGTGTGGCCCAGAAACACATATTTTCAGTAATGAGTTTGGCCTCTGAATCTAAGAGATCTGGTTTCCAAAGCAGACAGAGTTTGTTCTTTGAGTCTATTCATGACTGATTACTATTCATGACTAATTATAGAAGAAATGGGCTTTGGTAGGCGGCACATCCTGTGAAATAAAGAGAAAAATGGGGGGAGCACATAGTTGTTAACAAGATTATCCCACCTAATGAGGTTCTTATGAATTTTAGTGGAAATGAAAACAGTAAGAGAAAATAAAGGTGTTTTAAATGGCTAACAAAAGCAGTGTTGTTACGTGGAAGCCCACAGGGGCCAGGCAAGGGCAAAAGAAGGCATCGCCAGAAGCTTTGTATTCAACTTGGCTTCTGAGAAATCTTGAGAAAAAGACACAGCCAATGCCTTGCCCAGAAAAATGAATGGTTTTCTCTTTAGGACAGTAATAAAACTTTTTGAACTTTCTGGTGTGGGATTTCCCTACTCAAAAGAGATTTCAGCACCTCTGCTGCTGATTTAAACACATACATCCCATGCAATGAAAGCCACTGGAAGTGTTTTTCCAGTGCCTTTGAAAACACAGACACAAGCAATCAAGAGGAAACATTGTCTGCATTTTTGTTTTTTCTCCAAATAAAAATACTGATGAAAATATTTGGGTGGGTAAGTTGCCTATTGAAATTGTAATGTCCCTGAAGTATTGATTGGGCTTAATTTAGTCACATAAGTTTCAAGCTACTGAAAGCCCTGTTTTTCTGCCAGAAAAAATAAAGACAGAATTGTTATTGTACCATCTGGTTTACATGAGGAATCTCTTGGCATTTCTTAACAGCACATTTTATAAATGCCAAATCCCAGATGGCACACATTGTCACAGTGGGGAGGTTTATAAAGGCTTCGAAAAACAAATCCTTTAAAATTTGAATACTGCCTAGTCTAAGCAAGGGCTATGGATTTAAATTCTAATGAATGAGCTGGCTTTGTTAGCAGACTCATTTCCCCTTTTCCCCCTCACACTTTCTCCTTCCCCCTTTTTGCTGGCCCTATGACCTGGAGATTTCAACCAAGAGAATTCTTCCCCCAGTGAGTCGTCTGAATCCGAGTCCCCACTCAAAACTCCAACTCTACATAAACTGCAATAACAATGGTTATTAAGAAAAACTGATCTTAACTGCCAAGATGGCAGAATGTACCACGGGGGAGGTATTCCAAGACCCTTTAGCAGACCACTAAGTACTATGCAAACCGTTCAACCCTTCCTAAGCTAGACAAGTGTGTGTATGCCCAGCACTGTGCTGAAATAAAGCCAGGTTCGAGCACTGGTCAGGGATGCAGCCTCAAAAGTCAGAATCTGATAAGGCTACTCGGCCCAAAATTAATTTTTACCATGCGCTTGAGCAAACTACTTCTGTCAGAGCCTCAGTTTCCTTCTCAATAATGAGAACAACTTTCCGGTTGTTGTTTACAAGTTTATTGCAAGTGATGACTGGCTTAATTTTTGTAAAATACTGAGCCCTGTGTGGGGTATGTAGCAAGCGCTCACTGAGTATAAATTAGTAACAGAAGTACCCCACCCACAACCCGTATCATTTGCTGCAACATTTTCTTTCCTCTACGTTTTTTCTCTCAATAACCACTTACTGAGATGTAAAATAAGTATCTTACAGTCACAGAGTTAGATTCCCATTTGGGATTTTGCATTGATTTTGCTAGGGCCCCCTGTGATAAAGTGCCAGAGAGTGGGCTGTTTAACAACAGAAATAATTTTCTCACAATTCTGGAGGCTGAGATCAAGGTCAACAGAATTGGTTTCCTCTGAAACAGACAGGGAGCTGTTCTGTGCCCCCTACCTTGGGTTATAGATCCCTTTTCTGTGCTCTATGTACATGCCTGGGTCCAAATGCTTTTGTCTCCTAAAAACATCAGTTGTTGGACTAGGGCTCACTGTGAGCCTTCATTTTAACGTCCTCACCCCTGTGAAGATTGTCTCTCCAAACACAATAGCATCCTGTATGCTGGAGATCATGACTTCATCATGACCTTGTCAAGGGGAGGCACATTCAGCCCACACTGGCTTCCTGAGAACTAGATCCCAAACGAGGGGTTCATCTCAAGGAGCCTACAGCTCCAATCCTAATTCGTACCTTGATCATTTGGACGTCTGTGCCAGTGCAAGACCTATGCACTACAGGCATTCAGAAAAATGCTTTCCCTTCTTCCGAGATTCACAAAATCAGGTGGTTTCTGAGAAAGGCTTACTCCTCCCCGGCACGTTATGTGAGATGGTAGTGACTCAAGCATGGATCACAAAACTTACCAAAGACCAAAAGAGAAAGGGCTGGATTATAGAGTTGCCAGGGAAAGGGGTCTTAACAGAACTCTGCTGCTACTTGAATATCAGAGGAAATCATTCTGTGTATGTGTATGTGTGTGTGTGTGTAAAAGATGTTTCAAAGATGATACAAATGTGAAAATCAGCTCCTTTGAGCAGAGAGAGAAAGAAAGAAAGAAAGAGCTAGAGAGACCTCATTTCCTGAGAGTCTGCAGGCCAACACCTGTACTATCAGGCTCACAAACAGCCACACCGTCGGAGAAACAAGATAAGGGATTTATTCCCAGCTTAGAGTTACAATTGCAGACTTGTCACTAAGACTTTTTTTTCTGCAGCTGGTGTTAGATGTGACTAAAGTCAGCCGTTGGGAAGAGAAAAATGAAGTAATGGAAAGAACGGGGAGCCGCAAACCTAAAACAACCAGAACCCAAGAGAACAGAAGCCTTGCCTGTGTCTCACCAGCAAGGGTGATGACCCTGGCCTCTGTGAGGTGAGCCTCTACCTTTCCACACACCTGGCTCACCTGACTCAGAACTTGGTGAAGATGAAAGGACTTGGAGGGGCTACAGGGGCTAACTAGTTGAGCTAGTGGCTCGGCCACAATCCATGTGGCCTCCATAGCGTTCAAAACCAAATGCCTTTGGATGGTAGAATAAATATAATCTGTGTGTGTGTGTGTGTGGGGGTGTTTGGTTTGATGGAAGCAGAATTATAAAGGTATTATGTAAGCATAAAAGTAATCCTTAAATTGAAGAAACTTAATAGACTCTGGGTGTTTGGTTTCAAGATGAAAAGCTGAAGGTCATAGCAGTGATCTTTGCCTGAGCTAAGCTTTACCAACACCTGGGCTGCTCACTCTCTGCCAGCCTCCACGGTCCTGGGCTGTAATCCCGCTCTGGTATGGCAGTTAGTCAGTGGCAGTTTTCATCCTGTGGAAGCAGTGTTCTTCCAGCCCACTTCATACACAGGTTCTGGTTGGCATCAGGAAGCACAGTCAGGCGCCTTTTTAAAAAGTTGTTATTTTACGTATTTTTTTTTATCAGTTAAGCAGTTTATTGTTTTATAGTGAAGAGATGCTCTCACTAATAGGTCAAACAATTCTTTTATTCTCATTTCATTTTCTTGTTTTTGTCATGGCAAATAAGCTGCTGTTAACATTGATGACAGCTTCAGGCGAGAGATACAACTCCATGGGCGAGAACTTCAATTTAAAAAGCCACAATGGAAAAAAAATAACAAACAAAAAACAAACAAACAAAAACACACAGGAGAAAATCAGAATAAGTCTGGAGACAAAAAGCTAAATTTCACAATACAAAGCCCTACTAGACCTCAAGCCAGCTCCAGAGATTGGACTCTTAACATCAAAATTAGAGGAAATGGGAAATGATAGAAGCCTTTTTTGTGGGAAGGTGAAGATGAACATTCAACAACAACAAAAAAATGTTACCTACACAGAGACTGAGGCAGGAAAGGAAGGTGAGGAATGGGAGGTTAAGAGGACACAGGCGGGGAAAGGAACCCCTTCCTCCAGAGACTCTCACCAGCTGAAACTAACACTATTAACAAAATTAAAATTAGCTGCGAAGATCACCTTCCTGGAAACAATATTCCTTTTATGAAGAGATTTCAAATGAGGATGTTAAAACAGCATGACACACGCTGACAGCCTCTCCGCTCTCCTAGGTGATAACCTGCACCTTTTTGAAATTTTCACAAACAAAACTATACATTTCATTAATGTAAGAAAAACAAGAGTATTTTTAAATTTAAAATAGGGTCTCCTCTCATACAAGACATTCTGACCACAGTTTCCCCTCCCTCTACTCCTCCCAGCTCTGCCCCCACCTCTTCTAAGCCCCAAATCCATCCTCCCTCCCCCATTTTTGATTCAGGAAAGAGCAGACCTCCAAGAGAGGACAGCCAAACAGCATAAAACAAGATACAATAAGACAAGGCAAAGGCCCTCAGGTAAGAGGCTGGACAAGGCAAGCCAACAGGAGGAAAAGAGTCACGAGAGCAGGAGAGAGTCAGAGAGTATACCCACTCCCACTGTTAGGAGTTTAACACAAACAACAAGCTAACCACCTGCGCGGAGGACTGGTGGCAAACCCTCGCCAGCCCCATGCTTGCCGCTTCCGCCTCTGTGAGCCCGTATGAGACCTGCTTAGCTGATTGGTTGGGCCATGTTCTCCTGTTGTCCTCTATCCCCTCCGACACCCGCAATCTTTTCTTCCCCTCCCCCAAGAGGTCCCTAGATCTCCAAGAGGAGGAGCCCAACGGAGCCCTCCAATTTGAACTCTCTCCCCACATAATGTCTGGCTGTGAGTCTCTGCACCTGCTCTCATCTATCTCCCGAGGAAGCCTCACTGATGATGACTGGACAGGTACCCATCTATGAATATAGCAGAATATCATTAGGAATCATTTCATTGATTTTTATGGACTTATTCATTTGTTTGTTTATTGCCCGCCATGTTTGGTTCTACTAGAGGTCTCTGGGCTACCCAGTCTCCAGTTCCTGGTCATCCAGGCAGCTTAGGGAACAAGTTCCTTCTTGTGCATGCATACCAGGGCCTGAAGTTAAACCAAACAGTGCTTGGCCACGTCCACAAGTTCTGTGTTACCATTGCCCCAACACCACTTCATGATAAAAGTTCTGGAGATATTAGGGATACAACATAAAAAGGCAATTTACAGAAAGCATATAGGCAAAATCAAATTAAATGGAGAGAAAATCAAAGCAGTTCCACTAAAATCAGGAACAAGACAAGGGTGTCTACTTTCTCCAAACGTAATGTTTTAGCTAGAGCAATAAGACAACTGAAGGAGACCAAGGGAATGCAAATTGGAAAGAAAGAATTCAAAGTATCATTATCTGTAGATGATATGGTAGCATACACAAGTGACCCTAATTCCTACAACAATACTTTCAGCAAAGTTCCTGGATACAAGTAAAAAAAAAAAAAAAAAAAAAAAATAATCAGTAGCCTTCTTATATACAAATGACAAGTGGACCGAGAAGAAATCAGGGAAACAACACTCTCCGTAATAGCCTCAAATAATACAAAATATTTTGGGGTAATTCTAACCAAGCAATTGAAAGACTTGCATAAAACAAAACAAAACACCTTCAAGTTTTTGAAGAAAGAAATTAAAGAAGCTATCAGAAGATGAAAAGATCTCCCTTGCTCATGGATGGGTAGAATTAACATAATAAAAATGGCCACCCTCCCAAAAGTGATCTACAGATTGAATGCAATCCCCATCAAAATTTCAACACAATTCTTTGCAGAGTTGAAAGGACAATTTTCAATTTCATATGGAAAAACAAAAAATCCAAGATAGGTAAAATGATCCTGAACAATAAGAGAACTGCTAGAGGAATCATCATCCCTGATTTCAGACTGTACTACAGAGCTATAATAAAAACCACATGGTACAGGCATAAAAACAGCCACATTGGTTAATGGAATCAAGTTGAAGACCAGAAGGTAAATCCACATACCTATGGACACCTGATTTTTGGTAAAGAAGCCAGAAATACATGCTGGGAAGAAGAAAGCAACTGCAATAAATGATGCTGGTCTAAGTGAAGACATGGTCTTCTCCATGTCTGCATGGAGAAGATTGCAAACGGAACCCTATTTATCACCCTGCACAAAACTCAAGTATATATGGACCAAAGACCTCAATATAGAACCAGACACACTGAATTCTACAGAAGAGAATGCAGGGAACAGCCTTGAATGTGTTGGCATAGGAAAAGACTTTCTGAACAGAACACCAAAAGTGTAGGCACTACGAGCAACAATTAATATATGGAACCTCATGAAACTGAAAAGCTTCTGTAAGGCAAAGGACACTGTCAATCAGATAGAGACAGCCTACAAAATGGGAAAAAAATATATATATATGTATTTACCAATTTCACATTCAATATAGGTCTGCTATCCAAAACATATAGAGAACTCAAGAAAATAGATATAAAAAAGTTATTTTATTTAGGGGATAGAAAGATGGCTTAGTGTTTAAGAACATTGGATGTTCTTCTAGAGGACCTGGGTTTAATTCCAAGCACCCACATGGCAGCTCACAACTGTAGGTAGTTCCAGTCACAGAGGATCTGACACCCTCCTCTGGTCTTTAAGGGCATAGGGCATACACATGGTGTGTAGACATACATGTGAGCAGAACACCACACACATAAAAATAAATAATAATTTAAAGCATTTTAAAGTCATTTTATTTATATATAGTGAATAAAGTGTCTTTCTGTCCCTGTGTGTGTATGAGAGAGAGAGAGAGAGAGAGAGAGAGAGAGAGAGAGAGAGAGAGAAATTCATGCCAGGGTGTTCCAAAGCACAAGTATGAAGACCAGAAGACAATTTGCAGGAATTCATTCTCTTCTATAGTATCCCAGGGATTGAACCCAGATCTTTAGGCTTGGCTGCAGGCACTATTACTCCCCAAACCATCTTCACTGGCTGTATAATTAAGTTTTTGTGAAGAACTATTGAGCCTTCTTTGACATCTACTCATCAAAGCTACCCCACCTTTCGTTTAGAGGGTGATCAACCTTTGACCTGTTGTTTGTTTCTGAATCGACTGTGGTCAGGTTGATTCCACTTAGACCTGCTAAAGTTCCCATGTGGGCCCTGAATTAACATACTAGGCAGTTAGGGAAGCTGCCGTAGGGTGTGAAAGAACATTCTCACTGACGTTGGCTTATTCTTCAAGTTATGTTCATATTTGATATTTGAAAGCTATTTTAATCTGTATTAGCATAACTATATTTTTAATTTATCTTAGGCTGCTAAATTTTAATTAATGCCATCTTGTACTTTTAAAACTACATGAGCTGTAAGAAAGGCACAGAGTTTTAAAGCACCTCTCCTGTGGAAAGAGAAAGAGGGAGAGGAGGGAGGGAGAGGGAGAAAAACTGAAACTTAAAACAAATGAGAAGAACAGGGACATATGGAGGCCGGGCCTCTTCCTTCTTTCTCATACTAACATGGATAAAAGATCTTGGGAAAAATCACTGAACCTCTTCAGACTCGTTATCTTCATTTTGTGATAGGCATCGAGACTTGTTTGGAAGCCTCATGTTCACAGCCACTCTCTTGGGCCTTACACTAACACACTTTTGAATTCTGACCCACGAGACTGATTCTCTGGCTCACAGATTTCAAAGCGAAGTTGGCAACAATGGCAAATGGTTCAGTTCAACCAAAGTAGAATGAAGAAACAAAGCATGAGGAGCCAACTCTGCTGTTCACCTCCTTTATACCCAGGGGGAACATTTCTTATCATCTAAGACCTGAAGAGGGCCAGGTATGGTGGCTTCACATGGCTGAAGGAAGAGGATTGAGAGCTCAAAGATAGCCTGAGCTACATAGTAACCTCCTATCCAGCCTGATCTATACAAGACCCTGTCTCAAAACAACAATAATAACTATAATAATAATAATACAACCAGAACCATCATCAAAACTGAGAAAATAAAGAACACAAAACAAATCATATGACAAGAGATATTGGCACACACCTTTAATCCCAGCACTCAGGAGGCACAGGCAGACAGATCTCTGAGTTCAGGGCCAACCTGGTCTAGAGAGCAAGTTCCAAAACAGCCAAGGCTACACAGAGAAACCTTGCCTCAAACAAACAAACAAATAAAAGAATGAAGAAGAAAAAAAATCAGAGCTGACCATAGCTGCAAGTGTCTAATGAAGCCACAGTAGCTGACTTACCAAACTCTGCACTGTGTCCCCCTCTGGGATGCGCTCTTCACTCGGGCAGACCCTTCTAGACTTCTCTGCAAACACAGTATGTACCCACACACAGACTCATAAAGGGAGAAACACAGCTCTCACCATTTCCCTTTTATAAAAGTACACCAGAGAAGCATGCTAAGTACGTACCTCTGAAACTCCACTTTTTACATTATCTTTCATGGTTCTGACGAATTCGCAGAATCGCTCTAGCTGAAATGGCTGTGTTCAGTTCATAATTTAATGATTGTAGAAAGTTTGACAGGAGATTCAATACTTCAGAGTTAGAAACTATTGCTTATATGATCTATAACAAGGGGAGCATCTGCCCAAGATAGCAGAGCAATAAAACTAAAGGCATCCCAACTTGCTTAAGACCAAGTTAAAACTCCCTCCGATACTCAGATGGAAACTGAGGCATTCAAAGGAGAAAACAAACAAACAAACAAAAAAACAACAAAAAACAAAACAAACAAACAAAACCAAAAACTCTGTGCCGAGAATAGCAATTTTTAAAAGTCTCATTGAAAAGAGCATGGAAAATTCACACTTGCAAGAGAGAGCACTGCTTTGTGAACTATTGAGAATCTGTATTCGGGCTTTCTGACCTAGTATGATGCAGCCATGTCCTCCTCGCTCCCAAAGCTGGCTGCGCTGAACTTCCCTGCACATGGATACAAGGCTCTTCCAGAGCAAACTCCTAGATACTGGTTCCCGAGGCTCAGAGCCACGTTCAGTGGCTGCCCCAGGTGGGCACGGGATCAGTCTTCATCGGGTGAGGCAGATGAATCTACTCTCCGGTACACTCACCATCTCCACAAAGCTTTACAGTGGGCCCTTTCTATCCAGCCTGCATCTCCCAGAAGCTCTCAGAAGCGCCCAGGTGTGGTGTCTTTCTAAAGCAGCGATTCTTAACCTGTAGGTTTCGAGCCCTTTGGGGGGGGTCAAATGATCTTTTCACGGGGGTCTTATAACAGATGTCCTGCATACCAGATGTTTACATTATGATTCATAACTATAGCAAAAGCCACAAAGTAGCAGCAAAAATAACTTTATGGTTGGGGGTCAGCACAATGCGAGGAGCTGTATTAAAGGGTCGCAGCATCAGGACGGTCGAGAACCGCTGCTCTAGGGCAAAACCCTCCCACTGCGGAGAAAAGGCACAGTCTTGGGAGGACGGCAAGGCCTGGGACAGTGCAGTAAACACACGGATCCTCTACCTCCCAGGTCCGGGGCTTCTCCGTCCCAGGTGCAGGCATCTTTCACCGTGATTGTCTCCTCACACCCTTAGCCATCATGGAACCCAGTCACTTTCACATTTATGGGACAGATGGCATTTTGGGGAAAACACGCTCAGAATGAGTTGCTCCTGCTGCCAGGCTTTCTGCTCTTAAAACCCTCTCCCCGTCTCTGTGTCTGCTGGCCTATTCCTAACTGCTTGCGTTTTGCTCCACCTCTCATCCTCCACCAGAACATAAGCTACTCCGTTCAGTCCCACGCAGAGATTAGCCACTGCAGCTATTCATTTCCACGCTTAACCTCCCCCCCCCAGGTAGTTCCCTTATTTTTCTAATTATAACAGTCACCTGTGGCGCTTGTTGAGCTACAACTATTGGTCTCCACCCACCAGGATTTGGTTCAGCGGCCTTTGGCTAGGACCCAGGAATGATGTTAATGAGAAACCTGTGTGGTTCTTCTGACCAAGGCGCTGGGAAAATGTGATTATAACTGACTCTGATCCTTCAGATAGATGAGTAGAGATTACCCTTCAAGTCATGCCAGGAAGGAAACACACACACACACACACACACACCAGTAATTTCTAATGCCACCCTGTGCCTGCCAGGGTCTTCCCACCATATTCACCTGTTAGGGAACACAAGCTGAACATGTTTCAGCATCTCAGAGAGCAATGAGAGACGCCAGGAAGACGCATCGACCAGGTTTCTGGAAATCTGATTTTTTTTCCACTGACATTAAATTATCAAAGCCTGGGCAGGTTGCTCAGCCTCAGTTTCCTGACCTGTAAATGCATTACATGATATTCTGTTCTTGCTTAGATTGTAATACTCTTGGACCCATAAGATACAGTTTTCGAAATAACCCTGAGGGTTAGCCAGGCGAATGTATGAAAACATCTCCTGTGTTAGCCAGCATGGGAGCACACACCTGTGATCATGTGTGAAAGGAGGGGGCAGGACGATCTCTAATTCTGAACTAGCCAGGGCTGCATAGCAAGACTATCTCAAAAGCATAGTCATCCTCTTGTTTAAAGTGACAAAAACCTGAAAACTACTTACCAGGAAGGAGCAGTTAAATAAATACTGGTTGGTCTAAAGACTAACTATACAACCCTTAAAAATGAGTATAGAGTCATATGGGAATGAGTATATGTGATGCAACCATATAAATGAGTGTATGTTATATGCGATATGTGACTATACGCATTCCTGAAAAATGACTATATGTGACATAGGAATGTTGTAACACGTAACAGGAGGCTACAAAACAGTGTTTAAACTTCGTCTCTGGGTCTTGCTTTTGTTTAAATTATACAATGTTCTGGAGCTTGTGACGCTTGGGGAGAGACCACAGACCCAATCCAGTTATAATTAAAGGATTTATTGATTAGCTGCCAGCAGGATGACAGCCTTAAAGCAGAATCTCGGGCATGTTGTGAAGAAGGAGTATGGAAAGCTTGGCTTTTTTGTTTGTTTGTTTCTGTTTTTGTTTGTTTGTTTAAAGGTGAAAACCTTCAATAACTACACTGGTCTGTTCTGACAAGAGGTCATGGTGACCCAAAGCAACCCTCGCGTGTCTGCGTAAGCAAGTTACAGAAGCCAAAAAAGCAGTTAGTCATGTTATGACAAGTAGAGAGACAGAGCTGTGCATTTTGGGCTGGGGATCACTAAGTCAGGGTTACTGGGCGCCAGGGACTGGAGTCAGAGACAAATGGCTACTGGGTACCAAGATGGATGCCGGCCATGAAATGGAGTTTCTCTGGCTACCACATATGATGTTTATAGAGAAAGTCTGTGACGTTTCATAATATATGAATGTTATGTATCCTCCGTGTGTCCTCAGTCTCTGACTGCTAGAATTACAGAAGTGTCACTCTCTGCTTCTGCACTCTTAAGTGTTTATATTTTTCTTTTCAGTATGCTTAAACCTTTTTGTTTGCTTGTTTGTTTGTTTGTTTGTTTTACCAGACAGGGTTTATCTGTCTGCTTTACCAGATAGGGTTTGCTGTCCTGGACTTGCTTTGTAGACCAGGCTCAAACTCACAGAGTAATCCGCCTGCCTCTTTCTCCCAAAGTTCTAGAAGTAAATGTTTCATTTATTATTATTATTATTATTATTATTATTATTATTATTATTATTAAAGTCCTTCCCGCCCATAGCAGCTCAGTGTCCAAGAGGGTTCCCCAGTAATAGGAACAGAGACTGTCTCTGACATGAACTCATGGGCTGGCTCTTTGATCACCTTCATCTGAGGGGGGAGCAGCCTTACCAGTCCACAGAGGAAGACAATACAGCCACTCCTGATGAGACCTGATAGACTAGGGTCAGATGGAAGGGGAGGAGGACCTCCCCTAGCAGTGAACTGGGGGAGGGGCATAGGAGAAGAGGGAGGGAGGAAGGATAGAATTGGAAAGGGATGGGGGGGCTACAGCTGGGATACAAAGTGAATAAACTCTAATTAATAAAAATCTATAAAAAAATTTTTTTTAAGTCTCTCCTGAGCATCACTGGAGTGACCTTCAACTTCCACTAGAGTTAGAAAGCAAGACATTCTGGGAGCAAGGGTAGGGGTGTGATGGCCTTACTTGCTTAAATTTATTTCTTTTTAACTCTCTCTCCTATGCAGCACCCACAGCAAAGCTTTACTGGTATGAACAAATGCCCTTCCTTCATGAATCCCAGCATCCTTCACTACACTGGAGTAGTAAATATCGTGTTTAAGAGATCTGAATTTTATCCCCAAATTATGGAGGCGGGCCACTAATTTGCTCACCTGGGGCCAATTTCAGGAAAGTCTGGTTTCACTTCGGCCCCTCAAAGCTGCTGGCAGAACTTGGAGGCAATCAGAAGGGACTTTCTTCCTAAATCCCTCCCTTTCAGCTGGACTGAGAGATCCAGGTGCCCCCAATGGTGAAAGGGTGAGGTCCCATCCTCTCTGCAGCTATAACAGCAGAGTCTCTGCCTGGGTGCACTGGTCCTGTCTTCCAACATGGCGTGTAGGCAGAGGGAAGAGTCTGTGAGTCCTCTTTGCTGCGGGAGGTGAGGCATTCTGGGAACGAGGGTAGGGAATGCACTGGCTTTCATTTGCTTAAGTTTATTTTTTCTTGCCACACTCTCTCTCTTATCATCTGCAGGTCGCTTTCTCTCTTATTCGCCCTTGTGACATCAGTAAATTCATTAAGTCTTTCCCAGTCGGGGAATCCTGCCTTCCCAGGTATGTCTCTTGGGTGAGAGAACCCTCTTACAAAACAGAAAGGGCTGCAGAAGAACTACCTCTCCACCCTGTTCTCTCTCCTCTCCTTCTCTCTCTCCCCATTCCTCCCAGTAGGGACTTGCTGTGCAGCCCAGTCTGCCCTCAATTCAATGCCTCAATCCACCTGCCTCAGCCTCCTCAATGCTGGTTTTCAGGTATGTGCCTCCATGCCTGGCTTCGCTCCCCTCTTACGTTAGTCACTAAAGAATTTCTCCTGCTTATCTGTGGGCTTGCTATGTCAGCCAAAGGTAAGAATTCAAAAGAACGTCTGTGCTGCTTCCTAACGCCTTGCTACTTGGCGCTTTCTGGTACCTAACACAAGTCGTGATTCTTCATCTAGGCTTTAATCTTAAGGCTTCAGCATCAGACACAGCCAGAACTCTTCCTGTGAACCCAAGGGCCCTGGAGACTTTCCCCCGAGCCAGAGGCTGCAGAAAGGCAGAGTTTGTTCTTAAAAAAAAAAAAAAAAAAAAAAATTCCTCCTCGGGGGTTACCCAGAATTTTCCTCTTAAAGCTTTAATTTGGAAGACCATAGAATAAGTTTCTGCTCTTGAGACCTACCATCCCTACAGCTGGCAGCTCCTTGTCAAGGTGTCTGAACCTGGTTCGTTAACTCAAAGCTGGAGTTCTCCTTGGAGGAGCCCTAAGTGTTGAAAGGGAGCACTCTTAAAGCTCTGGGATCTTGACCGCAATTTGTAAGTCTCAATCTGTGACCTTCCTGAGGGTAAGCGTGTCCTCCCCTTCCTCGACTGTCAGCATTCTTTCGTGCAGTTGAGGAGGAGGATGTTTCCACACTCACCTGTAGCAATAGTGTCTCCTGTAACTTCAAAGACCTCCAAATACTTCATCTGTTTTCCAGGCACTGTCATTTGTGGTGAAGATGATGCGAAAGTTCAGTTTCCAAGTAGTTCTGACATGGAAAGACTGAGCCCTTCTGTGGTGGGTAGGTAATATGTCCTACTTAATTGTAATTCCAATTTGTAAGAAGCGGGGGCATGTCTATTTGGGCACACAGAGTCCGACCCTTGGAGCAACTGGCATCCATCTCCCCTAGTGCCATGGGGGTCCCTGACTTGTCCAGTGCCACCCAAAGGGGGAATGCCTGCCTTCCTGGGTAGTATGACTTATCTGGGATCCAGTGGGAAACTTCCAAGTTTAATCACATCACCAAGTTGCATCGAAAGGGGTAAACATGCCTTAGATGTGCGGATTCCTGGCTCAGAACCTTCAGCTGGCCCTGCCCCTGGGATGCATTCTTGGCTATCTGTCTTCTGTAGATGCCTTTGGTGTTGAAATTATAAACTGCACTTATGCCCTGGATTCAGAAAATCTCATCCTGAAGTTCCCTTATGAAATCTGTACTCGGAGAGTGGTAAGTAATTGCTTTTGAGGAGTCATTTGGGGAGTAGGAACCTGATCATTACTGGTATTCAACTTGGTAGCTAAGGATTTAGTCTTTAAAATAGGACAGTAGTCCTCAACCAGATTGGTTTATTTTGTTGTGTGTCTAACATACTCAGAGGACAGTTTTGATCATGCCTAGAAATGTTCTGGAAGCTAGGTGGGTACAAGTCAAAAATACTGTCAAATAGCCTACAATGCTTAGGGAACAGAAGGCCTGATATATAGGTGTTGGAGAAGCCCAGTGCTTGAGCTATATTAGCCCTGGGTTTGACTTCAAGTAAGCTACTTAACCTTGCTATGCCTCTATTTGCTTATTGGACATGGGAAAGATGCTGCCATCTCCACAGGGTATAAGACATTAATCCTTTAGAAATGAAGGCAGGGCGCACGACTTAGACAAAGCAAATGCTTGGGCAGAGAGCTATTTTAGTCTAACCTCTGTGTGAGATGGAAGGCTATTTTTGGTGCCAGCAGATAGGGAGCCTAGCCTAAGAACAGGTGTTAAAAAGCAAACAGTTGCTAAGCAATAAGGGTTTCTCTATTGCCAAGCACCAGGATCATCCAATCAGGGTCATTAGATGTAATAAAAACCTGCCATGTGGCAGTTCTCAAGCTTCCCTGTGCAAAGAATCACCTGGGGGTTCCGGGTGTGTTCGAGGATTTCAGGTGATGCGGATTGGGGTGCGTCCTGGCATCGGCTGTTTTAACAGGCTGCACCATCTGACCCTAATGCTGGAGCCTACAGTGTAAGCTTTGTGTGTGTTCATAGATCCTGCTTTCCCAGCACTCATCTGGCCCACTGAAACCCACTGTGATGGCCCAGAAAAGTCATCTATCATTTGTGAAGATCTGCACTGACTTAAACTTTTCCTTACCCATCCACACGTGATATGTTTGTCATACCCACCCCTCTCACGCACTCCAACTCCTCCCAGAACTCCCCATCACATACCCTTTCAACTTGCTGTCCTTCTATGAATTCGGGCCTTATCAATTCAAGATGCTTAAGGGTTGCATTCCCCTGGCTTCAGTGTCTCCTAACTGCAACCCGTGAAAGGCCACATCCAGTCTCATAGCCTTTGGGTAATGATCTTTGAATTAAGAATTGTTTTCAAAGTTAAGAGGACATAAATTCTAAGACGGTTACTATCTAAAATTTGTTAGGTAACAATTGTCTTCTCTTAGCCGAAGTCCTCTGAGGTCCGGGCTAACAAAGATGGCTCCATTCAACATAGATGCATCTACTAAGTTGCTGAGTGGTTATATTTGAAAAACCTGCGTAGACATCTGGGACTATGACCATAATTTCCAACATAAGACAATAAAACATGAGAGACACATGACAGGAAATCACACTCTTATCCTTAACCTTTGAACTCTGCTCTCAATCTGTGAGCCTTATAAAGGTGTCTTTGGAGCTAGCTATAGTCTCTGCTGGCAAAGGAATGAAGCGCCTTCAGGAACTTGTATTGCTGAACTTCAGTGTGTTGCTACTGTCCTGGACAGAAATCTAGTGTTCTAGAACTGGCTTCCCACTGAGGAATCAACTTCCTCATTCTTACTATTTTTTGCACACAGATTGGCGGATACCAGCTGAACATCAGAGTCCAGGACAACAATACTGACGTACAATACAAAGATGGCATGCATCAGTTCTTCTGTCCATTTCTGAAGACACATATCCCTGAGAAATCACCAATTGTAGTCTGCTCTAAGGATTTCGTATCTGTGAGTGATGTGGGATGATCGCCCATCGCAGGGCTGTTGCAGGGGAAATAGAAGGGCAGTGTGGATGTAGCTGGGCTTAGCCACGGGATGACTTTCAGTTTGCTTTTGCTGTCTTGCTGTGTGACCATGATGCATTTTCTCAACCACGCTGAGGCTTTGTAACTGAGGCTTTCCAAAGCTCAAGTGGAGGAACCGCATTGACCTGACAGGGTGGCTCTAAGAACTGAGTGTACATAGTATTGAGCACATCATGCCTGGCAATAGAAAAGCCTCAAATATCTTCAGTCATTCATAGGACTGACTGAGAGCACATTCCAGGCCCTGTCCCCAAACTAAAACATAGTAAATACACGAAAACAGCCATTTTGTTTGTGTTTGTACTCAATAGGCTCATATTCACAGTGAACCACTCGTACCTGTACTTTTATCACGGCACCAACAGCTTAGTGCCATACTCGTTTCCGTATATACTGTGAAAGTTGTGTGTTCAAGAACCTAGTGCTTCGGTCTGTAACTGGATCTAGCCTAGCTTTTCCGGTGTAAGGCCTTTGGATGCTGGAAACACAAAGGGGTAAAGCCCCAGGGCAGGACTGGAAGACATATCTGGCCCCGTGTGGGGTATTTCCTGCAAAATAGCAGGTGGCAGAACTTCAGAAACTTCCTCTTAACTCTGTTTTGTTTTTTCTTTCCAGTTTTCTTTCACACACCTTTTCTCTAGCCTTGCTGATGAAAATCCGGTAAGAGTACAGTTTGTTGTCTTTTCTTTTTTGAACATGTGCATGTGCGCACACCTGTGTGTGTCTGTCTGTGTGTGTGCACACTCACACGTGTGCATACCATATGTGAGGGGGTTCCTGAAGAGGACGGGAGAAGGTGTCCTGTCCAGGCACAGAGGAGAGAAGTTAAAGTGACCTGGATTCTGAGAACTGAATTTGGTTCCAGAGGAAGAGCAGAAAGTATTCACTGAGTCATCTCTCTGATTCCCAGAATGCAATTCTTCACTTATGAAACATATTAACGCTTGATTCATGTTAAAGCTCATTGTCACTTTAATCTGAAGAAGCATTAGGTTCTCATGATTAAGTGCCAGTCTTTCAAACAACGCTTGTTTTTGGTTTGTGCCTGCGTGAGTGAGTGTGCTGTAGGCATGCAAGTGTAGCTCAGAGGACCACTTGGAACTATCCACATGTCTTTTGACTTTTGAAGAGTGTGTCTGCAAAGGGATGGATGGTTGAAATTGACAGTGGTACAAGCATCCACATTCTGCCCCTGAGAGATGCCTTAAGACAAGGATTCAATCTTCTGATTGACCCCCGGAGAATAACCCTCGAAGTGCCAGCCAATGCTACTGGAGTAGCCCACTACATGGTAGGTGGGAAAACCCTTTTATGTCACCATCAAGGGAATGGCCAATATTCTTAAGCCCAAGCACGACCTCAACCATGTCCTCAAGAAATGGGCTACA